>NC_143549.1:128205000-128805000 GCF_054136105.1 Typopeltis vanoorti
CAATCCAACACATTATGGATTCTTTGCCAAACTGCATATATACTGTAATTCGGGCTAAAGAAGGTTCAACACACGGTATTAAATAAAAGATTCTAATTCATTTATGTATAACATACAGTGCTCTTGTTGTATCTTTTAGAATGATTCTACAATATAAAACACTATATTCATATTGCTTGTTTTGGAAAAGCTGAAATCAGGTATAATTTTGAACCACAAGGATGAATGCGACAGGATTTACAGTTTGCTCGGTTTGGTTGCAATTAACGGCAGAAGCAACTGAGACGATGACTCCGGTGCATTGGTCTGTTATTTGTTATTTGCGTGTGTATTTCTGGCGGATTTGTCTGTTTTTTTTTTTTTTTGGATAAAAAAGTCCGAGGAGTGGAAAACCTCGTCACTTCCATATTAGACTATATAACTCACTTCCAAATGGAAATGCCCTTATGAAGCTTCCTTATTTCTAGACCGAAATTCGAACTAAGATTTTTTCCAATAAGAGCAAATGTTGTGACCTCTATTTGTTTTTTGAAACTATTTGTTTTGAATAAGCAGAAGTTAGCTGGTTATTACTTTTTCTGCTCTTCAATTCAATATACTGAATGAAATTAACGGCCATATTACACTCGCCTCGTGATCATTGTGAAGTTGATGTCATTCATGTTTATATCAGCATTAATCGAAAATGTGAGAATTCTGATTGAAATGAAAGACATAGGGAATTTAAGGAAAGCAGGATATATGCATTTTGCCTCTCTTAAATAAGATATTTTGTGCACTAAAGAAAATGACCTCATATATTCGCTATACGATAGTTTTCGAATGGCGAACTGCGAAAACTATCTTATGGTGCATATGAAAGAGAAAACTATCGTAACTTAAACCGGCGTATTGGCTCGAAGAGATTAATTTCTTGTAATTCTCGATCCGTTCTGAGTTAGTTCGTCTCAGATGATTGCATGATTTACCTTTGGATTTAAATTTAAGAATGAATTTAAATACTGGTGAAGGGTGAAAAACTCAGGAAGGGTGAAAAAGACAAATAACATGCAATTTCTTCTTTCTTATCTTTATGACTGAACCATTTGTAGATTTTCCTTTTTGAGAACATGTTTAGACAAGAAAGGAGAAGCATTATGGATTCCGGTGCAATATTCCGATAAGGAGAAATATGCCGCTGTGACTGAATATTAACCACCTCACCAGCCATTATGGATAAAATACGCATCATCATGCGCTTCGTATCCATCATATATTTCAACGTAATATCAATAATATTATAATTTTAATATGCACTTCGCATCCATTATAAACTTGACGTCTATGGACGTCTTGGCCGGTAGCGTAGTTAATGGTATCGTTTCAAACACTAAGGTTTTTTTTTCCCTTGTTTTTAAAGATTCAAGTATAAGCATATAAGTTTTTTTATCTATGACCTAAAACAAATATAAATAGTTGTAAATCGAAATTTACGAAAAAGTGACATGCCATATCATGGTTGTCCAAACTTTTGGCTTGCTTGCGTAACATTCAGTAAAGAACTATCTTGGGCCGAATATAAAATGTATAATATAATTGATGTAGATAAGTAACAAGACTTCCTTTAATTTTTTAAATTTTAATTATAACATTAAAAAAAGAGGGCAGCATAAACACAAAAATGATGTTTGGCCTTGTTTACGTGAAACCAATGATCAATGTCTGGTTGTTCGATGGATGGGGTTGCAATTCGTAGTGAGCTCTCAAGGTACTCGTCAGAAATTTTTGATGTAACTTTACTCTTCGCATGTTCATTCTTGAAAATAGTTGTTCGCAAATGCACGGACTACCAAAAATCGTTGATGCGAATAAAGTATGATTGTGAAGCGAAGGATGCTGTTCTCTGAGAAGATAAATCTTATAAAAATCTATAAAGAGACATGATAAAATTTTTCTATGAGTTGAATATCTGATTGCAACTCTATACATTCCATTTGAAAATTCGAAGGTAATGCATTTATGTCGACTGAAAAATGGAGTCGCAGATTTTCAAAAAAGTTGATAATTTTTTCTGAAATCTTGAAACCTATTTTCAACTTCCTGTATTAAAACGGAAAGGAAGACAGCATATTTTCCCCATCACATAATAATGTTAAACGTTTAAGATCTTATGGGGCCGCACGCGACCCGCGGGTTGGAATAATCCTGCTGTATACCATATCATTGGATTAACATGTGCAGGTAAGGAAAAGTAAAACTGATTTTACGAATTAAGAGTAATGGATGATTTTTTTTTTTTTTTTTGACAACGAAAGTAATAAATGCATCTCAATAAAGATTTTAAAATTAGTTACAAGACAGCAGATGTCTTCAATGATGGAAAAACAAAGATTGTTTTTAATTAAAACAGCAAAGTAAAGAGTAGCTAATAAAAATCAGTGGGGTGAAACTGGATTGAGAAAATAATATGAGCAAACGCTACAACCGGATTCAAACAGGAATTAAAACACGTAATCGAATCTGTCTCGATGATGAAAGACCTTCACTCTTACTTTGGAAAGGGTTACCATAAATAAGAAGAAAAGGGATGTAGATTCATCATACGCATGACAATATCCAGGCATTAAAATTATTTTTACCTGGTTATTTAATAATAAAGGTTTGTCTTCATATAGTCCTTAAGCATTTGAATTAAAGCACCCAATGAGGACATGAATTTTACTGTCATTAAATCAGAAATTGAACGTAATTTTGTCTTGAAATAATTTTAACCTCAAATTTTTATTTAATTAGATTTTCTGAATAGTCTACTTCCTGGTAGCCGTCTAAGCATGTGGATTGGTATGCATCAGGGAGTTTTTGAAAAAGAGCACATCTGGGTAGATAATTCTCCCTTGGATTTCTTGAATTGGAGTCCTGGCCAGCCAACGGGTTTCTATGGAAACTCACAAGTAAGAAACAATTTTAACTCAATATAAGAGGAAATTTAGAATCTCAGATTTTTTTAACTATAATCGGTAAACATTTAATTTTATTATTTAATTGTGGACGGGCAGATTTTTATAAATATTTTGCTTACAGGTTTCATTCCGTGATCGAATGTCGCGGAACTCTCGCATTTGCAGGAGCTGGGAAGTCAATAAATAAATGAATTCAAGAGCATATTATAAATAATGAAGATATTGGTTGTAATGTTTTATAATAAAATATTCCAATACATTATATTTCAAGATTCCTTATTATTATTTTACTTCTTATTTTTATTCTGATTATTTATTTTGGTAATAAATGAATTAAAAGCTTATTGCTTGTTTCTCTATATTTGAATCACGAGAAAACTTCATCAGGTTTTAAGTGCGTAACTTCCGCTGTATGTGATAGTTTACTCTCTGATGGGGACTAATTGAAGTAAAATTTGACCTTCTAATGATAGAAGAGTCTCATCCTTATATTATATATATATATATATTGGAATATTGGAATTGGAATAAAGATTTATATATATTGGAATATATATAAATATATTTATATATATATTTATATATATATATATATATATATATATATTATATATATATATTGGAATATATATATATTGGAATATATATATATTGGAATATATATATATATATATATATATATATATATATATATATTATATATATATATTGGAATATATATATATTGGAATATATATATATTGGAATATATATATATATATATATATATATATATATATATATTATTGAAATTAGGATTTACTCGGGATGTATACATTTATAAAAATAAATTTAACTGACTAAAACCCGAGAAAGTATAACAAAAACCTTTAATACATCACGACTAGTTTCATCGGTGCTCCGACTTCTTCAGGTGAGAAATAAAAAACATAAGATATAAAAATAACAAGGTAAAAAACATGGACTTTCCAGCTTAATAAAAAGCAGAATAGTAACAGTCATATTTGAATAGGTGACCGCGTGCTACCGTTGGCATGAGTTGAGTGTGTGCGACAGCTAATTTTAGAGCGCCAGTACTGGATTACTGCGCTATGGGAATCGGGCAAATTGTAGCTTAGATTGTTGTTCAAATGTGAAGGGTCCAGAACTATTTCTTTTGATTCGATAATTCTTCTTTCGAATTCATCCTTGCATATATATAAATTTGTAGTGCGTTCCCAGTCAACTTGATGTGACTGTTCTTCAAGGTTAGAGTTTGCCGAGAAGAGGACATGACTAGAAAGGGCGCTCTTTCGTGTTCTACTGTAAGAGATATCACGTCTATGTTCCTCAAGACGAAGTGAAACAGATTTATCTGTCTGGCCAAAATAAGGTCGACCACAGTCGTACAAAACTTTATAAACACCAGGAAAATGCAGTTGGTTGTGTTTTGGTTTTGGTCGACTCAGAAAAGAACGAAGTTTTGGCAGAGTAGTATAGTCGGTCTTTATGTTGAATTTCTTCAAAATCTTAGCTAGTTTTAGGGTAAGAGAGCTGATAAATGGTAACTGTATATGAGTGATAGGGTTGGAATCATCTTCTTGTCGAGGATGTTGGCGTAGTCTCAAACGTTTAGTGATGTTACGAGACGAATATCCATTATTTAGGAAGGTGTTTTTCAGGAAGTTAAGCTCTATTTGAAGTTCTTCTTCTGTGGAAGTGAGACATCTTGCTCGATGGGCAAGGGTGGAGATGATGCCCAGTTTCTGAGGTGGGAAGTGATGAGAAGAACCATGTAAATATCTATCAGTGTGGGTGGTTTTTCGAAAAATTGAAAATTTAAGACAATCAGTTAATCTGTTGATCTTTAGATCCAAGAAGGGTAGAATGCCGATAATCTCTAGTTCTGATGTGAATTTAATGTTCTGATGTTGATTATTTAAATGGTTTAGAAAGTTTTGCAGTTACTCTAAACTATGTCCCCAGATAAGGAAGACGTCATCAGTGTAGCGTAACCACAGTTTAGGTTTCAAAGTAGCTGAGGAAATAGCTTTCTCTTCAAAATCTTCTAGAAAAAAGTTAGCTAAGACTAGGGATAGAGGGCTGCCCATAGCTAAACCGCTAGTTTGTTTGTATATTTTATCTTCGTAGCAGAAATAGCCGGAATTGATGCAGTGAGTTAGAAGAGCAAACATTTTTTTAGAAACCTTGTCCTTAAGAAGAGTCAGAACTTCATCTGTAGGTACATTCGTAAACAGAGATACGATGTCAAAACTCACCATTCTGTCAGAGTCTAAAAGATTCAAATTTTTTATTTTTGAGATGAAATCTTCAGAGTTTTTGATGAAGGAGGAGGAATTGCCAACTAAATGTTTTAAAGAAGCTGCAAGATATTTAGACAGATTGTATGTTGGTGAGTCAATCCCTTCCACAATAGGTCTTAAAGGAGTGTCAGCCTTATGGATCTTAGGCAAGCCGTACAACCGAGGAATGAGGGGATGGAAAGAGCGGAGAGATAGTCTTGTGTGTCTAGGTAGTTCAGAAGTTGATTTCAGAAGATTGTTTGTACGGTTATGAAGTTCTCTTGTGGGATCACTTTCTAGCCTAGAATACATATTAGAACTTAATAAGTTGTTAATCTTTGAATGGTAGTCAGCTTTGTCTAAGATTACAGTTGCATTCCCTTTATCAGCAGGTAAGATAATAATGTCATTGTTGTTACGAAGTTGGTGTATTGCTTTCCTTTCTGTCAGCGATAGATTATCTGTAGGACGACAACTGTTGTTTATGGTAAAGATGGCATCGATCCTAAGTAGATTCGCAGTTTGTTTTGGTAATTGTGCAGCTGCCTTTTCAACTTTCGTAAGAAAGAGTTCTTTAGGAATGAAGGTCGGAGAATTAAACTGGTTTCTGACCACTAGCTTGTATATTGTTGGCTTAGCGATCTGAAACATTTCTGTCTTCTCAGATACATTTCTTCAACTTTATTCAGCTGGATCCTCACTTTGCTTGACCACTAAAATGGTTGCTTAATTTATTTAGTCGGCATTGAGAATACAGTTAATGTTTTCGACTTGCCTATTTTCTTAGGTTATTGTCTTTTTTTTTTTTTTTCATTTAAAATTTTTCACATACTTATTCAGTTTTTTTAGGCATTCACGAATTTATTTGATGAATTTTTCTTTTGATTTGAAAAATCTGGATTGGAATCCCACTACCATGAGAAAACAATTTGCAAAAAGCTATTCGACTGAAGGTGAATTAATCGGTCTCATGCTCGATGACAGGATTTTACCTAATGAACACTGCAGCTTTAAATACCACAAGACAGGAGAATTGGCCAGATTAACAACCAATCAATACGCAAAATAACTGTTCTTATAGTTTACTTGTTTTGGTGGTAATTCAGAACTACAACAAAAACAAACAACATCCTTGATTACCATTGTAGACTATTATAATATTATGCAAATTTGTAATATAATTGTAATAAAATGTTGATGTATTAATATGTATTGAACTATTATACTTTCAATTTGTACAATTGTCTTAAATCCAGAGTTTAGTATAAGCTATGGTGGTTGTTAATTAGGACTTCTGCCAATCGCGTTAACTTTCAGCATTTCCACGAATCTAGATAGAATGGCAGATCTCAATAAAAGTTAAAACCGCTCTGAGTAGACTCTTATCATGATATATGACGTTCTATATTTCGTTTTGGATGTGTTGTGCATTATGGAAGATAACAAGGAACTTGATGCTTCTTAATATACCATAACACAAAAGCTTATTCCTCGAAGATATTTTACATGTATATTCTGTATACTAATGCTAGTACAAATATAGATGAAAAGAAGAATCTGAAGAAAGCAATTTCTTGTCAAATATAATATTCTATATCACTGTGCACGAACATGCAGATCACATAAGTAGAAAATTCTTCTAATAAAGAGGCGAGATTAAGCTACACTGGTGTCCAAAACTAAGGATGAACTACATTTTTACTTGTATATGAAAGATTTTTCATGACTCGCACATAAATTCATTTATAGCATATTAATAAATTATATTACACAAAAATGTGTTATAAATTTAAATTGCAATACGTTTTTGGAAAAAGCTACAAATTTCCTAAGAACGTATTTAAGGAATTAATGTACAGTGCTTATAGAAAACTATGTGCAGAGACATTTCATTATAGAATACATCCACTCCTAATTGCACTGTGATGCAGCTCTCACAACGTCGTATCATGCTTAGCATCAAGTGATTCAAACGTTCTCAAGGAAAACTGACCCACTCCTCCTTCAGAGCAAGGATAAGGCTTTGTTTGTTTTTTGGAGGAATATTTCTCTATTGCTTCTGAAACGAGTCCTATGGGTTGAGATCTGGGGAGCATGTTTGCCACTAGATTGGATTAATATCCTCGGTCACTGCTCACGTACAATGTGATGTTGCACTGTCCTCCATAAAAATGAATTCTTCGCCTACAGCACCACGGAACAATCGAACATGATGTTGAAGAACTTCGTTGCAATCTCGTTCACCAGTCCTAGTCCCTCTTTCCAGCACTTGGCGCGTCCATTAAGCATAATGCCTCCCCACACCATGACCCCAACACCGCCGTATCTATCCCTTTCAAGAACATTCTCGCAATGATAAGCAGTACCATTTTCACGTTAGATTATATGTAGTCTAGAATCGGAGGAAAGACTAAAATGACTCATTTGTAAAGAGTACATTTGCCCATTGGTGATTTGTGCAATTTGTATGGATACAACACAACTGAAAACGTCTTCTGCAATGAACTGTGAATAAAGGGATGTATACTACAAGCCTTCGGACGCATAGGCTTAGTTATCGCAGACGTCTTGTCATTGTTTATAGAGATATCTTCCTAACTGTGCTTGAATGGAGCCGACTTGCCTGCGTCGATAACGTTTTGCTGTTATAAACAAAATCCTATCTTCATGCTTCGTGGAAGACAGAGGTCCACCTCTTAGCAAACATGTGAGACGCATTCCATTGGTTTGAAACACGCTGATCTCAGAGCCTGGATACAACCTAGTGACAGTGCATACATGATGCCTAGAACTAGGGTATAGAATCGACAATAGCTCTCTTTGTAATGATTTGCTGCAGTGCTCCAAATTTTTCCTAGATCACCACGAACATCCAACTGTGTACGTGACACCTTGTGTCACGTACATATATGTCTCCTCTATGTACGTGATTGCATTGCTTTCTCATTCTTTGATGCGTGTTTTAAAAGTGCCTGTGAGAATGGTAGTTTGAGCTGGCGAAACGTAGCGAGTAAATGTTTCATTTAGTTTGCAAATCACTTATTTTCATTCCAGTTCCAAGTTTCATTAATTTCAAGTTCCAAGGAATTTTGTTTTGTTGTTGTTATTCCGGAAAACTTCGAGTGGAATAAATGCAACTTCAACAGAAATTTGAATATGGATGTACATATCAATAGACTATAAGAGAATATTAAAGTAATTATGGTCCAAGAAAATCAATAAAATGAGATCGGTTAAAATAGTTCGATTGGATAATTTAGTTCAAAAATGGAGAAATATGAACATTTAGGATAGATTATCACTATGAACCAGCAGTGGTCAGTGAATGGATGATGATGATGATAATTATGCGAGTGTTCTCAGGACCTAACAATAATAACAAGAGTGATCAGAGGCTGTTTTTGGATGTGTTGCTACATTACAGATTATAACATAGCAACATTCTTTGGTTAAAATAATGAAGGAAGGGGGGTTATACCACAAATATTTATGTGATCAAATGTTTATTAAAGTACGCTCTAAATTTAAGGAATATTTAATACATTTTAAAAGGTTAAAATTTTAAAATTGAAGTAATTTTAAATAAAATATTTAAAATTTAATTAATTAACTAATTACTCTTGAATATATTTTAATTAGTATATAAATAAATGAATTAGTTAATTTTTACTAAATTTGAATAGAATTTATTTTATTATATTTTTTATTAATGGCTATATGTTGGCGATACTGTTTTGATATGAATGTAGATTATTACTTAGACATATAAAACACACCCTCAGTATGTCGTTTTGTCCATTAGGAGGAATGTGTTGAATTGTGGTTTCGTGACGGAAAATGGACCTGGAACGATGCTATATGTATAACCCAAAAGAATTTTGCTTGCCAGATTATTAAAGGTAAACTATTTTGGTTCTTATTCCTTTTTTGTATGTTCTACTCTTTTTGCTTATATTATTCGTATATGAGAACTGCAACTGAGAAGGTGTAACATCATGAAGTGACACTTACTATAGCGCTTTCATATCCCCTTAAGAAGCCTGGAACACTGGAGCTTCATTCCTCCCGCCATTAGTATCTGGTCAGTCGATTGAATAATGTGTTGCTTTCCAACTATACAGCTGTGTCACAGTTGTTTTTGAAAGTGATTAAGTAAGCGACAGTTTTCTTCTCCAAGTGTGAGAGCACCAATCGCTCACTAGAGGCCTGAAGTGGCTTTAACAAGTACTGAGTAGGGTCTCTACAGCAGGGGCACCGAAATAGAGATAAACGTAAAATCAACAATAATGTATTATTCATTACGAAGAAGCACAAAATTAAGTTAGTGGGATGAATGTTTGTAGAAATCTTTAGATGGTAGATTATTTTTATTGCCCTGTGTTTCTATCACAATGTTAATTAAACGAATGAATTGGCTTGAAACTCGATGCTTTTAGTCTGTCCAACAAAAGTATGGGCCGATTATCTAACCCTAAGTTCACTGCATACTATTGAATTGTACGATCTGTTTGATAACCTTTTTTGAATGGAATTCATATGAAAAAAAACTATAAATGGAAGACAACTTCGCTTTTCAACAGCCAACAAAGAACTCTTGGAATGGCTCTTGTTATAGATGAATATATCTATTTGAAAAATTATTTAGTTCATTTACAAACTAATTTAGCATTCAGTTCTTCCTCTTCCAAATAACGTTAGATTTTTCCAGCTTTTCATAAAATAGTGATATCATTTACCCATTCTCTCTCTCTCTCTCTCTCTCTCTCTCTCTCTCTCTCTCTCTCGTTCTCTGGAAATATAATTTAATTCGAATTCGCTGTTGTATATATAATTCCATTTTCATACAGTTTCATTTTAATTTTATTTATAGGTGCAGAGAAAAACTGCAGTTTGAAGACAGCAGTCGCGTGCAAAAATAATGAGGAGCTGTCCGACATACTTTCAGAAAATGTTGCGTTGTCCAAATATTGTCCATTTCCTTGGCTTTCTTCTGGTAGGTGGATTCTAATTGTTTATGGTTTTGCTGATATTAGAAGTTAACTATTCATATTTACTACCGCACTCTCCAAAAATGCAACAGATAACTTCGAAACTATCGTTTTTATAGCAAATCTACAATATAGTATATTGTGTTTCCAATTTAATATCACCCTTCCTTTCTCTCTCTCTTTTTCACCGAGAGGCCGAAGTATAGTCACTAACGAAAATGTTCTTTTTGATTTAAAATGCATGGGTTCAAATCCCTTTTCAAGACTCTGAGAACCTTTATGAGACCTTTCAACAAAATAAACAATCCGCCTAATAAATGATCCTTCTCTCACAGACATTAATCTCATCCCTTTCCCATGGATGCTCCATTTCTGCATTATGCCTTTTTTTATCGGTACTTGCATGGGCGTTGCCCTGCTGAACTGCCCACTGCCATTCTTTCAATTTCTTCTAATTACGTAAGAACTAGAGCAACCACTAGTCAACATTCGCACATCTCCCAACTTCAAACATTTCGTACCAACTTCTCATATATTCCTTTATTCCTTCTACATCTGTTCTTGGAAAATCCGTTTCTATTTTTCCCAATGAGTACAACCCTAGCTTATCAAGAAACTTGTGAAAAGATCCCTTCTTTATCCTTAATTACTTCTCCAGTCATGGTACTAACATGCTACTAATGATTTGCATGTATGGCGTGATTAGCAATATATATGTTAGCCCCTCCCAACGTGATCGAGACTCCGTAGCTCAGTCAGTATCGGCAATGCCCTTCAGTTGGAAAGTCGATTCGAATTCGTTCAGGAAGCGAATCGAAAGGTTATAAAGGCCTTTCAACTGAATGTGAGATATTCGATCTCATACGGAGGTAGAGGTTTCTCATCCTGCAGGAAACGTTTTCATCTTGTAAATAGGCAAACTTTCCAGAAGAACACAGGCAGCACAGACATAGTCCACCTTAATTGATTCAACTGTATTCCCAAACAACAAGGATCCTGCTTGAATGTAGCACATTTTTTTTTCTAGTTTTTTTACTCCGTTCTCTTTTATTGCTCTTTTAGTGTAAGGTGTTGTATTAATGGTGCTTGGAATAAATTCTCTTACCAAGGTATGTGTTTTATTAGTTTAAAATTTTTACTTAATCAACTTAGTGTTCCAACGTTAATGTAGCTCATGTTTTCCATTTACGTTTTCTAGGAAATAAATGCTTTATGATTCTTGGAAAATGTAGAAGCGATGAAAACGAAATTTGGGAAGATGCCTTGAAGAAGTGTATAAGTTTAGGTGGTACTCTAGCGTCCATCCATAACAAGGAAGAACAAAGTAAGTGCATCGCTGTCACGTGTTTAAAGAAATATCATTTCATTTGCATTCTCTAAAATATTTTGCTAATGGTAAAAAAAGATATTTTAATCTTCCCACTGAATGGTAATGCTGAAATCGCACATATTAGTGAGAGAATCATTCGGCATAAAATTATCTTCGTTTATTGTTTAAATTGCAAACAATACATTAACATCTTGCAATAATTTTTAAACATCAGTTATGATTTTATTAATTTCATAAGATATCCATTTTTGACCACTTTACTGTCTTTACTGCTACATTGAAACATCGTTTTAAAATAAGGAAATGCCATTACTCATATAGATAGACTCATATGCATTTAGAGAGGAACATTGTTCTTGTTCTTGTTATTCGTGGTAAACGTTTGAAACTATTAGCACGGGTAAAGCAGTTACTGAGGATTTTTTCCCTATTCTTGAAAATATATCTGGAGAAGTAATAAGAAACTCATCAATCAGCCAGTCACCCTCCATTCCTTCTCTCTCTTAGCTTATGTTTGATAGGTGCATACTAAATTGCATTTGCTTAATTTACTGAGGGAGAAAATTATTTGAAACAACTGTGTTTAAAAACGAAAACTTAAATTATAAAGATGGTATTGTTTGTGTGCGAGATTCAGTAAAAAAAAAGAAGACGTGCTAAGAAGACCATTCCAAAAATAAAATGCATTAAAAATCTCATGTTTTAACATCTTATTTACTAATAGTTATTTTTCCTTTATATTTCTATTTAACTAGCTTTCCTGGCAGATCTGATGAAGACATATCAAACTAACAGTTGGATAGGTCTTCGTGAGGGTATTTTCAGCAATGAGTACTTCTGGGTAGATAATTCTCCTCTAGATTATACTAATTGGGGACAAAAACAACCAACAAAGTTTCATAACGCTAAACCGGTAAGAAAAATTCCAAGAAGTTATGATACGTAGTAAAATGTAATTTATTACATGGCTGTAAATGATTAGCTGTTTGTATCTTATTTACATTTAGTTTCTTGCTTGCATTATAAGATGTACACTTTTCTGTATTACTTAAGACAAATTTAAGTTATGCTAATACATGAACTCTTATTCGTTATGTTTTCTCTGTAAAAAGTTTAGATCCCAAAGGCTTTCAAAGTTTGATTTAGTTTTTACTGGATGCATGTCTGTAATTTTATAGAAAGAGGCAACAACGTGTTTAGAAAGAAACGTAAACACTTGCCCATAATTATTTTTATTATTATTATAAAATCCTCCATGGACTCAATGACTCATCTTGGGAAGTCCACTGTTATACACACAGTTTATCATACTGTGCGTTAAATATATTCACTATCTCTGCATACACCACACTCTCGGGCAAAGCATTCCAATCACTCACCACCCTTCATGCAAAAAACCTGCTCCTCACTCCCTTGCTCACACCCTCCTTATACAGCTTCCAGGAATGACCTCTTGTTCTCCTGCTATCCTCACCCATTCTGTGCAAACATCCCCGACATTAATCTGGTAATAACCTCTTAACAGCTTATATGTCTCAATCATATCCTCCCCCCCCTCCTCCTTCTATCCACCAATTTCTGCAAGTTGCATTTTGTCAATCTGTCTTCATACTCTACATTGTATATGTTACCGTTAATGTAATAAATCCGGTTATTATTAATAATTACCGGTTATTATTAATACAAGCCAATAACGGTTTGTTATATTATTATAACAAATATTATATTATAATATATAACATAATGTAATAAATCCGGTTATTATTAATAATTACCGGCTATTGTTAATACAAACCAAATAATGAGGTTAAAGTAAATAATGTATTTAGAATTAATCACATGAACCGGTAATTATTAATAATTCCTAAAGGGTCTGATAAATATAATAAAAACAAGTTTCATATAAAATATTTTATTTAATAGCAGAAAAAATAGGAGATAAATATTTTATTATATGATTACATTGTTGTCCGGTTAAAAACAAATTACATATTTTTGCAGGAAAGACCTCTGTGACACTTGGAATTATAAAGGATTTCTGACTTTTTAAATTGCAGCGATTTGAAGTTACAATGGGCTTTACAATTGGAATATTGTACAGCCCATTGTAACCTTGACCACCTAAATTAGAATTCTTGAGGACACATTCTCTTAGACTTATCTCACTATCAGGAACTTCATTAACTGAAATAAAAGTTTCCTTACAAACGGTAAATTCGTTCCTCGAATAGAGTGGGTATATTTTGTACCTAATTTATATGGGTTTTCATTCTCAATAGAAATTATAACAGCTATAATATTCCGGTTATCGATTAGCAGGTTAGGTTAGATTAGGTTAGTTTATAATGAAAAAAGTAAGGAAAGCGCATCTTTTGCACTCAATGAAATCAGAAAAAATTCAAGAAACTCGAAAATATTCCGGTTATCGATTAGCAGGTTAGGTTAGATTAGGTTAGTTTATAATGAAAAAAGTAAGGAAAGCGCATCTTTTGCACTCAATGAAATCAGAAAAAATTCAAGAATCTCGAAACTCTGCTAAGCAGTCACTTAAGAAGCAAGCTGAAAAAATGTTACGACTTCCAATGACTAAATTTCCAATTGCAAATATAGGAGAAAATGTTCGGATAAGAATTTCAGACGTAGATAGGGCTAAGACCGATAACCGGAATATTATAGCTGTTATAATTTCTATTGAGAATGAAAATATATAAATTAGGCACAAAATATGGTATTTTAAACCAACTCTATTCGATGAACGAATTTACCGTTTGTAAGGAAACTTTTATTTCAGTTCATGAAGTTCCTGATATTGAGATAAGTCTAAGAGAATGTGCCCGCAAAAATTCTAATTTTGGTGGTCAAGGTTTCCAATATTGCAATTGTACAGCCCATTGTAACTCAAATCGCTGTAAATTAAAATCCTTTGTAATTCCAAGTGCCCAGAGGCGTAGCTAGGGAGGACCGGAGGGTGGAGATCCGCCCCGGGCGGCACTCTATACCTTTTTGAACTTTTGCAGTTAATTCTAAAATACAGACTCGAGAACTCAGTTCCAAATAGTGTAATACTACTGCGAATTTTCCTCACAACTGCTGTAAGTGTTGTTAGTTATCAGAGGAGTTTCTCTAAATAAAATTGATTAAGAATTACCTACATTACTATGAAATAGACTTCGCCAATGTCAGCGATGATTTTGCTAACAGAACAGCAAGAAAAATAACATTTTAGAATGTTGAAATTAAAGTTTTACTTCAAAAATAAACATAGTGTTTTAATTTCTTTCCCTATATCGCTTTGACTTTTTGTAGTATTTTTGGTGTGTATTGAGAGGGACAGCAAAGTCTTGGACCACCCCGGGCGGGAAAAGCTCTAGCTACATCACTGCAAGTGCCACAGAGGTCTTTCCTGTAAAAATATGTAATTTGCTTTTAACCGGACAACAATATAATCATATAATAAAATATTTATCTCCTATTTTTTCTGCTATTAAATAAAATATTTTTTTATGAAACATGGTTTTGTTACAATTACCGGTTCATGTGATTAATTCTCGTAAATTATTTACTTTAACATATACTTTGTAGAAGGTGCTTTTTCCATGAAGCAAAAGTGTGTTCAGAAAGAAAGAAAGAGTAAAGCAAAAACTTCGAAGAACTGGTGGGGATAACATCTTATTATACAATAGATCTCGTTTATTGTTAAGTCACCTCAGGCTTCCAATAAGGCAGTAATCTTACACCAGGTGATAAAAATCATCTTCCACCTAAAAAAGCAATAATCTTAATCAACACATAATGTAATGTTGGTCTTAATCAACAAGTTATGTAATGTTGGTCGATATGGGTTTTTATCTACCAACCAGCATAACATAAAGTTTATTCTGCATATTGAATTTGAAGTTGTAGCTATTCCAGTGAACTCTCTCATTATTTGATTCGAACAGTATTCTTAAAAATGTTCATTATCAACTCTAGATTAACGTCTGGTTTTCTTGGTGACCATAATCTTTTTGAAATCCGCTGTCCATTAAACATAGACTTCAAACACTCCAACTCCATCTTATTGTTTGACATATAAGCAATCGAATTATCTTCTTAAAACATATTTTAGTGGCTTCTCTGGTAAACAATTCATAAAGATTATCCAATGGCAGTATCATATTCTCAGTTAGCATCTCATAAAAGAAAGATCATTTACAAATCAAAATATTTTGAGATGTAAAGGGTCTCATATATTTTGGGAGGATTTTCGAATATGCAGGGTGCAATCATATTCTGAGAATCAGTATCCAAGATCTGTTGTTCGTAGGTCCCTGACCAGTAGTTCAGTTTCTTTGCATTAGTAGTCAACTGTTTCAGAAACCTACCAAAATTACTGGAAGTCACTGCTGTTGTCTTCTGGGAAACTCATGTATTCCATTAACTTGATACTAATAAATAAGACTTCTTTACAAATGTCTTTGGGTTTTTAATTTAGAATGACATTTTGAATGTCCTTCAGGTTTCCTCTTTAGAACATACTTTCATTCTTCAATTTAACATGTACGGTTATACACTTCCCCTTTACTTAATTTGTTGTACATGTGTTTGATGGACTTATTTGGAATCTCTGTAATAGAACTGAAGAGATTACGAAGAGAAGTGAACTTCCTTCGGAAAATCATATTCTTGGAAGAAAGCAAAGCTAGTTCTGATGTTTCCTTTCCCATGTGATTTTCTTAAATGAATATTCTTTGATGGAAGCACATACCATTTTTGTTCTTCGTGGACAGAAAGAGAAATAAACCTTAGGTTTATTTCTCTTTGTGGTTCTCTTTTAAATCATTTTAAAACTCATAGAATCCATTACGAGCAAAGCAGAAAGCAGAGCAAAGCAAAGATGATGTAATATGAAGTACAGATCATAACGTCAGTTCTTCCGTGGATTGCATTTCTTTTTGAATGCATTATACAAACATTTTTCAAAATTTCCTTGAAAATTTTAAACTTCAAAACTGTTTCAGTTTCGTCACTTTGCTCCAACTTTTAAAATTTCAACATCAAACTTTTAAAAAGGCCGAAATCTTATCAATGATTTTAATTTATCTTCAAATTAATACTTTATTATATAAGAGCAATCTGTATTTAATTACAATGTTCCTAAAATTATCATTATTAAAATTGATAATTTATTACGCTTGCAAAATCATTAACTCAAGAGAAAGGCATATTACATATGTCTTTCTCTTGAGTGCTTCCCAAAGAGTGCAGGCTGAATTGCTTTACCCTTAACTTCTTCGTAATAGGTGGGTAGCAGGTCTTTATTCATATATCCACAGCCGTCACCGATATTTTTGAATGCATCGAGGAAAAGAATGAGATAGACAACGCCATCATCCGGTCATACTTAACCCAAACCTGTAATGTTGTTTGAAACAGCCTAAATTTTGCGTTTCTTTTTTCTTTTCTTTTCTTTTCTTTTTTTTTATTGTCCAGCTGAAGGAAAAAATATCCTAATTGCCATTACGTGTGCGAATAGATCTACTTACTATGGAACGAAATGAAAAAAGACAAAAAGAGGTTCCAAAAAAGGAATGAAATGCTTGTCTGGATTCGGCGGTGGAGGTTCAGTTTCTCTATCTGTGCCTCCACCGATAGAGATACATGGATCTCTATCTCAAATCTGATAGAATATATACAGCTGTATGGAAGTCGGGGGAACAAATAATTATATTTACCAATTAAAATTACAATAAATATTTTCCAATATAAATATCTAAATATTCAAAACATCGCGAGAAGTATGAGACTGTTTTAGGTTAGATACTGGTTGTCGATTGGAGGAGCCTTTTCTGTCTTTTTTGTTTATCTGGCTCCAAAGAAACTCGATCTGTTGACAAAAGTAATGGCAATTAGGATATTGTTTCCCCTCACATAGAATTAAAAAAAAAAAAAGGAACGTAGAATGCAAACTGTTTCGGACAAGAGTGCAGGTTAGGGCTAAGTATGACAAGATGGCAATTGGTATTTAAAAATATCAGTGACGGCTATGGATATAAGTGTAGAGACTTACTGCCAATTGATTGCAAAGAATCAGTCAAGGTTAAGGAGTTCCACCTACTCCATTTAGGGAACACCCAATACATAATATGCCTTTCTTTTGAGTTAATAGTTTTGCAAACGTGTTAAATTTTCAATGTTTATAATGATAATGTTAGAAATATTAAAATTAAATACAGATATCTGTTTTAAATATTTTACCTATCTAATCTGTTCTTTCTTTAATTTTGCTCTATTTAGGAAGAATGTACGGAGATGTGGCTCAGATATCAAGGGAAGTGGAATGATAATTCCTGTTCAACAAAACAGTCTTTCATCTGCCAAACCACTCCATGTAAGCAACTTGTAGTATGTAGAAATATATACAGATGGTGAAAATTGAATTAGAAAGTGTTAAAGAGATGATTGAATTTCGAACTTGAAATTCTCGAACTTCCGCTATTATATGTGCTTATCAGATTAGAGATTTTTCAATAAAGAATTTGAAATAATGAATGCAAATTGAATTATTTTAAAATGTAAAATTTTAAATTTACAGAGCATAGACCACAATTTGTACCTTACTGAACTGAAAGTTAACAAGTCTGCTAAAGGCACATTTAGGATTATCCAAAATATACCAGCAGTTGTATAGTATAAAATTAGTTAAAGAGAGTAATTAATATTATTAATGAATGTCCTTCTCCAAAACCTGCACTTTGAGTAATAAATCTTTCAAAAATTTCGCAAAAAAGGAAGTTTGAGGTACCAAAAAAAATCCTTCCACTTAGTAGACTCCTTGATCCTAGGAGAAGGAAGCCCGACACATGAAGCATTTAGATCCAACCGTGGAGGGTGGGTACTCCGTTAATTGACATCTCTCTGACTCTTCGATTGGTGGATGAACAACGCGAAATTCAGATAGACTTAGAGCTCTCTTCAAGAAAGAAAGAAACAAAAGAAAAAATTAAAAGTGTTAATGTTAAAGAGATGATTTCATTTTATATGTGAATTGTGCTTGATTACACCGTTTTGCAATTACTACTTGAGCAACTGAGGTTACAAGGTGTATTCTTCCGGTGAATAAATCTCCGTGTTTTTAGTGAGAAAAATCTTCTCTCTCTCTCTCTCTCTCTCTGTATATATATATATATATGTATATATATATATATATATATATATATATATATAGAAAGAGAGAGAGAGAGATATCCAATTTATTGTCCAATTTATTTCATGTTGGTGCCTTTCGTTGGTCGTGTTTATTGAAAGCAGGACATGGCCTCACAGAGCAGTTGCTCTAGTTCTTTTATAAGCGTATCGCGCTGGTGCTCTTTGAGACGTAGTAAGATAGATTTCTCTGTCTACCCATAGTAAGGCTTTCTGCATTCACAAGTGACCTTGCATACACCTGGGAGTTGTAGAAGGTTGTGAGGTTGTTTATAGTTGTTGAAGCGTGATCTTATTTTTGGCAGAGTCGAGAAGCACGTTTTCATGTTAAAATTCTTTAGAATTCTACTCAGCTTTTTGGATAGTGTGCTGATATATGGCAAGACGATATGACCTTTGGAGTCGTCCTGTGTCTCTACGTTGCTACGTTGACGGCGGGAAAATTGGTTGTTAATATTTTTTAGAGAGTAGCCATTGTTTTTAAAGGTCCATTTAAGATGTTGTAGTTCCTTTTTCAGTTCTTCTTCATCTGACAGTACAGATCTTGCACGATTCGCTAGAGTTGATATAATACCCAACTTTTGCGTTGGATGGTGATGGGAGGACGCATGCAAATATCTGTCTGTGTGTGTTGGCTTTCTAAATATAGAGACTTTAATAATCTTAGCTATAATTTGCCTGACTCTTTCAACTCTACTATCAGATACTGGAGATCGCATGATTCCACACACACGCACAGGTGTACCACAATAGAACTTTAACTCGGACTGTAGTTCAAGCTCATAATAACTGTAATTTACAGTCGAATATTATGGCTTTATAATTGTATAGCTTTAGAGTGTGTCAATGTTAATTTCAGTGTCTTTTAATATCTTTCTATGTTCTTATCACCTGATAAAGTCATTCTTGACGAAACATGTTGCGTTTTTTCAAATAAATGTCATTGTGTTATAATTCTCGGGTTTTAAGTCAGTTAATTTAGAAAAATGAATATATATATATATATGTAGAAAGTATTTTACCTTGGGTATAATAAATGTTAAAGATACCAAGCTATTTTAAATCTGGTTTTAATCCATTTCCCAAGTAAGCAAACAGACAAACAAGTCAAGTTTGCACCTGCAAGTGTTGCAAGTCTAGCTGACCCCGCACGTAGTGCAAGACCAAGGCAACTCATCGTAAAAGTAGAATAAGCTCTGATCACTAATCTTAATATTTACCCTTAATGCAAAGCCCATCTCCTGGAGGAGATGTATGATGCTTTGCATTAAAGGCAAGGGGCCACTACCCACACCGGTTTGGACTTTTATTGAGGTCTCATCAGTGAGAGCCAGGCTAGTGGCCCCTTGCCTTTAATACAAAGCATCATACATCTCCTCCAGGAGATGGACTTTGCATTAAGGATAAATACTAAGATTAGTGATCAGAGCTTATTCTACTTTTACCATGAGTTGCCTTGGTCTTGCACTACGTGTGCGGGGTCAGCTAGAATTGCAATACTTGCAGGCGCAAACTTGATTTGTTTGTCTGTTTGCTTATGGGACAGTATATCAGTATATATATATTATATATATATATATATATATATATATATATATATTTTTTATAATAGAAATTAGAAATAATAGAAATTTTTATAATAGAAATTTTTTATAATAGAAATTAGAAAAATTGGTAAATTAGAGTGCAGTTTGCACGAAAGTGAAACGCACTGATGAGGCGTATTTTTTTTTTTTTTTTTTTTTTTTTTTTTAGCGGGGAGAAAAAAGTTACTTTAGATTTTTACCGATAGAAGGCACTGTATAACATGTATAATTTGCAAATACCTGCAAATGAGCGTTCTATAAAACAAAGGGTCGTAATGAATGCTTGCGAATTTCCAGTCACTGGGGATGAACAGAATTGTTTTCGTGAAAAGAAAAATTTGTTGCTGCGATGCTTACTTTGGTGGTGTGATGATTACGCACCATGAAGGATGCGGAATACCGACTATGCCTGTGATTCTTACAGCTTCCCATGTATTGCTTACACCGCTTCTTGATTGTGCCGTTAGGGCATTCATTTGTTGCATTGATACCACAACGCTGGTATGGGCTTTGGATAACACCGGTCTGCATGTTCGAGGACTGACAAATTTCAAGTTTTCTCGTAACGTCGTATTAGAGACAGTATTCTGGCAGGAGTGATAGAACCTGGACCTTTCTTCATTCTTTTCTGCTTTCGAAACTTTCGTAAAACTTTCACTACCGATTCCCCACTTACTTATGACAACTTCACCAACAATTATCTTATTCACCAAAGTAAGCATGACAGCAACAATTTTTCTTTTCACAAAAACAATTCCGTTCGCCCCCGATGACTGGGAATTCACACGCATTCATTACGAACTGTCAGCAGTACACACCCATCGTTTAATAGAACTCTCATTTGTACGTATTTGTAAATGATGCATGTGGTACAGCGCCCTTCTTTGGTGAAAATTTGAAGTAAATTTTTTATCCCCGCCAAAAAAAAAAAACCTATATATATATATATATATATAGGGTTTTTTATTTTCTGAATATCCCCCCTATATATATATATATAGGGAGGGATATTCAGAAAAAAAAAAAAAATATATATATATATATGGGGGAGAGATATTCAGTTTGTATCTTCTCCAATGCTGGGTGAAGGCTTCTCCGATTGCAGGAGGGTTTGGATCTCTTTCTCCTATGATGATTCATTCCATCTTGGGTAAATATTATTATGAATGAATGAAGGTGTGAAGGTGAAGGCAATTACTAACATCCGTGTCCAAGGTGGAATTAAAATTTGCAGCATTTTGGCTAGAGATCTGATATGTTAACCACTTGCAACTAGGTTGCAGAATTCAAACCCCTTTTTTTTCAGAGAGAAAACCCGTACTCGTTGGTGCAAAAGATTTACTAACTCGGAATTGGTCAAAGAAAGGTTTAGAAACAGTTTCTCTACTCGGCAGGAGTAAATTAGAATTATAATTCGTACTGCCTAGTTCTATGGATGCAAACGTTATTTCGTCTGTGCTACACTAGCTACAGAACAAAGCAGATGAGAAATATCCAAAGGATATTATGGCACTACATCCTGCCTACGTCAACCGAGTTGGACAAATTCAAACTTGACTTAGATGTTCACTTTCTGCAATACAACTGGAAGACCTAACCACGCATATTTGACTTGCTCTGGGAATACATCTATTATCAGATATGCCCTGGACACTTCTACTAATTGTAGTCACTTAGTCAACTTAGAACACGTCCTGAGTTTACTCCAAACAGACAGCAAGAGACACAGGATATGAAATTAACTAAATCCGTCATATACAGTTTCCACGTAAAATGTACAAGAAACAGAGATCATCCATCACTCATTAGGTATGGGTGAGGATTCAGTAAATAAATTAGCCAAAACACCAAACAAAAAGTGCACAAAATTATATAATGTTCAAATCAATTTCAACTTATGGATCTAAGACCTGGGTTAGAAAGAAAACACTTGATCAAGGACTAGAGGTGAATGAGAGAAATTAGATCATAAATGATGACATTAATGGCAGAATCATATTAAAAACGAGGTTGTTAGGAAAGATAGAGCCTGGCATTGTTATTATTCGGGAATGTGAGAACAGAGTTTATGGTCACTTAAACAAAATGGAGATGAAAGGATAGCAAAATTAGACGCAGGAAAAGGCCCCAGAGGAAATCAAGATATGTGGACTACCACGGTAGTCTAGTTTGACCTTGATTAGTGCAGATACCTTAGAAGACTGAAATACTATATAAGATTCGACGATATTGGAGTCGTGACTAATAAAATAGTAACCCGGATTTAATCATGTAAAATAAACTATGTAAATTAATCTAAAATAAACTATAAAACTATAAAATATAGTTTACTTAAATATAAAGAGCCAATAGGCTTCACTTCGGCGATGTAACATTATTTAAATTAAGGGGATATTAAATCCCACATTGTTTCAAAACCGAATAAGAAACTCAAAAATCGGAATCAAAGAGCTTCATACCGAATATAGTTTACTATATTCGGCATGAAAGGTCGAAACCGGTCTGGGAAGTGACCTCCCACCATAATGTATAACATCATACATCTCCTAGGACCTAGGAGATGTGTTTTACATTATGGGAAATACTAAGAATAGTAATCAGAGCTTTATCCACCTTTACTACGAGTTGCCCTAATTTGTACTACGTTCTTTGGCTTACGCTAGTATTCGCCGGTACTTTTATAGTTTACTATATTCGGCATGAAACGCTTTGATTCTGATCTTTGAGTTTCTTATTTGGATTTGAAATAATGTGGGGTTTAATATCCCCTTAATTTAAATAAAATGTATATAAAATGTAGTACTATAATAGTATTCTGTACATCTGTTGCGGCCATGCATTAGGAATTTAATGATGATAATAATAATAATATATCTCGGAATACACTACACCATTTTTTATACTGCATATCGCAATATTCACCAAGGAACAAACAGCTCCCTTGTTCCAATATTTCACTTTTATCAAACTTTTTCAGATTGATCGAAAAAATTTCAGATAAAACCTACTTATCTGAAATTACTACTTCGCTTGTTTGTACAGGTTGTGTTAAAATTTGTACAGCTTGTTTGTACAGAATGCGTCATCAATGATTTCTCCATGCATGTTTCTCTTGTCAGAATTACCTTTGCCATATTTTAAAATATCATTTCCAGGCGAGTTACTTCTTAGACGCTTTATAAGATGGTTGGTTTCTAGAACAGCTGTTACTTTCCAGAAATGCAACATTATTATATACATATATGTATATATATATTTTTTTGTATTTATTAAATATAACTTTAATGCATTCATTTTCAGTTCAAATGTGTAGTTTGGATAACCCTCAGTGGTTCTTCTTTAACGATTACTGTTACGGCGTCATGTGGGCAAATCTTACTTGGCACCGTGCTAAAGAACATTGCGAAAAGTACAACTCCACCATTGCATCAATCCACTCTGAAAAGGAGTGGTTTTTCCTGTCGCGAGTGGTATGTATTTATTTTTATAATTAATCTTTCAAGTAATGTTTATTAAATAGCAACTTTAAATTTCTTTTTTCTAGTAAACAGTTTTCACAGATAAAAAGTATTTTGCTCAAAAACGTAGCGGTATCTATTGAACCGGTTATGAATTTTTTTTTTTTTTACTTAGAAGTATTGGGTATATCAATGCTTCCTACATTTACGCCCCTTAACACTTCTTTATGATCTCATTTAGGAGGATGTTCTGAAAGCGATGTCTATGCGTATACAACACAAACATCACTTTCAAAAGACCCCTCGTATGAGATATTCTGAAATCTTTCTGATATTGTTTATATTATTTGGTCTTCAGCTACAGTTTACTTATACTCTGGTGTGCAATCGAATTTGTAGTACTCATGTAATCACATGCAGTGGATGAGTCTTACAGTTTTTCGAAGAACGAAAAAAAGGGTGAATTTATCGAGATTTTGATGCACGGAAATGTGAATGATATCGAAACTGGCAATCACTGCCGATTACAAGGTTTTAATACAATACTGAAACAATTGTAGATATGATTGACGTCTTTGAGCTGTCAAGAATAAGAATTGTGATAGTGAAGTTGACATAAAAACGCAACTGATGATTTTCCTAAGAAGAAAAGGGTAGAGTTAATCGGAGAAATTCTGCAGACCAGAAGCACTCAAATTGAACATTACATTATAGCACTAGTCAACCAAATCACTTGAATGACTTGATGGAACCAAGTGCTTCAATAGTTACTAAAAAACCTGGTTCCATCAAGTTTCTGCTATTTCGATCCATTTGAAATCATGAAAATGACGAAAAGGTCGGAATAGAGTGAAATGATTCCAATAAATTCAGTTTAGTCGACAGAATACACTTTAGATGGACTGATTCAATCAGAAGCTCTAGAAGAACGAAATTTAACATATGATGCTGGTTGCTGGTGTTCTGACGACTCTACAGAAAAATTGTCAAAGGAAGTTAATAATAATGTAAACTTTTCATGTGGTACTATCGTAGTGTCTTGAGCATCCCTAAGGATATATAAATATATATACCCCAAATACTCTCCCCTAAAGTAAACTATCTTAACCATAAGATCTTTACCGTTTTCACATTAAGCAACTTATTTATCTCATTTCAGTGCTTTCTAAAGTAATGGAGAAACACATTAACACTCAAATTCTATGTGGCCTTGAATCGTCTAATACACGATCGCCATTATGGATTCTGCCAGTGTCGATCAACAGGTGATCTTACTTATGTTCTTCAACGTTTGGATCAGTTGCATGCAAAACTTTGGAGAATCTCAAGCGATTGTTCTTAGTATGTTGTCCTAAGCAACTAATTGGAATTGGCACATAGGAATACATTATGAATAGTAAACTCCAATCATAAGCCTGTCTTCTCGGTCACTACCTTGCTGTTTGAATGCTCATTATGTGTGATGGTGGACTGATGGAGTTCCACACTTTTTTTTACTTTCACTTACACGATTACTCTCATCCTTCTCTTAATCAATCAATATTAATAAATATCAATATTCATCAATACCTTTATCGGTTGTTACCAATCCAATAAACAGTTTTGCTGGTCATTGTACCATTGGCGCATCCAGGGAAGGGGCCAAGGGGTCCTGGTTCCCCCCCCCCCCAAAAAAAAAGAAAAAGTAAAAAAACACTTGAAAAATCTCCAAAAATCTTTAACTGATTAAAATTCTTTTTTTTTTTATATTTATTTTGTGTCGTGTCTTCTATTCCTATGCTACTTATGAATTAGCAGCCACATAAGGTGGGAATACCCTATAGCAGTGGTTCTTAACCGGTGTTCCTTAGAACACTGGTGTTCTGCGGAAGGTGAATAGGTGTTCCGCGAGATGTTCTGGAATTTGTCATTTTTAAATTAATCTGTCAGCACAAATTAATTTAATTATAGTTTAATTGATATTTAATTAATTATTAATCAATAATTAATTCTCAATTATTGATTAATAATAAAAGTCAGCTAAATTACCAATTAATTATTGATTTTTACATTACAAAATAACCAAGGTGTTCCGTCAAAATTGAAGTGTTCCGTAGTCGAAAAAAGTTTCAGAAATACTGTTCTATAGCATAGATGGCGAACCTATGGCACACGTGCCAGAGGCGGCATGTCCGAGAATTTTGCTGGCACGTCAACGATTTACAGGCGATATCTTTTTATGCGCTTATAAATTATTCAACATTTTTTTTTAATTGTTACAACATGTACAAGTTAAATTTTGTTTTACACCAGAAAGTAGCTATGAAGACATGCATATGATTGGTGCGGTATTAGCAAAACATCGCGTGATCCAAAGACAAAGGCAACCTACAATTGTAGAGTTGAAATGCTAATTATCTTCAACCGAATTCCATAACATTCGAAACTGTCATAATAACATTCACTATATATTTCTTAGTTTTAACACATTCACCACAGGGTGTCATTTATCGTTCTGATGGAACTTCTCATTACTGTAGGACTCAACTCACACAATGTTTCTACCCTTAGTTGAATTTTATTGATGCTTGTTTGCGTTTGAACTGGCATGGGAACTCACACGTGCATATGGCATATTTCAATTCATTGTAGAATTTTATTTGAAGTTAGCCTTTGTGATCTGTCATAATGGCATCGAGAATTTCAAATGCAATAAATACTTATTTCATGTAATTGAAAAACAGTTTTTAGTTAGACAGTGTGTTTCCAGTGATTTTGATTTTGCTTAAGTCTATACAGCTCTGTGAGAGGGGACATGTGATTCATTAGTTAGCGCTGTTTTTATTCCAGCTGTCTCTGGTTGATATATTGGTTGAGAAATATATTACACAGACTGCAAAAACCTTCATACCTTATTCAGGAATACAATAAAACTACTTGTTTTTCTTGCATCAGCAGCATAATGACTGTTGGGGAGGGTGTGTTGTTAACCGCAGAGAGAGCGTTACTATCGCCTCGCGAGAACACGTTTAAATATTTTTCGTGTGAGAGGTATATGCAAAACTTTTTAATGTCTTCTTTCTGCTGCTTCCCCTGCTCAGCTAACTTTGATGATGAGTTAAATACATAAATAATTTTTCAAACCAACATCATTAAAATCAATTTAATAATACAATAATCAATTGTACACTGAATAATATTATAAATTTATATATAAATAAATATTATAAATAAAATAAAATATTATTTATAAATTTACAAATAATTATTTATTAAATATTATAAATAAATATATATATTATAAATTTATGAATAAATTAAGTTAGATTAATTTTCTATTAATTTTTCTGCTATTAAAAACTGCCTGGCATGTCAACAATTCCATTAGAAAATTTTTGGCACTAGCGGGAAGGAACGTCAGCGACTCGATTTGTAAATTTTTGGTATGTGCACATAAAAAGGTTCGCCACCACTACCCTATAGCGCTCGGGAATCCAGGCCGCTGTGAAAGCAAGGCGAACGAAATAGTGCTCGGACGTTACTTCTTTTGCCTGAGCCGGGCTATAGGAGATCACGAGTATCACTGTATTGGCAATCACTGCAGATGTTCAGTCATAGCTTGTATGCAATGCATAGTGTGTTTTCTCAAATCGTCTACTCAACTCTCCCCTCCCCCTCAAGATTAAACCTTCAGTGCTTGGGCCCCTCCAAGATTAAATCCTGAGTGCACCACTGCATTGTAAATTGGACCCCTCTGTCTAAATTAACAAACCTTGCAATTCAATCACAAACACTACCAAAATATCAACTACTAACATAAATTCTGATCTCGAAACCAATCTTTAATGCGTTTCTGATTACATTCAGTTTCAATGCTAGCAAAACTCATTCCTGTGTTGTTGTTTTTTGTCATAAAAGAACTTGTTTATTTTCTAGACAAAATAAGATTTTTCTTCTTAGGGAGATTAGTCTAATATCCACTTTTCTTGGCGTAAGCTTATTACAAATATCACCTCCACACCATCCAAGAAATTATATATATTCTCTCTCTTTCTGTCTCTCCCTCTCGCTCGAGGCTTTTTTTTATTTACAGGCAGCTATTAACTCTACAAATCACAAATCCATCCAATCATTGAATACTATTTCCACAATCGGGATGATACTCCCAAAGAGATATCGAAAGTACTTTATTCAGTACGGAAGAGAGCAATATTAATGATTATTGATCAGTCCCTTACTAATTTACTACACTATCTTTTATGCAGAAATTCAGAATTTTGCTGCTTGCCTTTCCAGCAAATACTTTCGGGGTCAATATTCATCAGAATTGATTTCGATATTTCCTCTGCTCAACCTTTTAATTCCATTAAAACACGTGCAGCTGCTTTTCAACATTCCACAGTCCAATTACAGACTCACAAAACTATCCCTCCCATCTTTAATCATTCCTTCCAATAATGTCTGCATTCTCTCTTACGTATTCCTTGAAAAATAAAATCAAAAAGTCCTCGGATCGTTAACAAGTTTTAATATCTCCTGAAAATTTTTGCCCATTCATTCATTGTACTGACCTACTAGAGGTTGAATATCTCCTCTTGTCTATGAGATTTACAATAAAATATAAGCAAGGATTTTAGATATTATAAGAATAAAAGAATAGGTTAAGTAAATAACATTGATCAAAATAATTATACTGTTTTCTTTACGATTTGAAATCAAAGTTTTGTCATCCGAATGAGATCTTTTTATTCCATCCATCAGTGCCTTTAACAATGCTTCCAAGTATCCTTGGACTTCCAAGGATATTTGGAAGTATCCTTGGAAGTCCAAGAAGAAACTTGGCCTTCCCAAGTTCCTTCTTGGAAGGAACAGTAAGGGTTAAGGATCAGGTAAACAGTACTATAAGGAAAAACAAACGAGTCAAGTGTCTTTGCAGTTACGGGAAATCGTTCATCCCGTGCAGCTATTGTATTGTGTTGTGGTGATTGGTATTCAGGAAAGTGAAGTAAAATAATGGGTGAGCCACAAAAGTCATTGAAATTTTCTCTCTTCAGGAAAATAGCACGAGACAAAACTCTTCACTTAGCTCTGATAGGATGGAAACCGATTATTATTTTAGAAGACACATGCATTGCGATGTATTTATCCAGGACCACTTGGGAAAAGTTATGCAGGAAGTGGTCTGATATCCTCGGCTACTTGCAAAGAAGAGTTGACTATGAAATGGACCTCGGTTAGTGTTATATTCTGAAATGCCAAGATGGGGAACTAATACTTGATGATACAGGAGCTGATGGAAGTAAAGTTTTTTCTATTAGTTGTGAAGAAGCTGATAGATTTTCACCAAAAATGTATGACATTGATAATCATTTACTATTTTTGGAAACCGAATTACCATCTATTCGTATCATGGAGGAAATTACCACTAATCGTTTAAATTCATCGATGGTAAAATTAGACTTTCAAGATTTTAACCAATTTGATAAAGATTCTTTATTTTGGGACATTTACGAACATTTTACAAAAACTGTTTGTGAATATTTGCTGACAAAAGAATACACAGAATGTTTAGGGAGGCATGGTGTCATTTCCAGACTGACACAACATCAAATATATGGAAATGAAATTACCATGGTATCTGATTTAAAAACTCTTTTGCGTGACCAGCTATTTTAATGTAATGTAACCAAGAAACAGTGAGTAACAAAAATTTTATTCATTGAACTCTTTGGAAAATGTTAAGAGTCTAAACTAAATATTGTGAAATATTTTTAGATAACTACATGTTTCGAATTTTTCTCAGTGAATATACTTGTAAATAGTATTTCAGCAAAATAAAATATGCATTTGTAAACTTAAATGAACAAAGATGTGTGCTTTTGTTGTTGTTTTTCCACAGTGAATTTTTTACTCAGTTATTCTGATTAGAACTTTATATTTAAATCCACAACTGTATACCTTAATGCAATTCTGTTTAATTATTTTTAAAAAATCACTACTGTGAAATTAATGTCAGGAACACGGGGAAAGTGTTTAAAACTGATATCCATGTATTGATTATTTTAGAAATTGTCTAATGCTACCTATTGACATTGAGTTATCTGAAAACAATTTGTTCACATAATCGAAAATCCGAACTGTTAGAATTTGGTTGTTTTACAGGGATTTTAGATATTATACAAATTTTACCTTTCCTCACACAAAGTAAGATAAAAACACACCAACAGTATATCCAGCAGCATGTGAAAACATGTAGTGGAGTCATCTGTGCAAAAGGTTCATTTTTGAAGGAATGGTCAGGGTTGGGCATGGTAAGTGTAAACAGTCCTATAAGAAAATACCATAGAGTCGAGTGACTTTAGAATTAAGGTAATCGTTCATCCACTGCAACTGCTGTTTTGTGTTGTGGTATTTTGTGTTTGGTAATATAAAAATAATGGGTGAGCCACAAATTCTTTGAAAGTTTCTATGTAAAAAGTTCTAATTGTTTAGAATTTTGTAACTGAAAGTTAACATAAAATATACGATCAGAGCTAATAATCAGTGAAATAATAATAATAAATAACTATTTATTTGTGTTGCCATATGAAGTAATCTAAGAAGAAGAAGAAGAATGAAGGAAAATGATTATGAAAAATTGACAGCGTGTGAAAAATACGAATTTTCAGTTATCATTGGGATAATTGATGTACAATTTTTTTTGAATAAGAGTTCAAATTTATTTCCTAAAGAAATTTGTATTTCTGATGGAATTAGTGTAAGATATGCAGTGACAAAATCACCTTGTAATTGGAAAGAATTACCTGAAAGAGTTAAAAAAACAGAATTCTTGGTTAATAAAATATAACCATCAGCTGAAGTGGGAAATTGGTTCACTAGCTTTGGACAAACTAAGAGATTGGATGATAGAATCAACATTCAAATATCAAATATTACTTGCCAAAGGAAGAGAAAAATCAAAAACATTAATGAGGTTAATAGGGAGGCCTGTTCTTGATTTAAATGAAATTGGATGCCCAAAACGTGAAAACATAACATGTACTTTTAAATACTTTTGGAAACATAATGAAAGATTCTGTGCTTTTAATTATTCTCAGAAGTATATGTATTGGTTTCAAAAAAATAAATATGCAACCCTTAATTTTACTACAGTAATAAATTCCCAAGGATCACCAAATGAAAAATTAACTTTCAGATGAGAGTCACATTGTCAAAATCCACATGATGGCAATTCCACAAACATGGAAAGAACCTTCGATGTATTTTTCAATTTATTTATTTTCTGTATTGTTAGATTTAGTGAATACAATTTGTAAATAATAATATTTCATTCAAATAAAATGTGTAAATTTAAATGAACAAATTGGGTGTCATTGATGTGTTATACAAATTTAAGTAAGACGATAAAATTTTTTTCCTTCTGAAATTTCATGCCACAAACTAACCAGAGATTTTTTTCTTTGACTCACTGAATTAAAAGTCTTATTTGTTCATGTAAGCCCTCAAATATTTCAAGAAACTGTCAACTCTTAGAAGCAAAAGGAATAATTGGGTATTAAATTAATAGCCAGAATTTTAGTGAAGATGATTTCACCTGAAAAGTTACAATACTGTAAGAATTTGGCTATTTTGCAGAGCCATTTTTTAATAATATTAGTCAAATAAAAGGTAACATAGAAATTAACAAAGTATATATTACAGAACTAATATTCATTTGAAATAATAAGAAATAACTATTTATTTGTTGTGCTGGCAAAATAAATTTCTAAAAGAAAACGCAACGGCGAGTTCCAAACCTTGTTTGTTGCATATCCGTTACTTAAAATTACTAATGCTAAAGAAAAAATAAATAAAATAAATAAATTTCAGTTACAAAAATAGGTTAAGAGCACAAGGAATCGCAGGTAAAATTAATAGTCAATATTGGTTTTAAAAAAATAAATGTATGCATTAATTTACTACACCAATAATTTCCCACAGGAACGAAGAATGAATAATTTTAGGATATGTGTCATCACAATCATGTGTATGCTAACACTTAGTCATATGTAAGTATTTGAGAAACATCCAAACTTCTGAAAATGATACCTTTTGAGAATACCGCAATTTACGAATGTGACTCATGTCATCTTCATGAAAGACTCCTTTGAAGAAAAGCGCTCACTGGGGGATATTGCTCATGATAATAACATAGCATCTATGGGATGAAATCTAAAGGAAGAAGTACTCAACTATTTCAGGTTACAGTATTCACATAAATTTCGTTCTTTGTGGTTTTTGTGTTTGTGTTGTGGTGTGGATATAATATTCAACTATTTGGAATATTTGTTTTTGGAATATTCGTATTTAGAAGAGCCATTCTGGAAAGCTCTAAGTAATTTTAAATTATCACTAGAATTTCTAGAATACATACAAAATGTTTTGTAATCCATTTAACTGTCCGTTTATTTTAATTTATTTATTTTAAAATGCTGTAGAGACACCAGCATATAATTAAATTATTCAGAAAAGCTCAAAATACTGTCGCCGTGTAAACTTAAAAGAACAAACTGTGTCATTTATGTGTTATGTATGTTTAAGTAAGATCACTTTTGATATCACCATGAATCCACACAAGATTTGTTTATTTATTTATGTATTGAACTTTAAGATCTAAATTTTGACAAATCAAAATATCCGATTGAAATATGAACTTGAATTAGAATATGAATATAGAAGAAAATGTGGATGAGCTATGGGGGGGAAAGTGTGTGTTTATGGGACACCAGTATATAATAAAATTATTCAGAGAAGTTCGAAACACTGCCACCATCTCGACTTTCTTTAAGAATTCCCACTCTTTAACAGGAAAGAAATACCCAAAAATGTATTGGAAAATTAGTACAGCCATCCATAGAAGAAAAAAATGTATGTTTGAGTGACATTAGTATATAATTAATTATTCAGAAAACCAAAACACGGCCGCTACCATGAGTCTACTCTATTCTACTCTAAGAATTTCCACCCTTTAACAGGAGAGAAATACCCCAAAAATGTATTGGAAAATTAGTACATCCATCAATAGACAACCAAAAACAAAACATGATGACAATGTTGTGTCACCCTGGGAAAATTCCAAGATATCTTATCTCAAAAACATCGCCCACAATTCCATAGCCAAACCAAAACACCATGCGATATCACAGAGAGACATATGTTCCCCAGAAATTTCCAAACACATAACGTCATGATTCTTATCTCTAAATATCACCCACAAGGCAATAAAAGAACCAAAAACACCACGTGATGTCCCAGACAGACGAGTGCCCCAGCGAAATTCCAAACATTCCAAAATCTATAACAACAAACATTAACGTCACGATTCCTTATCTTATCTTGATCTTGATCTGGTTTAAAGTGTCCCACCAATCACAACACGAATCCTTATCTCTACCATCACCCATAATTCCATACGCGAACCTAAATACAAGAACTCACCTCACTGACACATATGCCCCCAGGGAAATTCCAAACATTCCAATCTCATGACGTCACACCCACAATGACGTCAACCAATGATGTCATGATTCCTTATCTTGATCTTGATCTGGTTCAAAGTGTCACCCCTACTACTTATGCTGATAACATCCCTATGATATGCGTACAGTTATTAATCACTAACGCTCATTCTACACTCATTAACTGAAAGAGTATTTATTTTTTTATGAAATTAGAACCACCGTTTGATGTACATCAAATGTTTTAAACTATTCAAAAATTTAAATGATAAGGAATCACAATTTCAGCATCATTTGAAATTGTGATTCCTTACATTTAAATTGTGATCAATGAGAGTTAATTAGTAAATGGATAAAGAAAATTCTGCAGAACACAAAACAGATCACTTATTATTTCGAAAAATATGATTACTTTCAAAACAACATCGTTAATGTAATTCAAAGAAGAAAAAAAAGTCAAGTTTATAATTAAGTATTATCCGATCAAATGACTTTTATGTTAGTTTAGACATTATGAATTACAGAAAATTGTTTGAGTTTAACTGTATTTATGAAATTGAATCTGTTGTGTCTATGTACGAGGTTACCTATGATTGTATCTGAAACTATGTCTATGAAATTATATCTGAATTATATTTGTGAGGTTAATTATACACGCATATAATATTTTTGAGGTCAATTACCTATGCGGATGTATTAGATATCATCCAGACTGATAGCGTAGATGATTACAATAATTTATTATTATTATTTTGTGACTCATAATGTCTAAATGAATTAAAACATCTCGTAATAACAACAAAGTTTGCCTCTACTTTATTCTTTCTAATAATTTTACATTGTTGAGAGACGTGTAATTATGATAATCAGTTCCCCATCTTACATCAATAATTTAAATTCTAATTTATTTTTTCCCTCCAGCTTTTCAATAATAAAACGGAACAGAAGAGAGTGTGGATTGGTTTGAATGCTTTGGGATTTGACGGTGCTTTTGAATGGAGTGACGGATCGGTGGTGAATTTCGTGAAATGGAACCACAGCCAACCGGATAATTACTTGTATCAGGAACGCTGCACTAGTATGTACGTAGAAACAGGTAAGAAAGGGAATCAGAGAATAAAATATTTTCTATCTCATACGCTTGTATTATTATTATTAACAGATACATAGCCATCGAACAATTTCATTTGGATATGATCCTTTATTTGTAGACAGTTTCAGTCCTTGAGAGAAGACGGTTGCCAACGCAATAGTCTCATTGTGTTGAAAGTGGTAAATGCTGTTAACAAATTGGAACTGTAGACCTTTAAGTGAAAACTTGTAGTGCTTGCTCATTATACAAGGCATAACGTTTATTAATATGAATCGAAGCTAAAGAAAATCAGGAATTATTATTAATGTTATTCATCTTTATTTGTTTTATTAAGCGTTGCGATAAATCCATTTTACATACTGTATTTTCGACGACTGTGTAATTTATATGTCTTTTATTTTATTGATGGTTACTTTATATAACAGTCTTCTATGCGTTTGCGAGATTATTCTTAAACTTCAGTCTTTCAATTTGTAGGAATGTGGAATGATGATAACTGTAATATGCGGACATCAGTAGTATGCAAGAAGCATAATTCATCCACTACCGTAGAACAACCTCCAACGACTCCATTACCTGGATATTGTCCATCACAGTGGCATCCTTTTGGTTGGTAAAATTCAGTTAATGTCATTTTATTTGAAATTATAGTTACATTATTATTAAGTATGATTTTAATAACTCATGGACTGGTAGCAGTTTTAAAAGCTGATAAACACATTTTCCTACACTCATAAATAGTAACATTAACCGTATTTTACATTCTGCAAATACACTCAGAAAATTCAGTTGTCTAGATTTATCAGTTATTCATATTTCTTAAAAATTGCTGATAAATAAACTAGTCTATTAAATAGAACACTCAGCATTTTTTCTGTTCGTTACAATTTGAAATTCATTCTGCACTGCGGTCGCTTTTAATCATTCTTTTATATATATATATATATATATATATATATATATATCAATCCTCAAATGCAAGCTTCCAGAAGGAAAAAAAAAAGGAGAGTCAGATGTACCACACAGCGAATGTTTTAAGATTTTGCGTTGATATTAAAGTTACGACCTTGTTATGGACACAAAATAATGATGGATTTCTACTCATTAATAAATTTTAAATTTTGCTTTAATGAAGAGACACCTTCACGTTATGATTATTATTACTGTTTTGTTTTTTTCACAATAACTGCAGCTCTCCTTCCATATTTCATGAAAGCTGTAATCAGATTACATTAGCGCTGTGGGCAGGCTAAGGATTAGATAATATAGGAAACCTGTTTTAGAGACGACATGCTTTTCAAGCAATTTCCCTCTTCCACAGGGGCGAATTTCCCATGCTTGCTATACTTGCTGCTCAAGCTCATTAATTGAGAAAGAAGTAATATTTATTTGTTAATAAATGCATGCATTTATAAGCATTCCATTTAGGCTTTTATTTTTGTAGACAGAAGACGTCTTAAGCTTGCGGCAATAATTGAGCTTTGCGTTGTGTATCGAAGACCGATGCTTGCTTGTCTAGTCAAAGATACCTTGGCTTGCTCGGTTGTCGGAGCTTCCAGATCCTCGCAGAAGCACTGTGATTTCATGCGCGTGCATAGCCATTTCACGTCGTCTCACTCTGTTGCTTAAACACAGGCCATACGCTGTCAAAGTAGCTCTAGCCAGTGAGCTTCAGCCATCCTTTACAAGTGTGCGCGTTGTTTGGGAAAATTAAGTAAAACCAACTTTTTATGACGATGTTATTGACCAGTTCATAAAGAAGAACCGTAGGGTAGAATTTGTATTCAAGTTGCTAAATTTAGAAAGATAGAATATCATTTGTAAAATAAATGTTGTATTTGTATGATTAAATGTACATAAATTTCTAAATATATAGTTTTAAATGATCAGTAATTCATTATTCCGCTAATCAGACTTCAATCACACCTGTCACTCCCTGAATGATAACAAGAGCAAGCGTGAATTTCAAGACCAGCATTCGCTCTTGCTCCTCCAGTAAAAAGAATAGTGGTCCTACACTAGGCGATCAAATCGCTCACTGGAGGAAACCCTATCAGTATATACCAAATCAAAGCATTTACGAACATTCATGCCACAGTGAGATCGAACGTGGTGGTGGTTGAAGAATGGAGATGCTATCCACTCGACTAAATAAGTAAGCCAGTGCATCATTTCTTAGAACAAGTTCGCTTTGCTTTTAATTCAGTTGATCAAGAATGCAAAGATTATCGGCTGGACGACAAGGTTAGATGCTACAAGAACCAACAGTCTGTTATTGATAATATCTGTGGGTGCTATAATTGAACTCAAAATTCAGTATAAAATAAACACTAAATTGTTTTAATTTGTATTCTCTTACTCTTAGTGCCGTTTTCCTGTAAGCAGTTTAGTTATTAAGTCAATTCATGAAAGGAAATGAGAAATATTACGTCAGAGATATAGTGTGATTTGAGTACATAATTTGATTACATTTTCAACATACTTGGGCAACAATTTTTATTATTCACGATATATTAATTACTTTTTAATAAAAATAATGTAATTAATAAAAGAAAATCAGGAATGTAAAAGTTCAGTAAATCTCCATTCCGATTTTACAGCAAGTTTGATTTTTGAACTTACGAAAATTCAGATTTCCCTTGAGTAGAATTACTTAAAACACGCAGTTATGTCCAGGAGCCTGGTATGTATCTAAAATTGTAATTTTCGTAAGGTCTAGAATACAGACTTTGAAACGTGACCACTCTCGAAACCTAGAAATTTTAAACAATAATGTTTGCCTATTTGCTTTCAAATAACAATTAATGTTTATTATTCTTCCCTTTCATCAACTTTTTTTTTCAATGATGGTTTTGCTAAGCATTATCTAGTCCATATAAAGAGATCGCTGAGGATGGTATGTGAATAGAAAAAAAAATCAGTAATTTTATCAGTTAAATAAGCCTGATTTGCAATGAAGCGAAAAGTTTCTCTTCTAATAAGTCGTTTTTTTTGCCTTACCATAACTCATGTATGCGCGCGCGCGCGCGCGCGCGCGCGCGTACACACACACACATGGAAGCTTTTACGGAATTGTTAAATAAATGTAGATCTTTTTGTTGAATGCTAATTTGATTTGCAAGATCTAGCATGATGGTAAAATGACGTTTGTTTTGTGTTTTTCTTCGTTTTAGGAAATAAATGCTTTCTCGTAATTGGGGCACAAAACGAGGATCAAAAGAGCTGGGCTGAGGCTGCTGAGAAATGTTCATCGTTGAATGGTACTTTGTCGTCAATTCACAGCATGAAAGAGCAAAGTAAGTGGGAATATTTGTATGTAGCAGGTATCAATAATATTTTAAAACATCTTATTCTTTCTTTTGATGGCTAACAAGCACCTAGTTAACAATATACACTACCCTAAAAGCCATCATCATGACACTAATTACGGGGTATAGATCATATTGGTCTGTTCCGCTCTCATTATCCATCCAATATCCTTTTTTGAGGTCTACCCAGCCTTCTCTTTCCAATCTTATATTTTATTTACATGCTTAATCCATTTTTGTTTATAATTTCATTTCTCATTTCACTTGTTTTATTCTTTGTTTATCTTGTTTGTTTATTGTCCAAATTTCCTGCCATTTAATAATGTGGGCACTGCTAAAGTATTGTGTATTTTCAAGCGTGTTTCTTTTTGTACTATATTTGGGTTGACTGTTCTATTTATCAGGCCTACAATCTGTAAACATTTTGAAGTTTATAATTTTATGACTTTTTCTCCTTCATATGATATTCACATCCAAGATAACTAAAAGTATTTATCTATTCTATTATTTTATTATTAATAACTATTTTGCTTCTAACTGGAGTTTTTCCACAAAATGCCATTTTTTAGGTTTATCTATGGAAATTTTCATTCCAAACTGTTCTACTATAATGTTTAAGTTATATATTCTTCTTCTACTGAGCACAAGCTACTGCACAGTTGAGTCTGAGATTGAAAACTGACGTACAAAATGTTTTTATGTGCACATCCGTATACAGAAATTACAAGGAATATTTCTTGGGTCCCTTAAAAACCTTCTTGGAGATAAATCCCACAGACGTGCTGCCGTCAAGACTGATTAGCGAAATTCGATGTTAGATTTTGCTTATATCATACCACAGCCTTCATTTCGCCTAATATCCCAATACGATCTATAAACCAAGGAGTAAGACAGGGATGCTCTCTGTCTCCAACACTTTTCAATATTTACATTAATGAAATATTAATACAGTGGAACACCTTAAACTGTTGACATCTTTCTTTAAAAGATCTTGTATGTTGCATGCCAAATATACCTATACGAGCAAACTAAATGCTTATTCCTTCAGGTATTTAAATATTACATATACGTACAGTTTATAAGCAAATTACGTCACATTTGTCCAGCCAGCCACCTAAATTTACCCAAATTTTTAATTTCGACAATGACATTCTAGTAATATTTCTCATATCAATGCTTCCCTTTTTTCGTCTAACTATAACCTGTAAAACTGGGAGAAATAAATTAATTCGGTTAAATCTGCGTAGCTACAAAAATCCATAGTCCTTTCTACCAGTTCAAGTGACTGTGCTGTCTAGAGAGTAGACATCCTAAACATGGTCTGAGTAAAAGTAACTAATTATAGTGTATTAAGTTGTAATGGATTACAGTAATATGGATTAAAATGAGTAGCGTAGTTGGAAGGACTTGTGCCCTTCGATTGGAAAAGAGGCCAGTTGTTGTTGTTTTTCTCCTCGTAATGAAAGATTCTTTATATGAGCTTTTCTCATTTGAAGGTGAGTTACAACTCTCATACTGGATGAAAGGGCTTCGTCTCTCTCAAACGTGAGTTTTTCATCCTGCATACAGTCAAATCAGTCATGAGAACGCGTGTAATTTATAGACCAAAATTACCAAAAAAAATTCTTAGTTTTGGTTGTAGGCAGTTGATGGCTTCGAGTGTTAACAGAAATAGTGTCGCGTGGTGTAGTTGGAGGATACGAACAGAATGACCCTGATGATATAAATAAATATGTTCAATCGCTTTCGTCCATTAGTCAGACATGATTATCCATTTGAAGGCAGTCTTCATATCCACTTTAATAAGGAGGTCGAGAATTCGGATGATCTGCTGTTTTAAAAACATTCGGCATAGTAAAACATATTATGGGTGGGATATGAGCAAAGTATGTAATATGAAATAAGCTATTATTTATTTATTTAGCGTATGATGATACAACGGCCGTGAGTCCCTTTTTACAGGGAAGTACGGCACCATCTCAATCCCCCCTAATTTTATCCGTGCTCGAAACCGGCATAGCTGACGAATGAGGCCTATTGCTGGGTCTTGAGTATTCCTGACTGTAATCCATGTGTGTTCACGGAGCCGGTTTTGCCTGTTCTGTGGACGAAAAACCCGAGTTTCGGTGAGAAAAAACCCTACCTCTGTATGAGACCGGCTTACTCACCGAACCTTTATCTGGTCTCTTCGAAGAGACTGGTCTCTTCGAAGAGACCAGATAACGGGTCCTCCCATCATGGACGGGAATCGAACCCAGGTCTTTCCGAAAAAAAGGACTTCGCCTATGCCTACTGAGCTACGGAGGCTCCATCAACTAAAGTAATAAACTCACACTACATCTAAAATATCTAGACAGAGCTTTCCCCTTCAGCTCATTTTCTTCTGTGAAGAGAAGCGTTACCATTTTCTGGAATAAGAAAATTATAACATTGAAACGTTATAACTTTCTCCTTATTCATTTGCATTCTTTACGTTTGTTGTGCTTGTGTAAGCACCTCCACCTCCAGAAGAAAAATGTGACAAGAGTTCAGTTTTACTTGAAGGCATCTTTTGACACCGTAGAAAATTCACTGGATTTCAATCTGAAAGATGATGAACCGTATAGGAATTATTATTGTTCGATCTGGAACCTCATTTGGAGACTAGGTAAAGTGCTGTGGTAATGCTAAACGAATGGACATATATATATATATATTAATATATATATATATATATATATATATATATATATATATATATATATATATATATATATATATATATATATATATATATATATATATATATATATATATATACAAAATAATTAATATATACAAATATGCAAATATTTCTCAAAATTTCATATTTTGAGAAATATTTGTTTTCTTTATCACATTATAGGAAACATTCAAGTATCATAAAAGACGTCAGCTATTCTTTCCTTATGAGTCTTATACTTTCCGTGATGTTGTTCACTCACCATTGATTGAAGTTGAATAACGAATGGCATTTCTTTTCATTAGATATTCTTCTGTTCTGAATAAACAATCTAACAAGACATTCTCTCGAGGTTGCTTGACTATAAAATTGGACGAGTTCATATATTTTATCCCTAGAAATTTCCAATCGAAAAACGTTTGAGCAGCGAACTTATGTTGAGGACTGTGTGTGTGTGTGTATGTGTGTGTGTGTGTGTGTGTGTGTGTGTGTGTGTGTCCCTCAAGCTAGTGGATAATGGGGTAGCACTGCTATACTGAGGAATTATATAGAAGCAAGTGGTTGCTCGTTGCCTTTCTTCTCCAGTAATATTCTAGGCAGTATTGTGTGTTCAAAGGGTCGGTTTGCATGTTGCCAGGCAAAAAACAGAGTTTCGGGGGGAGGGGGGGCTTCCACTTCCGTATGTCACCAGCTAACTCACCTTCGAATAAAAAAGTCCTGATAACGGTTCTTTGCGTCATAGGCAGATTTCGAACACGAACTTTCTTACCAAATGGCTTTGTCTCTACCGGTTGAGCTACAGAGACTGCACATATTGAGAATTTAGAAAACAATTTTTGATAGGTAGCTAATGTAATTGTTTTTTCCTCACATTAAAAATAATACTTTATTGTTATTTTTACAGACAATTGTCCACAAATATTTCACATTTTTGTATAAATTAAGTGAATTACATTTTGAAGTGTTTCAGATGCTTAAAATGATTGTGAACAGTAGTAACATTTTTTTTTGGGGGGGGGGGAAGTTATCAGTATCAATTGGAGGTGACATCACTAAAAGATATCCGCAAACGATGAGCGCACTCATCTCCACTAGGCTGAGCAGACATCTTCTGGAGGAGAGGGGATGGTGAGAGACTAGGGTGATGGGGTTAGGCGGGGGAGCATTGCAGGGAACACATCTGTCACCCTCTGTAATATCACAGAATGAGAGACATATGTTCCCCAGAAATATCCAAACACATAACGACATTGTTGTCATGTTTTGTTTGGCTATGGAATTGTGGGTGATGTTTTTGAGATAAGATATCTTGGAATTTTCCCAGGGTGACACACATCCGTCATTGTCGTCATGGTTTATCCAACACCATGTAGAAACATGTCCGTGAATCATCTGCACAAAAGTTTCATTTTGGAAAGAAGGGTCAGGTAAACAGTACTATAAGGAAAAATAAACGAGTCAAGTGTCTTTGCAGTTATGACAATTCGTTCATCCTGTGAAGTTATCATATTGTGTTGTGGTGATTGGTATCCAGGAAAGTAAAGTAAAGTAAAATAATGGGTGAGCCACAAAAGTCATTGAAATTTTCTTTCTTCAGGAAAATAGCACGAGACAAAACTCTTCACCTAGCTCTAAAAGGATGGAAACCGATTATTATTTTAGAAGACACGTTCATTGTGATGTATTTATCCAGGACCACTTGGGAAAAATTACGCAGGAAGTGGTCTGATATCCTCGGCTACTTGCAAAGAAGAGTTGACTACGAAATGGACCTCAGTGAGTGTTATATTCTGAAATGCCAAGATGGGGAACTAATACTTGATGATACAGGAGCTGATGGAAGTAAAGTTTTTTCTATTAGTTGTGAAGAAGCTGATAGATTTTCACCAAAACTGTACGACATTGATAATCATTTACTATTTTTGGAAACCGAATTACCATATGTTCGTATAATGGGAAAAATTATCGCTCAACATTTAAATTCGTCAATGGTAAAATTAGACTTCCAAGATTTTATCCAATTCGATAAAGATTCTTTATTTTGGGACATTTACGAACATTTTACAAAAACTGTTTGTGTATATTTGCTGACAAAAGAATACACGGAATGTTTAGTGAGGCATGGTGTCATTTCCAGACTGACACAATATCAAACGTATGGAAGTGTGGTTACCATGGTATCTGATTTAAAAATTCTTTTGCGTGACCAGCTATTTTGATGTAATGTAACCAAGAAACAGTGAGTAACAAAAATTTTATTCATTGAACTCTTTGAAAAATGTTAAGAGTCTAAACTAAATATTGTGAAATATTTTTAGGTAATTACATATTTCGAATTTTTCTCAGTGAATATACTTGTAAATAGTATTTCAGCAAAATAAAATATGCATTTGTAAACTTAAATGAACAAAGATGTATGTTTTTGTTGTTGTGTTTTTCCACAGTGAATTTTTACTCAGTTATTCTGATTAGATCTTGATGTTTAAATCCACAACTTATATCTTAATGCAATTCTGTTTAATTATTTTAAAAAAATCACAACTGTGAAATTAATGCCAGGACAGGGAAAAAAGTGTTTAAAAGGAATATCCATGTATTGATTATTTTAGAAATTGTCTAATGCTACCTATTGACATTATTTGAGTTATCTGAAAACAAATCATTCACATAATCGAAAATCCGAACTGTTAGAATTTGGTTATTTTACAGAGAGAGAGAGAGAGAGAGAGAGAGAGAGAGAGAGAGAGAGAGAAGCACCTAATTAAACCAACAAAACGTGACTTTAACAGTTCTTTAAAGTTTGGCATAGAGAAAATATTTGTACTCTACAGATAACACATATACAAATTTTACCTTTCCTTACACAAAGTAAGAATAAAACACACCAACAGTATATCCAACAGCATGTGAAAACATGTCGTTGAGTCATCTGCGCAAAAGGTTCATTTTTGAAGGAACGGTCAGGGTAGGGCATGGTAAGTGTAAACAGTACTATAAGAAAATACCATAGAGTCGAGTGACTTTGGACTTAAGGTAATCGTTCATCCACTGCAGCTGCTGTTTTGTGATTTGTGTTTGGTAATGCAAAAATAATGGGTGAGCCACAAATTCTTTGAAAGTTTCTTTGTGAAAAGTTCTAATTGTTTAGAATTTTGAAAACGAATGTTACCATAAAGTATACGATCAGAGCTAATAATCAGTGAAATAATAATAAATAACTATTTATTTGTGGTGCCATATGAAGTAATCTAAGAAGAAGAAGAAGAATGAAGGAAAACGCTTATGAAAAATCGACAGTGGGTGAAAAATACGAATTTTCAGTTATCATTGGGATAATTAATGTACATTTTTTTTTAATAAGAGTTCAAATTTATTTCCTAAAGAAATTTGTATTTCTGATGGAATTAGTGTAAGATATGCAGTGACAAAATCACCTTGTAGTTGGAAAGAATTACCTGAAAGAGTTAAAAAACAGAATTCTTGGTTAATAAAATATAACCATCAGCTGAAGTGGGAAATTGGTTCACTAGCTTTGGACAAACTAAGAGATTGGATGATAGAATCAACATGCAAATATCATATATTACTTTCCAAAGGAAGAGAAAAATCAAAAATATTAACGAAGTTAATAGGGAGGCCTGTTCTTGATTTAAATGAAATTGGATGCCCAAAACGTGAAAACATAACATGTACTTTGAAATGCTTTTGGAAACATAACGAAAGAATCTGTGTTTTTAATAATTCTCTGAAGTATACATATTGGATTCAAAGAAATAAATACACAACCCTTAATTTTACTACAATAATAAATTCCCAACGAACGCCAAACGAAAAATTAACTTTCAGATGAGAGTGACATTGTCAAAAACCATATGATGGCAATTCCACAGGTCTGGGAAGAAACTTTGATGTATTTTTCAGTTTATTTATTTATTTTCTGTATTGTTAGATTCAGTTAATACAATTTGTAAAAAATATATTATTCAAATAAAATGTGTAAATTTAAATGAACACTTGAGTGTCATTGATGTGTTATATACAACTTTAAGAAGGAGGATAACATTTTTTTTTTCTTTTTTTCTTTTTTTTTCCCTTGTGAAATTTCATGCCACAAAGTAACCAGAGAATTTTTTTTGTTATTCATTGAATTAAAAGTCTTATTTGTTCGTTATCTACAAACAAGGTTAATGAAAATTTACAGTGTGGGAAAATAATTCACAAATAAATTCTACTTACAGAAATAGGTTAAGAGCACAAGGAATCGAAGGTAAAATTAATAGTTATATTGGTAATTTCCCAACAGAAACCAAGAGTTCGAAACAAAACACACGATTTCTCACCTACGTACAACAAAAGGCGACCGGATAAGATAGATACCTTAAAGATAAGACTTAATGAGAAATATATAGTGTTGGAAAATAAATTCTCATATACTTTATATATTTATTAATTCTGCTCAGTTATTCTATTAGAATATGACCTGTAAAAGTAAAATACAGAAAATAACGAATCAATTGAAAAAAAAAATAATAATAATAATTTCACTTGTCAGAATTCCATACTCTAACAGCAATCGGAATTCGAAACCAAAAATAACACTTACCCTAAACAAAACGGCGCATTGAGTTTCCCACCAAGGTTGGGCAAAATTTAAGATAAGACTTAATGAGAAATATTCAGTTTTGGTAATAAATTCACATATACTTTATATATTTATTAATTCTGATCAGTTATTCTGTTAGAATATGACCTTTAAAAGTAAAATACAGAAAGTAACCAATCAATTTGAAAAAAAAAAAATAATAATAATTTCACTTGTCAGAATTCCATACTCTAACAGCAATCGGAATTCGAAACCGTAAATAACACTTACCCTAAACAAAACGGCGCCTAGACTTTCCCACCAAGGTTGGGCACCCATGGGAAGGAATTAATACAGAGAATCAATAGGATACTAAAGTAATTAAGTAGTCCACTAGCTTTTCTGGTTATTTACAGAAATAGCTTTCAACTCCTATGTTTTGTGGTGTGAATATATGTTAGCCACAGTAACCTATAATGAAAAGTGAAATGTCTTTTCAGACTTATGTTTGTGTTCTGTGAATATATGTTAATCAACAATTTGGAATATTCAGAAAACCTAGATAGTGCCAAGATGTTCCCATTCTGGAAAGAAATGTAAGTTTTTTTTTTTTTTTTTTAAACTTGAATAACATAACATAACTTGAACAGTGATTTAACAATAATCACTGTTCGTATGTTTTTGGGTAAGCGTAATTCTAATACTGAATAGTTTTTTTTTCATAAGAATAATCATAGTGTATATATTAGAGTATCAACATGGATACATTAGCGATTTTTTATGTCTAATGTGTCCTTAAACACACACACACACATGTGTGTGTGTGTGTGTGTGTTTAAGGACAGGTATTTTAAGTATATAATTAATTATTCAGAAAAGCTCGAATAGCTTATTACACTGCCGCCATCACAACTTACTCTAAGAATCCCACCGTTTAACAGGAAAGAAATACCTCAAAATGTATTGGAAAATTAGTACAACCATCTATAGAAGAAAAAAAAAACTGTATGTTTGAGTGACATAGCGTATAATTAATTATTCAGAAAACCTCGAAACTGTGAATATCCAAAAACATAACGTCACGATTCTTATCTTATCTTGATCTTGATCTTGTCAGAAGTGTCCACCAATGACAACACGATTACTTATACACTAATATATTTCCCTTTCCATTCAAAACAACAACGTCACTTATTTACAACTAACAAATGACGTCACTTATCTACATCTCATAACAAACATTCGCGTCACGATTCCTTATCTTATCTTGATCTTGTCAGAAGTGTCCACCAATCACGACACGATTTCTTATCCACTAATATCATCCTTTCCATTCAAAACAACAACGTCACTTATTTACAAATAACAAATTATGACATTTATTTACAAATAACAAATGACGTCACTTATCTACATCTGAAAACAACACACACACACACGATTCCTTATCTCTACCAGCACCCATAATTCCATACGCGAACCAAAACACAAGAACTGAAGCCAGTGACACATACCCACAGGGAAATTTCAAACATTCCACACCCATGAAGCCACGCACACCAGAAGCATTTGGTTTAAAGTGTCCCACCAATCACAACACGAATCCTTATCTCTATCATCACCCATAATTCCATAGGCGAATCAAAACTCAAGAACTGAAGCCATTGACACATATGCAAAATTCCAACACATTCCAAACTCATGACGTGACTCACAATGACGTCAGGAAGCCACGCCCACCGGAAGCATTTTGTCAAAAGCGCCTGGTATACTACTGTCAACTACTCATATATATCGAAGATTTCTGTCTAATTTTATGGTTACTGTTATAATCCTATTTTTTTTCTAGATTTTCTCAGCACTCTGATCATTGACTACCAAAGGAACATGTGGATAGGTTTCCATAACTTGGTATCAGACAACGAGTACTACTGGGCAGATAATTCTCCCATAGACTTCGTAAACTGGGCGCCGAATCAGCCATCTCGAATTTACGAAGATTTACAGGTGAGAAAGAAATAATCCATATATATATATATATATATATTTTTTTTTTATTATTTTATTTTTTTTATGTATATATGTATTTATGTGTATATACAGTATATATATATATATCTTCTCTTTTTACTAATGTCCCAATAGATGAAGTCCTAACATTACTAAAGGACAAGTTATCCAAAAAAATGCTAGCCTTGCTTACACATTGCATCAAGTCAGGTTACTTCAAATTTCAAGATAATATATACAAGCAAAATCATGGACTGGCTATGGGTAATCCTTTATCCCCTGTACTCGCAAATATTTACTTAGAGGATTTTGAAACCAAGGCTATCTGTTCTTTATATTAACACCTAAAGTTTGGAAACGCTATGTAGATGATGTCTTCATTATTTGGAGCCATGGACATGATTCCCTTATGGTTTTCTTCGAACATCTCAATAGCCGACATCAAAGTATTAAGTTTACTGCCGAGCTTGAAACGGATAATTCCTTGCCTTTTCTTGATGTCAAACTGACTCGAGCTTCTGGTAAACTCAAAATATCGATATATAGAAAGCCCACACATACCAACAGATATCTACATGGTCAGTCCCATCACTTCCTCCTCACAATCTTGGAATAATTTCCACCTTGGGATATAGAGCCCGTTCTCTTCTGGATGACCCAAATGAACCTCTTACAGAAATAAACCATCTCCAAACTTCTTTCGAAGTTAATGGATATTCTAAGAGAATCATTGAAAGATTCCTTCTTAATCCTCCTAGACATCACTCAGAAGAAACAAATAGATTCAAATGCAATATATCTATTCCTTACATAAGTACAGTTTAACATAAATTAGCAAAAGTTCTAAGAAAATACAATATCAGAACCTTGTTCACTCCACTTCCAAAGATCCATTTCTTAATAAGCCACCCAAAACCTTGTCGTCATCATCTCAAATACCCTGGTGTATATAAAATATTGTGTGATTGTGACATTCCTTGTTTTGAGAGCAGACAGACAAATCTGTCGAATTGCGTATGGAAGAACACATGAGGGACATTACTTACAAGAGACAGCGAGCCAGTGCATTATCAAGTCATATCCTTTTCTCGGCTAATCCTAATGATGAAAACCAAAATCATAATAAGAGCTTTCTTATATCATTCCGGTATTTTATAAAAGTAATAAAAGTATTTTATAAAAGAGATATTTCCTCTTTTGTGAAGCAGTCTTATCATGCTATTAAATAATATATAAAAATCCGAGGATAAAAAAAATATACTGAAAAACATGTACTTACTTATATAAATTAGTTTTTTTTTCGCTTTCGTTTGTTTGTTTTTTTTAATTTACAGCGGACACTTTCAAATGCGAAAGAAGTTATTAACTATTTAAAATGCGTTTTGCAATTAGCTAATTAATATTTATGATGTAAATAAACAACAACAAACACTAAACCTTTGTTTTCCTTCATAAACAAAGGGATATCCTAGTTATTATGAAGTAGAATAATTCAGTGAAAATATAATTACTTCATGAATATTTATTAAGAATAAAATATTACGTATTGCAATTTAAATAAAATACCATAATAAGTCCCAAGGAACATTACATTATAAGTGAATAAGGTGACAAGGCAATTATCTGTCCAGTCTGGTTAGTCGTACTGCATGAGGGCAATGTTATGATAGTGAAACTGGAAGCAGCAGTTGAGATCCGTGGAATTAATTTTACTGAATCATGATGGCACGGAGATTAGCGAATGGGTGTAGGATTATGGTAACTCGTAATCATGCTTTAATTAAGTATGCATATAATATCATAGCTGGAATGTTGCGATAAGGAAAGGGATAAGGAAGTCAAGAGATAAAGCAAGCGGAAGAGAAAAAGACGATATAAAATGATGAAGTCATTTCTTGGCTTCTGATGACAAAAGAGATCGGAAGTAATGATTCTCGAAAATTGTCTTTGGGATTTTCGGATATGCACAAGAAATGAGTATTATTAGAATATTTGGATAAGGAATCCCTTAACCGTATTTAGGAAAGTTTCAAATAAGGTTACATCACTATCCATTGTAGAATCTGCACCAGTTTTTGAGTTTAGAGAAGTGGTGTAGGTGAGTTCAACATCGCTTGAGATTAAAGTATTTCCATTAAAATTCCCTAGCAGATGTTTGCCTTTAATACACAGAAGACAACAGCAGATAAAGATACCAGTTTTCAAACATATGATTTCTTTTTCTATTTAATGCAATAGATGCTACTAGAATTCCCAGGATAAGATTTTCTCAAAAGCTAAGAAAATATCAACAGAATAATAAATGAATAGTTAAGTCGCTTAGGTCGAAATGCGGAAAACCGTTGAAATACTTTGATCTCGATGTGCTGTTATTTCAAATAGATTATCCAGAGATCTGATACATATCATTCAAAGTTTGCATAAATTGAGACGTGTCTAAATTCTGGACGGATGGATCCATCTCCACAGGAACAAAGTTGAGGATTTTGGATGCAGCTGTTTTGCCAACAGCGATTTATGGATGTGAGACTGCTTTTGAGATGTGGTGTTGCAGAATCCTTTTGAGGGTATCATATGCTGAATGGCGACAAACGGATGGATGCTAGAAAAGATCGGTAGAACGTTAAGGCTCCTTAAGGACAGAAGAAAGTTGAAATAATGAGTTGGATGGAAGGTGTGTGTGTGTGTGTGTGTGTGTGTGTGTGTGTGTGTGTGTGTGTGTGTGTGTGTGTGTGTGTGTGTGTGTGTGTGTGTGTGTGTGTGTGTGTGTGTGTGTGTGTGTGTGTGTGTGTGTGTGTGTGTGTGGCGAGGACTGTTGTGGCGCATCACTGAGCATATCAATGACCATTCGGTATCTGATGATGTCCAGTGAATGGATGGATAAATTGCATCTATTATTATACAGCAGAGTTTATGAAGGACGAATCCTTGATTAGGGAATTGATATCAGTTGATGCAATCAGGGTGCCCTGGCGCAGTACAACCTTTGATGTCTTTGAACCATAAAAATTAAAAAAAACTTCCTTTAAAAATTAAAAGCATTATCAGAATTAACACTGTGCACTTGCGTCCTGCTTTGATTCACTCAAATGCATACCTTTAGATCAGAATACCAATCTGCTAATATAATTTCAATACTTCTATTTATATTTTGATAATAAACCACTCCATGACTGATTGGAAAGAAATGCTAAATTAATAAAACATCTTCCTAAAAAAACAGCTCAACATCATAACAATCGATATTTGGAACTTTTAATTAGGGTTGATGAATGAATGATTTTTACGAGAACTCACATAGAAATGTAATGGAAAAAAAAAAAACACGAACTCTTAAAATACAATCAGAGTTAAAGGCGTTTCCTAGACGCCTTTACTAAGATAACACTAATAAATATGAAAAAAACGTTTTTCCGCGATTTTTCAGTTGATACCAGAAGAACACAAAATTAACTCTAGAAAAATACGAGATGTTTAAATATTATCACTACCAAAGATTTGATCCGAGGAAGAAAAATGTCAATGAGAACGTGAGTCGATAATTGTATAAAGAGATATTTGCATGTTTGTGTGTGGATGTGAAATCTTCTCATGAAATCTCTTAATAATAAGAAATATCTCCTACTAATTTTGAACCACCAAATTATGGTAGAAATTTTTATTGTCCAACATACCAGAATTATTGCTCTCCTTACTGGTGAGTGGTGAGTGGTGGGAGTTTAGATCCAACATTCGCTGTGTTGCGATTCATGCTATCAGTGATGTGACATTACCAGTGGAAACCTTTGTTGGAAAAACTAATATCGAGTTCCTCTTAATGGTCATGGAATCTCTGTAGCCGTCTGCCTGAAAATTTTACGCAATCATCTCTAACTTCTTATGGCAGTATCCGTTCACTTAGAAGAGGATCTTCCAAGATAACGTCACTCTCCATCACACGACAAATTTTCGAGAATAGTTCGCATAGCATGATCGCAGGTTTGAACGCGTGCCATCGCCATTATAACCTTTCCAGCCACGATTGCATCTAATAAACTATATGCGAAATATTTTGAAGAGGTGGATTAATTATGTCAAAATTGTTTGCCTGGTTTGTTTAATAAAAAATCCACGTTTCTGAGAGGAAAAACCCTCTTCCACCGTATAAGACCAGATAAACTCATCTTCAGTTGAAAAGCCGGGATAAAAGATCTTTACATCATAGAGGAGGATTGGAATTCAGGACTTTCCAACTAAAGGACATCGTTGATGCTGAATGAATTGTACATAGAAAAGCTGGTAGATGAGCGTGTGCTGCTTGCTTCCGGCGAGCCCTAAATTTTGAATACTGGAAATTTTGATTTACTTACAGTTGAAGTTACATTAAAAAGAAAAGAAAAGTGAAGCACAAGCGGTACTTCACTTTTTTTCTCTCGCCTCTGATCAGTACAGTCAGCGCATAATAGGTGGAAATGACAGAAAGTTGGATTTGACCTTAGAGGTTTGAAATGAATCGACTCTCCATGAATGTTGAGTTCTGCTGCCTGAGTATAGGAGAAAAAAATTGCAGTTGAAGAATGACTCGTTAAATTATTGTTAAATATGTTAAAATGTAGATAGTCTAGGTGGAGGTCATAGAAAAGGGTCATATCTTTACCTTGGAACAGCATTCGTGTTAAAATGCTAAATATCCCACCATAGATATTACATCAAGTAAGGGTTAACATTTGTTACTAAACTAGTGTTGCACGTGACCACTATGTTAATATCGATTTAAATTCATTTTCAGGGACAGTGCGTTGAGATATTGTTTAGTGAAAACTACCTTGGAAAGTGGAACGATGCCCCTTGTACTGATAAAAAACCTTTTATCTGCCAGAGTTATAAAGGTAAGTAACAGTCGATAAGGTTATGCAGTAAATGAAATATTTCCAACCCTGCTACGACAGGGAGAAAGCACTCCGTGTTTTTAGAGTGAGGGTGGGGGTTTGAATGAATCTTTTATGTGAAATGAATCCATCACAAAGAATTTTACCCTTCTTAAATGGAATTAATTTCAGTCTTTTTAGTCTCTATTAGTACCTTAAGTGAGCTGAAGGGGTGATCAGATAATCTCTAGATATTAAATACGAGAATTTTAACAGCAGTTTATAAACGAATTAAATGTCGTTGCTTACTGAGGTGTAGTCATTCATCATTACACAGTAGAATGCAGGGGGAAAAGCTTCATAAGAGTGTGCACTTACTTTCTAGATCCTACCCTGTCAAGCGAAGGCTACTACAACCGTACGTGCACCGATCAACAAGGGTGGACGCGCTTAGGATCAACTTGCTACCAACAGTTTACCCTTCCTGAACAGACGAAAACGTGGTATCAAGCCGAGCGGTTTTGTCAGCAGTTCGGTGGTCATCTTCTCACTATTAGCGATGTCTTTGTCTCTACTTTCTTCACAGGTGATGTCCTTCCTAACATAATTGAGCCTGTATGGATTGGACTCAAGAGAAATGTGAGTTCACCATCATCATCATCATCGTCTCTCTCTTCTTAAATTTAATGATTTCGTTTAGAAGGGTTCTATATTTGAATTTCATTCCAGAGGATTTTAGCTTATGTTCTTCTTATTTAGTTTGCATTTCGTAAAAAAAAATTATGCTATCAGAAATAGTACGTCCTTTTTGCTGAAATAATTTATATACACGCTGTTAATTAAAATCATGGACACGTTTCTGTGGAAGAATTTTTAAAAAAAATCTTATTTCGCATTTGTTTTCTGTAGAATAGACAGAACTTTAAATGGGTATCTGGATGGCCTGTAACATACACCAACTGGGGGAAAGATGAACCATTGGAAACGAACTTAGGAATCTACTGTGCAATAATGACAAAAGACGGTCACTGGAAGACAAGTAACTGCTTGGAAAGCAGACCGTTTATATGTGAAATATCCAAAGGTAGGTTTCTTTTGCTTACTTTAACGCATGTGATATCATCGTCACGACTGTCATGTTATCAATAACATTTCTGTAATTTAATTTCCAGTATGAAATATCAACATCAGATTGTTTAAATGGTTATCTTTAGGAAACATGTGAAACGGAATTTATTTTAGTTCGATATTGTTTGTATAAAATACCCATACAGGAATTTTTTCTAGTAGCAGAGGATTTGAAGATGATGTCAGCAACTGCCATATCGCTATGGTAAGCAATGCTTGTAATGTGCCGTTTACCATAGTGAAAATTTCCACCATGCACCTACTTTTTTCATTTAAATTCTTTCCTACATTTGATCAATTCATACTTCTGGCTACAACGTGATAGATAACATGCTGTTTTTGATTTTACTTATTTTTACAGATGCTCCGGTAACTCTACCATTAGAAGCTGATCTTGTCTGTCACTCTCAGTTGGGTTGGCACGATATAGGAGGAAGGTACTGCTATTCCATCGAAACTAGTAATTTGGTACCCTGGGTTACTGCAAACATTAACTGCTTCAGAAAAGGTAAGTTCGATTTATGATTTTTGTCTGTTAGTTAGTGAAAACAGAGAGAGAGAGAGAGAGAGAGAGAGAGAGAGAGAGAGAGAGATGGAATTCACAAAAAAAAGACTTGAATTAATGAATTTTAATGTTAGTAGCATAGATCTTTTAATTTTATTTCACTTTTATATAAAAAAACTTAAGAAATATAGAGCAATTTATTTTAATCGTAAAAGGACTGTGATTTTAATGCACTCATAAGTGTTGTCGTTATTTGATTCTGACGAGAAACCGTGTATGAATTGAGTCAATAATATTCATGTTGTATTTCGTGTTTTACTTGTTTTGCTTATGTGTGAAGTGTGAAGATCCAACTCGCTAACAAAAAAGGGAAGAGTTAAAATTGAATAATACAAGCATTCCAGACTGCAAACATTATATTCAAGAGAGTATTGTGATCTAAAGAGAAATCTACGGAAATGACAATGCAGACATTTCAATATAGCAATACAGCGCATGGCCTACGTGACAAGCTGTTAACCAAATTGTGATAAGTTTTTTAAGGAAATATCCCGCACTTTAACTCATGCAAATCATGTATGCAGCTAGCTAAGTCGATCTTCAAAAATTATTTCTCACAGGCTTCACTCATCCACTCGAAAATATTCAGTGGGAATAAGATTGGGCTCTCCATCGACAAGTCCAACGGCTCTACATTGTTGCATTCAAAGCAATAGTCATGAAATTTGAATGAGATTTTGTGTTGCCACATAACATCTAATGCCGAATCTCCTCCAGATTTTTCTTCCTGGAAAAAACTTAGATTTTTCTTCCGATGAAATAGACAAATCAACCAGAAGAACACAAGCAATTAATGGGTATAATATCCTATAGCGTCATAGCTTTAGGTGGTTTACATAACTCTAAATAGCCAATAGCCTATTAGACAGTCTGGTTCTCGATCCAAATCTGGTATGGCTGAAAGTCCTGTTCTTCCATACAATTATATCTTTGAGAAACTGAAAGTATTCAAATGCATTAAATTTCATTTTTTAGTGAAAATTCAAATGAGAAAAAACAATAGAAAGAGAGAAAGAAAATAACGAGTATTGTGCTGTCTTATTATATCGCTATTTATTTCGTTATTATTATTTTTTAAAAATTCTTCTTTAAGCTAGGGGAAAGTTTCGTTGGGTTTCTTTCCAATCAATCAAAGTAGTTAGGGAATGATTAGTTATTTTTTTTATCTGAAATGTATTCCAGGAGGAACACTTGCCAGCATCCACTCCGAAGCAGAATTAAAAAGCTTAACCATGCTTCTGAAGGGCTCAACAAATCCAGTCTGGATCGGGATGACAAGAAATCACGATGGTTAGTATTCTCTATAACGATTTTATTTTATTATACTTCTTTTAATTTAGTACATGATCTGTAAATCAGTAGATCTATTAACATTCAGAGAAGCGACTGTGTTCGAGTAGAATCAAGTCAGTTCGCTCATACAGTTTATTAAAACCATCCTAGATTGTGTGTGTGTGTGTGTGTGTGTGTGTGTGTGTGTGTGTGTGTGTGTGTGTGTGTGTGTGTGTGTGTGTGTGTGTGTGTGTGTGTGTGTGTGTGTGTGTGTGTGTGTGTGTGTGTGTGTGTGTGTGTGAGAGCTCTTTGTTGAATTTACCTCATCGAAAAAAACAGTGGATGAATTCTTAAGCGAATTTTCATACCAATCTATCAATGTAGAATTATTAAAAAGAATACACTGATTCATCTCAAATGTTTACTTTCCGGTCATATTTTGTTACAAAGCTTCTATTATTCCCGTCTGTAATTCGGTTCAGCTTTTGAGGAAAAGCCTTTCCACTCTCCATCCAACAGGCTGTCCAAATCACACCACGAACATGGATCTGTAGTGAATGCTGTGAATGTGTAAATGTATTCATTTAGTAAGAAGGTAGATGAATTTCAGCGACTAATGGCAAACTACTTTGCTTATTTCAGGTCTGAAGTGGCTTGAAGTATTTCTATTTCCTGTTTAGTATATGTGGCAGAGTTTGCTGAATATAGAACCCTTAGTCCATGTAGTAATGCTAACGTATTATAAGCTAATGGACTGTCCTTGGTGAAATTCATGTAAAATTATTTCAAAATGGTCCTTCTGCTGTTGTAATGCACCTACGGAAAATTCTGGTCTTTTCAATAATATTGAACAGAGTCCTGATCTTAGTTCTATTAAACATCTGAGTGACGAAATGGAGCGTCAGGTGAAGTCAAGCGACGGACGGTCCCCACAACAGTCCAGTAACTCATTGCATGCCTACTGGAAAAACGGTCTAAAATTCTCATTGATCGCTATCGTACGCTTGTGAAAAGTATATCCTGTAGGTAGGACAGCTGCAAAAGGAGATCCTCCTAAATCTTATTATGTGTCATGGCTGTTTGCACTTCACACTATGGTGCCCGTTGACTTCTTTCCAAGAAGTGTGCTTCACGGCAAGTGTACAAAATAACTTACTCTGAAGTACGCTCTTCCTGCAATGTTTCTTTTGATAGTTACCAAGGAATGTATGTTTATTTTTTAATATTCTACATTTTTTATCCGCATGTCACCTTCTATCTGCATTGCAGGTTGTCAGCTTTTAGTGTGACAACTACAAAAAAAGTGATGTGCATATAGCATACAGATCCAAAGTTTCGGATCTGTATATTAATTTGGGATGTTGTTGTAACTTTTTAGGTTTAGAATACATCTTTAAAGCTTATACGGCTATTAGCACCTAAAGAGATATTTTTGAATAATAGTTATAGAAAATATACGTAACATATCTCAGTTGTTGGAAGAGGCAACAGTAAAGACAAAGCATGAGGTCTTTTAAACTGTCTACAAACAGGGTATACAACGCAATAATGAAGCTACATTCACCTTCATTAATTCTTTTTATCCTTATTTCTTTCATTTGCAGGTGGTTTTGTTTGGTATGATCACACTCCTGTGGAATTTGTCATTTGGAATAAGGGCGAACCCAGCAGTATCACCGAGCAGTGTGTGGAGATGCATTCTTCTAATGCGACTTGGAATGATGTCAGTTGTTTAAATCAAAACGGCTACATCTGCATGACTTTAAAAGGTAAAAATATCACAACACGACATTCACAATCTTTGACCGTTTTATTTTATTGTTCAGTATTTCATACCATTTATTAAATAAAAATTTTCTTACTTCAAGTGGATCGTGAAATATGTAAATTTATGATGGGTAATACACCTAAAAAAATAAAAAAATATTTTCGATGAATTATACAGTATTCATTGAATTTATTAAAATGCAGTACTATATTTTTATGCGAACATTTTAGACTGAAACTAATAATGTATTTATTCCTTTTTTTTTCAAGTTACTGCAAGTAGTTGGTCATCAGAATCAGTTACACCTAATATATCTACTAAAGCGCAGTATTCTGCATATGTTGGTAAGTGCGAGGAAAAGACACTGATGCTATTTTTAGAAGATTGCTGGTACATAAAAATGACAAGCGACTTAACATACTTGAATTTGTGGAGTTAATTATTTAATTCTAGAGTCATAGCATTAATTATTGTCATATACTAACAGTGAAAGGTATTGCACTCAAGGGCTCACTTTAGTGAGTACGGGCATGGCAAACCCGAGGTACCTGATGCTGGACCATGCCTTACTTCATGTAATATACATATGTTATGTTATCTATAGATTGGTCCCTCCTCTTCTTTCTCCTCTTCTTTCTCCTTCCCCCCCCCCCAATGCTATTAGAGTATTCGAGGGCTAGGGGTGAATCTTTCCTATCTTGCTAAGTCTAAGCCACCGAAGAGGGCAAGCTAGCCTCAATAGGTGCCGGTCCCAAGCCTGGATAAATGGCGAGGATTGACGTCAGGAAGGGCATCCGGTCGTAAAACTTTACTGCAAGCTCTAGCTATGATCTAATGAGTGAAAGAGAAAGTGCTATACGGGCTAGGACTACCCCTGAAGCGACGCGCAGTCATATCGCCCTACAGCTGAGAGAAGTAGACGAGGGCTACCGCATTAAGGGCGGATGCGGTTAAAGAAGCGAGCCCAACAGGTGGAGAGAATGTTGCGAGTGGGAATACTGAATGCTGGAAGCATGACTGGAAGAGGAAGAGAGGGGGCAGACATGATGAGGAAGAGTAAGTTGGACATTTTATGTGTGCAGGAGACAAGGTGGAAGGGGGAAAAGGCAAAGGAACTGGGAAATAGGTATAAATTGTTCTACTCTGGAGCGAATAAAGAGGGAAGAAATGATGTCGGAATTGTAGTGTGTGTGTGGCAGAATGAATGGCGAAGTACTGGAAGTAAGTAGGAGGAACGACAGGATCATTATGGTCGTCTTATGTGTATACGCCAGCAAGTTGGCCGTACAGCAGAGGAGAAAGATGAGTTCTGGAACGTGTTAGATGAAGAAATGAGGGAACTGGAAGAAAACGAGATGGTGTTTTCGGAGGAGACCCGAACGGACACATAGGGAGACAGAATAGGAACTGTGAAAGGATGCATGGCGGCCATGGAGTGGGAATGGTGAACCAGGAAGGAGAGAGGACTGTGGACTTTGCAGTAGCGTTTGATCTGGCAATCGTCAACTCGTTTTTCTACAAGAGGGAATAACATTTGATAACATTTAGAAATGGTAACAACAGTTCACAAATTCACTATATTTTGACTAGAAGAAAACATCTTAAGGTTTACAAATTGTAGGGTAATCCCAACAGATCAATTGGCACAGCAACACCGACAGACTTTAAAATAAGATCGAAGATAAGAACCTCTGGAAGCCATGGAATGAAGACTAAGTGATTTCGCTTAAAAGAAGAGAGTGTGTAAGGAATCGTTTTAGGGAGAGGGTGTTAGAGAGGATTTCGGATGGACCAGAAAGTGCACAAGATTGGTGGAAACATAATTCAAAAGCAATTCTGAGCTGTGCAATCGAGGTGCTTGGTGAGACATCTGGGAAGATTAGAGAGCAGAAGGAGGGTTGGTGGTGGAATAATAATGTACAAGAAGCAGTGACAGCTAAGAGAAAGCCAAAGCAGAAGTGGGATGAGTCAGGAGTGGAAGAAGACAGAGAGGTGTACAGAGAAAGAAAGCAAGAAGCCAAGAGAGTTGTGGCGCAAGCGAAAGCCATGGCATATCAAGATCTGTATGATCAATTAGAAACAAACGAAGGACAGAGAAAAATTTACCAACTAGCGAAATATAAAAATAAAGCAGCAAAGGACATCTTACTGTGAGGCAGATGAAAGACGCTGAAGGAAGATTATTATGGAGGGATGTGGACATAAGAAACAGATGGAGAATATACTTTGAAGGACTTTTGAATGAGGAAAATGCGAGGACTCACAGAGAAGATGGGCATCCTTATGAGGGGATAGTGCAGAACATCAGTAGAGTGGAAGTGAAGGAGGCCATTAAGAGGATGAAGAATGGAAAATCTGTGGGTCCCCGACAGGATTCCAGTGGAGGCATGGAAGGCACTGGAGGAAGAGGGAATTGACCAACTGTGGGACCTGTTCATGAAAGTTTGCCAACATGAAAATATACCCGAGGACTGGAGGGAAAGTACTCTTGTCCCCATCTACAAGGGTAAAGGGGATGCACAAAATGTAAAAATTACAGAGGAATAAAGTTGATGTCCCACACAATGAAAATCCTAGAAAGGGTTCTTGATGGCAGATTAAGGAAAAGGAGGTGGAGATTGCAAGGAACAATTTGGCTTCATGCCTGGTCGATCAACTACAGCTGCTATCTTTGGGTTACGGCAGATGATGGAAAAGTTTCGAGAGATACAACGGTAGCTACATCTGGTGTTTATTGATCTGGAGAAAGGATAAGATAGAGTGCCGAGGCAAGAAGTCTGGAGGTGTCTGAGGGAAAAGAAGATACCGGAGAAATATGTCAGGTTAGTGCAGGAGATGTACAGAAAAGCGAACACAAGTGTTAGAACCTGCCTGGGAGTGACAGAATGTTTTCCAGTGACAGTTGCATCAAGGGTCTGCATTAAGTCCTTTCATGTTTAATATTGTGATGGAGGTGGTGACGGAGGAAGTGAGAGAAGACGCGCTTTGGACTATGTTGTATGCAGATGACATCGTGCTGTGTGCAGAATCAAGAGAAGAAGTCGCAGCCAAACTGGAAAGTTGGAGGAAAGTACTGGAAGAGACAGGTATGAGACTGAGCAGAAGTAAGACCCAGTATATGTGTTGCTTTCCTTCCAGCTCCAGGAGACAGATCTGTAAGGAAATGTCCTTAGGAAGGTCAGTGACTTTAGGTTGAAAGTCACAATGAAAGAGGATGGTGAGGCTGAGAAGGAAGTGAGATGCAGGATAGAGGAATTGGAGAGAGAGAGAGAGAGAGAGAGAGAGAGAGAGAGAGAGATGGCTGGAGTGCTATGCGATGAAGGTGCCGATCAATCTGAAAGGCAAAATCTATAGGACAATAGTGGGACCACCTATGACATATGCTATGGAAACTTTGGCTCTGAGGAAAAATAACATCAGCAGGATGGAGGTAGTAATACTTGCGTACTATTAATTTTATCGTAACGAGAATTTTTGCTAACTTCTTAACCCTTTCATTTCGTTTGTCAGTGCAATACTCTGCATAAGCCAGTACAATACGAACATCAGTAGATATTTGTAGTTAATCGGAAGCTATACAGATGGTAGAAAAGTGTAATGTATCCGTGCTAAATTAATTTACAAAAAATACGTAATTGTACAGTAATTATAAGAAAATACAGAACAATGCTTATGTAAATTCTATAAATGAATAATAAATAACTTTTTATTTTATTTTATTTATTTATTTTATTATATTTTTTTTTACATTCAGAATCGATTTGAACCATTCGAAAAATCACCTAAATACATTTATTTCAGAAATCAGCGAGCTAGCTTAATTAAAAACATCTTTATGCATTGTTTTCACAATGCTCTGAAAGATTTCGGGTGTGCATTTGCATGTACAGTTTAATATGAATATATGCATTATGTTAATGTTCCCAGAATTGCCACTATGAAAGTATATCACGAATTTATATTTTGCAGATGAGGACATCTCGACAGGTGGCGTTGCTGGGATCGTAATGGCATGCGTGGTAATAATTTTGGTAATCGTAGTCATCTTAATTTATAAGAAAAATAAGAAGATCCTGAATCGATTTGGCCTGTTAAATAGTGATGAAGAAGAATCAGAAGCGTCAAATGTATACTTCGCTGGAAATTCCAGTTCGGAAGTTGATGTTGTCAGATTTCATTAATCAAAAATCAAGTTAATTTGTAATGATTCCATCTCAGTGTTGCACCATAGATAATAGCTGTCTTAAAAGATCTGCTTGCAGGGAATCGTCAGTTTTCTCAGGAAAAAAAAAACACGATTGCGTGCTTTACCAGCAGAAAAGTATTTGCTGTTTGCGTTTTTACTGACGGAAGTAAATTTGCAAGCAACTTTGAAAATTTGCTATCGCTGTTCCACAATAATTTTATTATTCTAAGTATTTAAAAGTAATTTTATATAAACAGAACAACGCGTTAATTTTAACTCTTCTTATTAAAAAGTTAATTTATTCAATATTTTTTGAGAAATTAAATTGTTTCCTTTCTGCGTCACCAAGTGTTAGGGACAACCAAAAAAGTTTGTATTAAATAATGGTAAAGCATTAAAAACGAGAAACTAATGACCAGTTTATCACATATTTCAAAGTCACTTCGTTTGAGCCCATACTTCTGCAAATAAGCAACTAGTTTCAGAACAAAAAAACTGTGCTTAGTTAGTGACTCGAATGTGATTTGGAAATATTTGCTTTCCCCCAGACAGTCAGAACATACTAAAAACAATGATACCAATTTTTTCGTATCCTAGACAGGATTTCGAATCTTGGCCTTTCTATCCAAAGGGCATGATTGATTCTACCTGAACTCTTTGTGGCCAAGAGTTACAGTAATTTATATGTTCTGACTGTCTGGGGGAAAGCACATACGATTCGGTTTAAGGTTATTACGAGATCTGATCAAAATACATCGGGATGACGCTGTCCTCCAAATTCTTAGCTTGGAATGTTCTGTTCTGTGACGCGGAAAGAATTTTTCAAACGAAGGTTTTGTTTTCTCTTAAAACTCTTTCTTTGTATTATAATTACAGCTATTTTGCCTTCTTTCTTTGTATTTGGTTTATTTGTTAAATTTAAATATTAAATTTCTTGACCTTTCAGCTTTCTTTCATTTTAAGAGAAATGGGGAAAAATTAGTCTCTTCTAATAAAGAATAATTCCCTCTGTGCGTGCGTGCGTGGGTGCAGTTATTCTGAGGTTGACTTCAGAAAAACAAATGTCCACTTTAGCCATTTCCCTGAGAATTCAGATATGCCCGATATGTTTTCCATGTTTATCAATTTTCAGCGTTTAATTTTCTGACAGTATTTATTTTACTTTCTTGATCATCTTTAATAAAGCTATCTTTACTAAGATTGGATTATGCATACATACATACATAGTTTATTCACAATATGATACAATGTGAAAAGGGAAAAGAGATTTATATTAAAAATTAAACTGAAAATTATGGTCTTCCAAGTCTCACTATCTTGAGCTAACTGATAGATGTCAGATGGAGTTTTGTAATTCAGCCTACTGATGGTTTCACATATGTGTTGCCAAAATTGTTTGCATGGTCTTCCTCTACTACGTTTGCCATCTTGTGGTTTGTACAGGATGAGGGATTCCAAAAAGGGTGAGACTTCAGAATATCTGAGTTGATGCCCAAGCCATCTGAGTTTTAGTTTTTTTTTACTATACTGACAAGTGGTTCTTGCTTAGCCAGATTTAGCACAGCAGAGTTAGTGATGCGGTCCATACAGGTGTATCCAAGGATCAGTCTGAGACATGTAGTTCCAAAGGAGTTAATTAAATCTGTAATTGGATTATAATTTTACTTAATTGTTAAGTTACCGTTTTGGATTTTGTTTAATGGTACTATGAATATCAGCTTGCTAATACTCAACCTTTACATTCTTATTCAGATAAGGATTAGCAAGCCTCGACTTCAAAACGTTCACGGAAAAGCGTCGGACTGTTAGAATTCAAACTGAATAACCAACGAAGAATAGAAAAATTGTTTATATACGAATCTATTTAAATAATTAAATTATTTTTAATGAAACTAGCAAATGATCGTCCCCATCTTCAAAAAAAGGAAATGATAATGAATGTCAAAACTATAGAGGCATTAGCCTTTTAAACACCGTATATAAATTATATTCAAGTCTCTTAAAGACTAAATTAACAAAATATCTCATCTCCTTTCATCTTCCTTTTACCCTCTTTTACCTTGCGGTGTCGAGGGTTTATTAATCATCGGACCTCAAACCGCTCACAGGATAAAGTGATCAGCCCTATGCCTCGGTGTATCCTATGTCTGTAGTGTTGAGTTCTCAAGGCTGGTTTGCCTGCTTTACGGGATGAAAAACCACAGGATAAACTGGGGAAACAATCCTACCGTCCGTGCCCAAGACCGGCTAACTTGGCTATGGCTGAGGAAGATCCTTCAGCTCCTCATGTCACTGACGGGAATCGAACCTAGGACACTCCTTCCCCAGGCATATGGTTGCGAAGTGCACAGCCACTAGGCTATGCGGACTTAACCAAATAATATGAAAAATATTTTTGGAAAGGAACAAAACGGTTTCCGTCAAGGCAGATCCTATATTGACTCCTTTTTCATGCTCAAGCTCCTGATAGAAAAAAAGAAGAGAATTCAATTTAGCGAACCAATATATTATTCATCGATTATAAAAAGGCTTTTGATAAAGTAAACTGTAATAATCTACTGCTGGAAATTTTAAGAGATTACAACATTCCTAACCAGTTAATTAAAGCAACTGTCAATATATATATAACAGCAATCAAATCGCAATAAATATATCCGCACAAAAATCTGTATCACAGAACATAAATGCAGATGTCTGACAAGGATGGAACTATCGCACACTTCTGTTTAATATCTATATTAATAATATTATAAGAGAGTGGAGGAAAATAACCAGTTTTGGCATTCACATAAATGATTACACCAACATCGATACAATTTTATTCGCCGACTATCAGGTTCTAATTAAAGATAACGAAGATTCGCCACAGCGAACAGCCTTTTCATTAAATGACTAGCAGAAACATATGGAAATCTCTGCTTCCAAAACCAAAGTCATGGCATTCAAAGGCCGAGACCCAATTAGAAGCAAAACTTGCATCAACGATGATATTATACAACAGGTTAATACATGCAAATATGTAAGCTGACACTTTTTTATGAAAGAGAGAAAGACATGCAACATAAAATAACCAGTTATATACGAATGACAAAAACTATCAATCAAATATTCAATCCAGATTTAATAAGCGAGAAAACAAGAATAAGAACCCATAACTCAATAGCAAGACCTAACCTAACATATGGTTAAGAAGCTCGGACCATAACCCAAGCAGATAGAAAAAAGACTGATAAGCTTTGAAATGAGATTCATGGGCAAAACAGCTAGATATAATAGACTAGACTTCAAAAGAAACAGCGACAGCTTAAAGGAATTTCAGGTGATATCTGGTTTAGACTGCATCGATCTTTATAGTGAGATGGGGTGAAGGAAGACTTCCAAGAGAGATAAAGAGATATCGATCTCAAGAGAGAAGGAATAAAGCCTTTGAAAAGATGGGAAGAGACTTTAACAGGCCTATTACTGGAAAGGAAGAGGAAGAAGCAGATTTTTAAAGAGCAACAGGAAGATCCAGTATTATTCCGTATAAGGCAGAAGTGCAAGAAGTATGAGAAAAATTTAATATCTTATTTTTGATCATATTTTTGATGTTATATTCGTTAAGCCCTTATTTATATGAATAATGTCAAATCTTATAAGTAAAAAATTAAAACTACAGACATATCAGTGCAGTAACATTTTGAACCATCATATTCTCCCCTGTTGTTCTGGGATGATGACACATGGCATGGGGAGAAAATGCCAGTCACTGACATGTCATGAAAATAAGCGAAAAATATGCTGATAAGATTGCGCATTCACTTGCAAAAGTAATGCCGAAAAGCAGGGCCATACTTACACCTTATCCGAGGTGAGAAGGGGCCCGACGTACTCTGGGACTTGTCCTTCATTCTGTTTGGGACTCTTAAATTGGCCCTAATTTTGTGGAGCCCGTTAGCTAGAGTCTCGTGCACCTGTGCATGCGTACAGACCTACAAAAGTGAGAATAAATGTACAAATAGTACACCTATGAATGTAATAAAGAGACACAAAGAAACACAGAATAACAAAATTATAAAGCATATACAACTTAACGGTTTGCAAAAAGATTTGAGCTCCACCAATTTAATAATTGCACAATGGAAATTGCCAGAACCGCAATCTGTGGAACATTTGCCACAAACTGAAAGACTGAATAAAGTCATTAGGAACTACGTAGAAATATTAAGCAAAAACATTCTTGATCATAATCATCATCATCATTTATATTATTTCTTCTCACTTGAGGACTTCAGTTTTACAAGAGGTTTTTGTTGTTGGACTTTTTTCTTTATGCTGATGAATAGATATTTTGCTCTTGAATCTGGATTACATTTCTTTTACTATCTTATTTTTCTGGAGGTTCTTTATTTTATCTAAACGAGATCAACGCATTATGTTTCGTTATTCAGCTGCAGTCAGTGCTTCATCCCTCAGCTTCTTGAGATCTGTTAACTTCGGTTTCTTAATTCTTAATAAAAAGGAGAGGGTTGATTGATTCATAAGATGTGCCTCGACCACTGACGCCAGAAGACCTTGTGGATGAATGGCGCGTCTTCCAGATGGCCAGACGGTCAATGGTGAGTTTTATCTCGAAGTTTTGAAGAAATTGATAGCTAGAATTCATCACGTACGGCATGAATATCATGACGACCGACCGTTCGTTAAAACACACTCTCCCTCTTGGCACTATTACTCGGCTTCTAATGAAACAAATGTCATAAACAGTTGACACAACACTAACGAAGGTTGCCGCTTTCGACAACAAAATGATATAACAGGTGGCGCCACTAGTTTCTTCTATTTTCGAAAAGTTTGATTTCTTTTGGACAGAGAGTGTAGAGGTTAACAGTTTTTGAAAGGTGCGAGGCACAACAAAAAAAAATTCATTTCTTTCTAAGCAGCTAATTCCAGATCACTGTTTCTGAGTAATCCCATCACATCAGAATTAGGAGTCATTTATCATTACTTTTCTAATGAACACATTGCACTAATCAGGACGACCATCTATTTTCTTTATTTCTGAAAAATCGTTCTATTTTTGCATTTGTTCCTAAACTCAAACTTTCTCCAGTGAAAGAACAATTATGTTCGAATTGCCTTTCAATATATTTCCCAATCATATCTGTAGAACTTGTAGTATTTTGACAGGTCAGAATACCTGAAGATGACCATTCGGAGTAACTGTGAAACTGAGAACTCCCTTTAATTATATGGTTTTGTTTTGGTCCAGATTATAATAAATTTCTCACAGGACAAACTTAAGAAATATCTAATATGAGAGAGTAGTTTGTTTTATAAGTTTTATAAGTTTGTTGTATAAAACAAGTAGTTTGTTTTATACAGCTGTCTGAAGCAAATGTGTTGTCTGTATCCCTTGAAATGGATAAACTTCAGTATCGTGCGTTGATAAAATTCTTTGTAAAAGAAGGTTTAACACCAAATGAACTCATTCGAAGTTCATAAAAGTTTATGTGTTTTGAAATTTGTTGCAGAGTTTGAACGCGGCCGTACCAGCCTTGAAGATGATCCACGTGAAGGACATCCAAGTGTAACAACACCAGAAATCATTGATCAAGTGCACAATATGGTATTGGATAACCGACAAGTCAAAGTGCGTGAAATTCCACAGACTATAGGCATTTCAAAAGAACGTGTAGGATATATTTTGCATGAAGAATTGCAAATGGAGAAGTTTTGGGCAAGATGGGTGCCGCGCTTGCTCTCACCAGATCAAAAAGCACTCGCATGAAAATCTCTGAACAGTGCTTTGAGCGTTTTAACAAGAATAAAACAGATTTGTGCGTCGATATTACTATGGATGAGACTTAGATTCACCATTACACACATTACCATTACACCAGAATCCAAACAGCAGTCAAAACAGTGGACAGAAGCTGGTTGTTCAGCGCCAAAGAAGCCAAAGTTGGTTCCATCAGCAGGAAAGGTCATGGCATCGGTATTTTAGAATGCTAAAGGGATTATGTTTATTGATTATCTTGAAAATGGTAAAACAATAACCTCGAATATCATTCCGATCTTTTAACCAGACTAGACGAAAAAATTCGCTAGAAAAGACCCAGTTTGCAGAAGAAAATAAACATCTTTCATCAGGATAATGCATCTGCCAACAAAGGTGCTTTGGGAATGAGAAAAGTAAGAGATCTGCTCTGAATTGTGGAAACATTCACCCTATTCCGCAGATTTGGCTCCCTCTGACTTCTGTCTCTTCCCAAAAGCTGACACTCCTCCTTGCTGGTCAGCGTATTTCTATGAATCAAGAGGTGATTGCTGCTGTAGAGGGGTATTTTGCAGATCTTATTGTGAGCCACTACAGGGGTGGGATAATGGCGCTGGAATAAATGTATTAGTCTTAAAGGAGATTACGCTGAAAAAAAAATTGAAATTATAAATTCGTTTTTTCATTTTTAGGCCGAGAACCTTTCAGACCACCCTGTACCGTTAATGATTTAATGAAACATGCTGAACAATACATCTAGACCTGATGTCTTAGTGAAACAAAATTTTATGCAACTTCATTTCAAATTAGTGAGATTATATTAAAATGCTCAGGAGACAATGAACCAAAAGGCGATTTTTTCTCATGAATTGGATGAAAAAGCTAAGTGATTTACAACGGTATCTGTAACCTGGAAACAATCAAAGAAAATTGAAATTTTGGCCTCAGTAATCGTTTCTGCCGAGCAGTGTGGGCTCGGAATTTTTGCATTTGTATTTAAATCAAAAGATCTAGGTTTGAATTCTTCCTGCGGGGTGAATAACAAGTGAATGTATGACGATTAAGAGCTTAAGCAGATAGTTTTATAAGGGGGTACTTCACGACATCGCTACAAGATCCTGTTTCCCTGGTGCGAAATTAATAATATTAGTAATGCTGTTAGAATTCAGAAAAGAAAGGTGAAAGAATTAGAATTGATTGTTTTGGTTGAACCAATGACCTGAGAGGTGAGAAGTATTGTGTGAGGGAGGATGCGAAAGAGTTTTTGGAAGAAGAGAAAAAGAAGGTAGAAAAAATGAAACTTTTGGGTCTACTGCATGATTATGATAGAAACGATCTGAGAAGAAGAGGGATGATAGGTAATGAATCTATACGAAGGTTGTGGACTATACAAGGTTGTGGACTTTATAGATTGTACAAGTACAATCTATACAAGGATTCACGTTGAGTTTGTGGACCGCTGCGTTTGATAGAGAGATGAATTTGTACAATGCTCATGGATTCCACTTAAATAAATTCACAGTTAGGTGTGTAGAAATAGCTTTGAAACTGGTCATTGTCATACTCATTTACTTCAAGGTATCTTTACATTTACTTGTCTGCATTCGACATAATTTCATTATTTTTCCCCACTTTCTGTTTTGACACTCTAAGTGAAAGTGGAGAAAACTAATGAAATTAAAGCGAATGCAGACAAGTATAGGTGAAGATACCCTACCCTTGCAGTAGATGAGTGTCAAGAATTTAGTCTTTCAATCAAAATTATTCAATAAGGTAATCAATTTCGTAGGTTAAGGTAGTTGGGGACCTAATGGGATGCTGCAGAGGGAGGCGTTTTTTGGCATTGATTAATGTAACCTCGTCAAACTTCATAAGTATAGGTAAGACTTTTCTAACTGCAGATGGTGTAGTTACAAGGATAGAATGTGAAGAATTTAGTACTTTCAAGGTACTTTTTAGAATATACAAGATGGGGTTGGGCATTGTTGATGAAAGTAGGTGAATTGCAATCAACAAGAGTAAGTCGAGCAGGTGGCAGTTCTTTTTACAATATGGTGTGACATATTTGAGGTCAATAGAATAAAATATAAAATTGTTTGCTGCAATATGCAAGGAATGATGTGGAAGACATACATCAGCAGAATACAGTAGTATGTGTGAAGTCAAGTAATTATTATTGGAGAATTCACCTTCAGAGACATAGGTTGAATAAGGATGAAAGATCACTTGGCAGGAAAGAAATCAAATTTATCCACTTACTGAGGCATAATTCCTTGAAGCAGAATGTGACGAGGGTTATAGAGATACAAGAGTACTGGATTTTGTTTTTGTTTTAGGATGAGAAGTCGTTCGTAATTCGGGGGGGGGGGAGAATCAAGGAGTATCTGGAGGAAGAAATATCACACTCTATATCAAGGTAAATTGGAATGGAGTTAGCTAGATGAGTGGGGTCATTAAGCAAGAGCTGCAAACAAATAAAATATTGTATGAGGTATATAAGGAGAAAGGTGAGCAAATGCATGAACAGTACAAGAATAAGAAATGAACAGCAAGTTAGAAAGACAAAATCAGATTACGAAAAGATATCAAGTTTCTGGGCATAACTAAATGGTGGACAGAATATAGATATTCAAAATGGCGAGAGAAAATCCCAAAGAGTTTTTTTCATTATGTGGAAAGCAGGAAGAAGAAGAATGATTATAGAAGGATAACTTTAATGAGTGCAGATGTTAAGAGATAACAGAGGCAGACGGAATTTTTGAGCTACTAAATCATCATTTTGCAAGCGCATATCATTCAATTATGGTTTAATATTATCATTCAATATTCTTGTGAGAACATAGGTTGAAAATTATAGGCACTTATGATGTCGCAGTGTCTGAATTCAAATACAGCTTGGGATTGGATGAGATATCGGCTTGTGTTTTAAGAGAATATGTAGGGGAATGGCGATTTTTTTGACTGGGCTGTTTAATTTAAGTTTCAGCTCAGACAAAGCCCCAGAGAGTGGAAGGAGGGGGAAATAATTGTTTTCCATAAAGGAGGATGTGTAGCTCAGTGGATGTGGCGTTTGCATACCACAGCGCTTGGCAGCACGAAGAAAGACCTGGATTCGAGTCTAATCGACGACTAGAGGAAATTTTTCTAGACCTTTTTTCGACCAGTTCCAGAGTAAGTAGATCTCTGGCACTGGCAATCGGGTTTTTTCTCCTGAAAACTCGGGTTTTTCGTCCCGTAAACTCAAGAAAATCGACCATAGAACCCACATTATTTCAGACATTAAATACGAATGTTAGGGCTCAGGACCACGAGTGGCGGCACATGTAGTGCCGTCTCTCTCTCTCTCTCTCTCTTCACTGCGTGTCGCTTAAGTAGTGATAGCCTTGGGCCAGCTATCTCTGATTGGGTACCAGTGGAGATTGAACTGCACACTCAGTCTCCAAAAAAGTTGGATAGGGCTAAAAACGGCCTCGCCTACTCCCTGTATATACGAGAATAATAAGGCGTTAGCTGATTTTTTTTAATTTTTTTATAAAGGAGGATCTAGGTCTGTATTAGCAAATAATAAACCAATCAGTATTTCAGGGGTAGTAAAAGTACTGGAAACATTGATGAAAAAAAAGAGAAATCAGGAATTGTTGGGTATGAACATGATACTGTGTGAGGGGCAGCATAGCTTTGTGAATGGTCAGGCATGTCTTTGTAATCTACTAACTTTTTATAATAGAATGACAACTGACTTGGACAAAAGGAAATGGCTGCGCGATGATACTACTGTACTAAATTTTCCAAAGACGATTGACTAAATACTACGTGGAACTCTGTGATGTAAGCTGCAGTAAATGGTGATGGACTGGAAACTTGTGATATGGATACTGGGTGGCTGATCGACAAATAGTAAAAATGTACTATATAGAGGAAACGAATCAGAGAAGGCGTGGGACTGGTGGTGCGCAACAGAGCTGTGTGCTGGGACTGCTGCTGTTTAATTTGTTATATGGAAATAATTTAAAGCAAGATATATTCAGTTTTTTTGGTGATATTGTCTCTTTAGCTAGGGTAATAATTAATCAAGATGACGCAGAAAACTTGCAGAATGATTTGAATGGCATACACAAAACATAATGTATGTTAGTTTAATGTAGAAAGGTGTCATAAAATTGTGGTACTAAAAGAAATTGATGAATCCAGGAGATTCATGATGATAGTAGAAGATAGAAAGTTAAAGTTTAGGAAGCATATTGCTGAAGTCCAGCATAACCAACAGGATTAGTTGGTTATTGATGAACACATTAACATTCAGAGATAAAGAAGTAATCTTTCCCGTTTATAATGCCTTGACACTACCACATCTGGATTACTGTGCTCAGGTCTTGTCACCTGAGTTTATCGGGAATGAAGTGGTCGAGAGGATGCAAAATCTAGTGATCAGGATGGTGAATGGTTGGTAGAATGCTCCCAAGGAGAGTTTGAGGAGTTTTGGATCACAAGATTTGGTTGAAAGATTGCAAGAGTAGGAGAAAAAAAAAGGCGTGCGATATGATATAAAATTGAATTTACTTAAAGGGTGTTATAAGATTGATCCAGAGGAAATGTGTCAGCACTTAGATAGTGGGACCAGAACAAGAGATCATCCGTGGGCAAGAGTGTTGTTAGCAAGTGCATGAGGACTAGGTTTTTCTGACAGGGAGTGATAAATGAAATGAATGGGTTGCCAGAGTCATTTGTGACTTCTTTGTCTATCATTGGTTTCAAGGAGAGATATGATAGGTATTATATTGATAGTTTGGGTTACCCATGATGAGTCATTGTACTGGAGTTGTCCGTGCAATAATAATAATAATAAGTGTAGGTGAATAATCAGAACAGCAAATCGGTCAGCGAATATTCAAAGTTAAAATGACCTATTGATTATTGGTTTTCGTTGCCTGGTTCGCAATTTCAGTTAAACAAAGCTGTAATCATTCGTTTTATAAGAGTAGTCAGTTCAACTACGGAACTGGCTGAGAACTGCTGCTGTGATTCCTACGTTAGTTTTGAACAGTCATTAATTTCAGGTAATTCCCAAAATATTCGATATAATATTTCCCTTAAGTGAAGAACATTTAAGTTATTATATCTACTAATAAACTGTTATGAATGAGAATAATAATAGGTTTTGAAAGGAAGTTTTTAAAGTGAACAGTATTCATGTTGTTTTCATTATAACCGTTACGACTGCTTGCATAAGCAAGTGAAGAACAAAGTTGTGATATAACAACGTATGCAAAAATAAACAATACTTTCATCTACAATACGTGTATGCTAAAATTAATTAATTTAAAATGATAAAACAATATGATTTTCCTTACACAGATTAATTATAAGTAGGATGTTGATTTTTTAGTTGATTCTTAGTTATCTAATTAAAGGTAATAGATCCCTGTATTTACACCATGTGTAAAATTAGAATATAATGAGAAGCCAATGAGTGCTTGATTGAATGGTATTTAGCTTGAAAGAGTGCAGGATAATTATAGCTACACTTAGAGTGCTAATGAATTTTAAAATTGATCCACTAATTTAAGAACCTGTCTTTCTGTCTAGTTTTTATTACCCATTGCAAGATAAACCTGTTCATTTGAATCCAGGCATATACTGTGCAGTATTATGATGTGTTGAAAAGTCACCTTGGTAAGCTGATGATGATGATATTGACAGAAAGATTGAGGATACAGTTGGAAGTATACCTTGCAGAGGAGCAAGCAGGATTTAGGAAAGATACAAAAACAATTCAACAGATTTTGACAATGCAGTTAATACCAGAGAAAGCTAGGAGAAAAACAAAAACATACTTGCTTTGTTGATTTTCAGAAGGAATTTGACAGTATCGACAGAAAGTGACATTACCAATGCTAGAATCCTATGGAATTGACTCAATTTCAGAGCTCAATTCCCAATTCCTAAAGAGCTCATTTGAGGTTATTTGGTGTGAGATTGAGACTGGCAGAACAAAATATACAGTTGGGTGCTGCTATAGACCAGGTGATGGAATAGATAATGGAGATAGTATGCATAAACAAATTGATTAAATGAGTGGAAGGAGGGTAATTATTATGGGGGATTTCAACTATGGTAACATTGGTTGGAAAGAGGAGAGGACACATGTGAGGAAGGAAATAGATTTTATTCAATTGTTAAAGGTTAACTATCTGAGACAGCATGTAATTGAAAATACTAGGAGTTTGAGAGTGCTTGACCTGGTAATAGCATCTGAGAATTTGACCGTAATGAATATGATCATGTTGCCACCTATTGGTGAGAGTGATCATAAGGTCTTGACCCGGGATTTGGCTAAAGGTGTGTAATTTTCGATTAAGACAGGGTATATGTGGAATTACCATGCTGGCTAGTATGACAAGCTCAGGAGATTGCTTGGTTCAGTGCGATGGCATGAAAAACTGCAAGGGCTGGATGTCGATAGAGCATGGGAGGTGGTCAAGGAGCATTTACAGGAGGTTATGGCTGATTGTATACCTAGGGTCCGAATAGTAAAACAAGTAGGGGCTAAATGGATGAATAACACCATTAAGCTAGAGCTGCAAAAAAAGGAAACAACTGTGGAGCGAATTTAAAGAGAAAGGTGAACTGCGCGATTATGAAAGGAAACTAGAATCATTTTGCTGCAAACTGTACATGGCAAAATGATTTTAAGGAATGATGATGGTAAGGAGGTCACTGAATCAATCGATATAGTGGAGTTAGTGAGCGGGCACTTTGCAAGAGTATATCATCCAGGTGGTGACATTGAAAAAATGAAGGAACCATTAGTTTATATGGGAATTGTGATGAATGAAGTGGAGGTGAATAGTCTATTACAGAACCTGTGCCGGTATACCATCCAATCCCACAGAATACATCTGTGGGATTGGATGGTATACCGGCACAGGTCTTACGTGAAGCGGCTAAAGAATTATCAGTGCCATTGACCATGTTGTTTAATCTGAGTCTCGGGTCTGGTTTAGTCCCGAAGGTGTGGAAAGAGTAGAAAATAGTTCCACTGCATAAAGGAGGATCCAAGACTACTGTTGCAAATTACCGACCGAATAGCATATCAGGAGTCGTTTTCAAGGTCTGGGAGAAAGTAGTCAAGGGAAAAATACAGGAATGGATTGATGAAAATGAGATGCTGTATGGGGGACAGCATGGCTTTGTGAAGGGTAGATCATGCCTCAGTAACTTGCTCAACTTTTATAACACAGTGACGGCTGAACTGGATAAGGGTAAAGGGTATACAGTGATACTGTTGGACTGGCTAAAGCCTTTGACAGGATACCACATGGAATTCTAATCTGTAAACTGCAACATATGGGAATGGATATAGGATTGGTGAGATGGATAGGTGGGTGGTTGAGGGAGAGATATCAGAGCGTAGTTTATTGTAGTGCAAAGGGTGCTCCGCACCCCCCCGGCTGCGGAGCACCCTTTGCACCCTCGGGTTGGCGCAGCCCTGGTCACAGCTAAGGTGAATGTCACGGCTTTCTCGCAAACAAGCCACCAAAAACTTTAAACAATATGGTATATCAAATTCTCATTACTTGAGTTAAATAAAATAAAATAAAATAAAAAAGGAAGAAAATTAAGAAAAATTACATTAGCAAAATACAAGTTGTTATTCAGGACTGTGTGTTTTCCCTTTTGCTTTTAATTCCCGTTCCTAACTTTACTTGTAGTTAAAATTTAATCATTCTATTTTTGTTACTTATAGTTAATACAATTTTTTTATAAAAAGTATACGTAAAATAAAGCTGATGAATGTGAGCTTTAAAACATCACAATACAGTATCGTACTATAGAATAACGTGTATGTCACAAGAGTAAATAACTTTATTATTATTATTATTATTATTATTATTATTATTATTATTATTATTATTATTATTATTATTATTATGTAAATATTTCATCTTATGTATCATCAGTAGTGTGCATGCTCAAATTGGAATCCTTCTATGTATACAGTCTTGTTCATGGACTGAAAATTATTGGGCTGAAACTAAATTAAAACATAGCTGATGAATTATCAAAAAAAAATCAGCTAACGCCTTTTTATTCCCGTATATACGGGAGTAGGCGAGGCCATTTAGCCCTATCTAACTTTTGGAGACTGAGTGGGCAGTTCAATCTCCACTGGTACCCAATCAGAGACAGATGGCCCAAGTCTATCACTAATTAAGCGGTACACAGTGAAGAGAGGCGGCTGAAATGTGCCGCCATCTCGTAGTCTCTAACCCTAACACAATATATTTAATGTCTGAAATAATGTGGGTTCTACGGTCGATTTTGTTGAATTTACAGGACGAAAAACCCGAGTTTCCGGGAGGAAAAACCTGCTTGCCCGTGCCAGAGAGCAGGTTTTTCCTCCCGGAAACTCGGGTTTTTCGTCCTGTAAATTCAAGAAAATCGACCGTAGAACCCACATTATTTCAGACATTATTGAATACAAATCAAAAATCAAAAATCAGCTAACGCCTTTTTATTCCCGTATACGGGAGTTCAATGAGGATAACAATTTCCCAATTTTTGGAATAGTTTGACAGTCATTTCGATTAAGATTAGGTCTATGAAGTAAGGCTTCAGCACTTTCTTTATACAGTATAAACGTTCTTGTTAATATGTGTGGTAGTAACTTGGCGTTACTTGTAGTAGCCGTGTGTTAACCGTGTAGTAACTTGGCGTTTTAGCATTGGATATTGTGGACAGCATTTTCGATTACACGTTAACAAGGCCAGATTTTGCGGATTGATAAGGCGGATGTGGTCTCGATGTTCAGAGATACGTTTATTTATATATCTTCTTGTTGTCCATAGTAAGACAAGTTATATGAACATGCTACTTGGTATATGCTAGGTAGTATCATTGGTGAGAGTTTGTCTTTTGGAGAAGGTAACAAGTTGCTAATTTGGTTGAGGGGTTTGTAGATAGCAATGAGTTGATGTTTTCTCATAACTTTTGTCATACGTTCAGAGATGCCTTTTGAATATGCCATTTGAATAGGATAGATTGAAGACGATACAGGATAGGTGTTAGTTTGGGGAACAAATTTTTAGCACAATAGGTGAGGTACCTTTAGGATAATATGACTTGTTTGTGTTCAGGTTATTAAGGATTCCTCAGATTTTTTATTGTTGTTATTAGAAGAATATGGGTGACATGTTCTTGGTGGATGGAGGGAACTTTTCCCAAGTCATCAATGCAGGAATTGGAAGTGAAGAGTGATACCAGATAAGTTGACTTTGTCTTTAGATGAGGTAACTACAGTACTATTCCGATGTGAGAGTGGTGGAAACCTGAGTGAGCAGAAGTTGTGCTCAATGGTTGACAAGGGAACAGAAGGAGCAACTGCCATTTGGGCAGGATGCTTTAAAGTATGATTTGGGGATGATTCTTTTACTACTGATGTGGGTGCTGTATAGGCAGAGTGAGCAGTTGGAGTTCTGGTCTAGAGCCATTCGTGGTAAGAAGGGGTTTTTTCCTTTACAGCATTGCACACTTTTTTGAGAACCAATGCTTGAATGGTGTCTGGGAATTTGAAGTGGAATAAGGAATGAATGCCTTCATTCCTGTGAGGATGATTCCTGTTATTCAGTCTGAGCAGGTGTTTGGATCAAAAGAACTGAAGCAGAAGTTAAAGTTATGGAGGTCCTCTCGGTTGGCACCCTTGTAGTGCAAAAGGACACGAGAAGACTGTGAATTGGTGTGTGAAGGTTGTTCTGTGGCAAAAGAGACTTGTATGAGATTGTGGTCTGAGTTTCCAAGAGGAGAATCGACAACTACAGTATACCTGGAAGGGAGTATGTTAGGAAAAGGTCAAGTGTATAAACGAATTGGAGAAGGGGTTGTTTGGTATTCTCGTTAGAAGTTTGATGATCTGAGATAGGTTATTACTGATGGCAAACACCTCAGCATCCCTGCTTGCTTAATCGGTGAAACTGAAGGAGGAGAGGCAATGTGAGTTGTGGACATTGAAGTCCCAAAGATGGACGACCTCACTATTGAGATACTTAGACTGCAGAAAGTCGAGCTTTATAGTGAGAAATTTGAAGAGCTCACAGTGGTTGATGGAGTTTGGAGCGATAGAGAGAGTGCATATCATTTACATCGCTGTAAGTGATATGCACTACCAAATCCACTTCACCACAAATGTTGGTGAAGTGGATATGGCATCTTTTTTTTGAAAGAATTAGTATTGGCAAGTTGTATTGTTAGATTACTGTTGGCTTTTTGGTGTTTTTTGTGGTATCTGTAACTATTTTTTGTGAGATACGCTGCAACTAATAGTAATGTTGTCCTGTTCCCGCATGTTCGTCCGTATACGGGTGGGATTTCAGACACATTTATCGTATAAGACAATAATGCTCTCATCAAGAGAAGAAGGTGAACCAATATATTTAGCAACAAACCATCTTACATATTGAATTGCCTGGCAGGTCTCCTGATTTTGGTCATATTTAAGCATGTCTGGAATGATCCATTTTTGCTGATCTGAACCACTTTTCTGAAAACTTTATGGGACATTAGAGAATTTTGCAACACACTGATTTTTATTACCAAATGAGCCCTTTGACCCCATTTTCCTGTGAGAGTTGTCGACATTCCTTATTGACCTGATTTTGACAATTTTATTTTGAACTCTCTCTCTCTCTCTCTTGACTATTTCACATGGTGAAGGGAAAATGAGTTAAAGTTGTCAATTTAATGTTGCAAAATGTAAGGTTATGCATTCAGGTAGAAAAGGTTACATACTGTGTATCACATTAATGCTACTGAATTGCAGAATATTGATGAGGCCAGGGATTTGAGGTTATTTGAGGTTAACGGTAGATATAGAGTTGAAATATAGAGAGCTTATTGCAGTAGTTGGTAAAATAGCTCAAAGGATTAATTGGATATTGAAAGGCATGCTAAAATTATACCGAAGTTATACTTTATAAGGCACTGCAAAAATCGCTTACAAAAATATGCAACACGACATCAATCAAATCACTAACTGGTTAACCGAAAATGGCATATATATAAACCCTGGAAAAACAAAGCTAATGATATTCAAAAATCCCCAAACCCTGCCCATAGAAACTAAATATCTCACTATCAAACATTCATCCTCCTATACACAAAGTGCAGAACCTAAAATCACAACCATCACACAGGTGAAAACAACACGCTACCTTGGACTTCACTTCGATGCAGATCAAAGTTGGAATAGCCATACAAACTACCTACATACCAAGCTTAGGATAATAGCAAGCAAACTATACAGATTAAAAGACATTGCCCCAACCCACATAAAAATACTAATCTATAAAGCATTATGTGAAAACATTTTAAGATATGCAATCACATCATACGCATTCTGTGCAGACTACAGACTTAACAGGCTACAATGGTTGCAAGATAAAATGATAAAACTGATATTCTGGGAACAACCCACTCTTATGCAGGAAGCATGGACAAAACACAAAATATTTAAGGTGAAACACTTACGCCACTACACAGTCATGTTAAAACACTACTACAGCCCTACATATAGAGTAACCAGAACAACATATCAAATAACAAGACCACAGCCAACAAACTACATAACATATAAGTACAACAATCATCACGGCAAAGCCACCCGAAACTTCTACGTACCTGACATGATAAACAAACTGCCGTTCGACAACAGAAACCTAGGAACATACAGATAGCTGAAACAGGCACTATATAAATATTATAGCGAGAATGAAAATTAGAGCAATTCCTGTTTCTCTCTCCCCCCCACCACACATACACACACACACAAACCTACGACAACCCCCCCTCTCAAAAAACTACCACTACAAGAACACAAAGAAACAAACACACCATGTCTAAATCCAACCCTATTTCTACAAAAAAAAAAGTTAAACTGTAATAGCAGACCAAGTCTTTCAAGCACGTACCAACAAACAGTGAAATCAACACCTGGCTTGTGACCACTATAGGAACACAACCATGAAACCACCACCCTCTGTCATCTATTATCTTCCTCAGATAAGCTCTGCTAAGCTTCGAGGAAGAAAATTACTAACTTGCAAGTATCTGTTATACACACTTGTAATGCGTTATAAATATTATATACATATAATTACTACAGCAACTATGTATGCAATTCATCTGAGACATAAAAAAAAAATTCTGTATAATCCTTATTGTAAATACTGTAAATATTATTATTGTATGTAACTTATACTGAGACACAATAAAATGTAAAAGAAAAAAATTATTATTATTATTATTGAATTGTGTGTGTATGCTGCATTACTGCATTGTATCGTGAATTGTGTGCACATTGGTGCCAATCCATATTTAGCTAGTTTAAAAAAAATGTATATTCATATTTATAAAATGTACTCTGCATTTTGTATATCGAATTTTCGTACTGTACAGAAAAGATATGTTTTTCATTGTGTGTGTGCAGATACTCTGTGTGATAGTAAACCTTATCATTTTCATTGTAAAAACAAATAAGTCGTTTATAAAAAAAAAATTTTTTTTAAAATTATTATTATTATTATTATATTCTAAATTCAAAAATTCTGTATAAACCTTGTTGTAAATATTGTAAATATTATTATTGTATGTAATTTATACTGAAACATAATAAAATGTTAAAAAAAAATTATTATTATTATTATTATTTGACACCTCCAGGGTCTCGTCGAGGGAGGGCACGTGCTCTACAACTCTGTCTCCACCATCTCAATCCACCAACTGACCGCAACTACACCAATGCCATCTATCACCAACCACCACCACTGGTTTTTGACAATCACAAACATCCACGCCCACTGCTGGATTCGAACCCACCGTCTTTTTGGCCGAAGAGCAGATATGCTAACCATATAACTAGCCAGGCTTGCAGGCTATGATTTGGCTATGAGTGGCGTTCACAGATGTGTTCACCTGTGTTTTTGAGGGGACCAGGAGGTGGTAGAAAAGAATCAGATACAAGTGAATAAGCTGATGACAGATCTGTGGAATGCTTCTTATGAGAATAGGTGGAAGATGCGCATGTAGGGGGTTTCAAAGTTTAATTGATAGGTGGAAAACCAGAGACATTATAGAAACTTTTAAGATATAAAAGCAGATTTTTTTTTTAATTGATGCAAACGAAAATTTTCAATATAGCACAAATTGTCAGACAAGTAGAGACCATCCATGGAGTTTTGTAAAAGTGTGGTTAGTAGAGCTGTGCCAACCAGGTTTTTTTTTCATGTTGAGTGGTGAAGGGATAGAAAATATTACCATAAATAGTTGTGAGTTCCCTGAGAGTGAATGAGTTTAAGAAGAGGTATGATAGGTTTTGCGTGTGTAGCAGTTACTTTGGATCTCCCATGAGCAGCTTCTTGATTTCATTGAGATATTATATTAAAAAAAATCAACTAACGACATTTATTCCCTTATAGGGAGTAGGCAAGGCCTTAATACCCTATCTAGCTTTTGGAGACTGAGTGGGCAGTTCAATCTCCACCGGCAGCTAATCAGAGATAGCTGGCCCATGTCTATCACTAATTATAGCAGCCACCGATGAAGAGGCTGGCAAACAAGTGTTGCCATCTCTTGGTATCTAACTCTAACAGGATATGTTACAGTCTGAAATAATGTGGGAACTACGATCGATTTTCTTGAGTTTATGGGATAAAAATTCTCGAGTTTCCGGGAGGGAAAACTATGCCCGTGCCAGAGATCAACTAAATCGGGAATCGGTCGAAGAAAGTCTTAGAAAACATTCCTCCAGTCGGCGACTAGACTTGAACTTAAGTCTGACTTTGAGCAACCAAGCACAGAGGATGCAAGCGCCACTTCCACTGAGCTACACAGACCTCGATATTATATGATAATAATAAAAAATACTACTACTATTTTTTTAATTTTTTTTATTATTATATAAAAATATAAATAAGCGTATTATTGTTTATTATTAGTAGTAATACTAATACTACTACTAATAATAAACAATAATACGTTTATTTATATTTTTATATAATAATAAAAAAAATTCAAAAAATCAGCTAATGCCTTTTTATTCCGATATAGGGAGTAGGCAAGGCCGTTTAGCCATATGTAACTTTTTGGAGAATGAGTGGGCAGTTCAATCTCCACTGGCAGCCAATCAGAGATAGCTAGCCCAAGGCTATCACTAATTAAGCGGTATGCAGTGAAGAGACAAAGAGACATGGCTCAATAAGTGCTACCATCTCGTGGTCCCTAACCCTAACACAATATATTTAATGTCTGAAATAATGTGGATTCTACGGTCGATCTTCTTGAGTTTACGGGACGAAAACCCGAGTTTCAGAGAGAAAAAACCTACTTGTCCATGCTAGATATCGACTTACTCGGGAACCGGTCGAAAAAAGTCTTAAAAAAATTTCCTGTAGTCGACGACTAGATTCTAAACAAAGCCTTCCTTCGTGCGGTAAAGTGCCATGGTGTGCAAACGCCACATCCACTGAGCTAATCCATGTGCAGGTGTAGTAGGGGAGACATTTATCCTACACAATGATAATTCTCATCTCGATGGAGCGAAGCTGGTGGACCACTATCTTTAAGAAGATATTATCGAAATCCTATTGAGCATGCATATGTCGATGTGTTGCTGTCCCTAACTCTTGTTCCCAAAACCTTGACAGGACTTTGTAGAAATTTGCAGTAGCAATAGGTTTAATTACCAGCTGAGGTTTTGAACACCATTATAAACTGTTAGAGACATCCTTGTGAATGCTGGATTTATGTGAGGGGAAAAAGGAACCATGTTCCTTATTGATTTACTTTGATAATCTGATTTTGACCTCTTGATTTTGATGATTGTCTTCACGTACGCATTGGTTACTGAATTAAACTATTCATTTACAATTGTTGTGGGTGGGTCTTTTGCATCTCATTCAATTTTACTTTTCACCATATTGCATTAAATTTTATCATGCAGTTTTTCAGCTATAAGGATTTGTCTCATTTCTCCTTTATTTATGGAAATCAGTGTATTTTTGCAGTTCTTTCTCCTTACCAGAGTCCGTACTTTTGCTCTGTGAGTTTCGATTTGTGTCTTCTTGATACATATCTTAATGTAATTATTCAATGCTTTCTTTTCTTTTTCTGCTGTTTGCTCGACTTGCAAAAGTCCACGTTTTTCACCTTTTCTCCACGTATAATTATAATTATATGTAATAATTATTATTAGTAGTAGTAGTAGTAATTGACACCTCCAAGAAGTCCAAAGATACATCAAGGGATGGCACTTCCTCTACAGCTCTTTGTCTCTGCCACTTTATCAGCTACAGCGAACCGCTGCTGCCATCATCATCTACACCAATAGCATCTACTGCTCACCACTAGTATTTTTGTTTGTAAATTGTGTGTGTTCTCAAGGCCGATTTGTCTGTATGTGGAATGAAAAACCCGAGTTTTTCATCCCACATAAAGACATCTGCTACCAGGGAAGCCCCAGTAGTGTCCAGCGCCTGTGTGCAAAACTTTAGTTGGCGCCCCTATCCCCCCCCCCTTTAATAAAAAATCACTTCAAAAATGCTTTTTTTTTTTTTTAAATATTTCCTCCTATTTGGCGCCTGTATGCGTCACACACATTGCACACATGGCCGGCGCGCCCCTGTCTGCTACCTAAGTGTGAGATCGGCTAACTTACCTTCAATTGAAAAAAAAACAAAAAACATATTATTATCATTAAACACCTCCAGGGAGTCCAAAGACTCATCGAGGGAGAGTGCGCCAACAGCATCGAACGATTGGTCCCCTTCCAACTGCGCTCAAACTTACTTAACTGGGCCATTAGTTGCAGAGGCTCTACCAATCGACCAACCTTTGCCGGCATATAAAAATTCTTCTCATCACTTAGTCGAACTTAGGCCTTTTCCAGTCGAAAGGAGCAAACGTATAAATCGATCTATTTATATGTTTAATATTCTAATAGCTGACTGTATGAGCTTTGTTTTAGGTTTCACAAGTTAGTTAATTTTTGGCGCAAATAACGTCTGTTTTTTTCTTCTGGAAATTCGGATTTTTAATTCCACAGCTCAAAAATTTGAAAACAGACATTGCACTACTAGCATAAATCTGGCACTCAACTAACATTCAAGGCCGAAGTTTGGGGGAAGGCTTACAAGTGATCATCAAATAGTTAATGTGGGCTGAAGGAGCTCTGTCTACTCAATTTGGAGAAGGAAAGGCGTTAGAAAATTTATATTGGATTATTTTCAATTACTGAAGTTGCAGAAGCACTAGGTGGCAGTTACACAATGTTGGTTCTTGCAACTGACACTTGTGCTACTGAAAATGATGTTTAATCTTACGCTTCAATAGTTATGAGTTGTTGAGTCATAGGGTAGTGTATGTTGCAGTATGATTTTATATTTTGAAGATTTCGTACAAATGGATATCCTCACCGTGTGACACGTATATAATATATATATATATATATTTCTTAACTTTGAAGGTCCTATCCACGCCAAGTATTAGAAATGGGTGATAATAGTAATATTGTATTTTTGCGTGATAGAGTAAAATATGTTTGTACTTGTGGATCCATGCGACCGATAACAAGAATATATTTCTGTCGGCATTGTTCAGAACTCAGGTGTGGTGACTGCGTTTCTCACGAGGTAAGGAATTTAAAAAGGAGTGGTAAATTTGCGGTTTCAGTGAATGTATTTTTCGATTCAGTGAATCTCTACGAATGGTGCCACTGGTTTCATTCCCCCCCCCCCGCCCGTTCTCTGCTTTATTTTAAACTGCATGTATTTTCCTTTGGATTGCCTGCTTATCCTAAACCTGCTTCCTGAATTTATGAAAATATTCATATTTAATACCTTTTATGATAGTTTTTACATCATCATATATGCAATAAAATATAGCATCATCTGAGACCTGCAAGGAATCAAGGACTCATCCATGGAGGCCGTAGATGAGTCACACCAACTGTTGTTATTATTATTATGTGACACCTCCAGGGAGTCCAAAGACTCATCGGAGAGGGAGAATGTGCAAACAGTTTCGAACGATTGATCCTTCCAACTACTAACTGCGCTCAAACTTGCTTAACTTTTTGCGAGCCATTGGTAGCAGAGGCCCTACTAATTGACCAACCTTTGATACCCACTCTTAAACTCATTCACACTGGATGTACCACTATTTCAACAGGCAAACTTCTTTGAGAGAAAAAAAAAAAACTAACTCTTACTACGTTCTTAACTGCACCAACAACTTTTATAGATGCTCACTTTTCACCTACCATGTAAAAAATAAAAAAAAAAAGTTTCATCAGCCAATAAAATATAGCATCCTTTTAGAAGTTTAAGACCTCTATCATGCATCCCTTTCTACTGTTAACTACATTCCATAATCCTAATATCATCTTTGTTACTCTTCTTTGCACCCTTTCCACATCTCTGAATCAAGGAGACCAAAGCTGTGTACAGTAGTCCTGGTGTGGTCAACCAAGATTTTGTAAAGAGGCAGAAAGACTCCTTATATCCTTTCATACTAATGTTCATTTGAACATTGCAGTTATCCTGAAATGCATTTGCAATTTTTTTTATATGACTTTTGAACTTCAGTTCCCTATCCACCATAACTCCAATATCCCTAGCCTTATAAATTTCTTATAACATAATCCTGCTAATATAATATGCCATTGGAAATCTAATCATGCCAATATGCATAATTTTACATTACTAAAATTGAATATATATAGTACACCCAATTAAATTCCTATAATAGGGTAATCAGTCTGTATTGTGGGATGAGCTATTTATTATTACATGTTGGAAAATTAACTTCTCTTTTATGATCATTGTAGTTAACTGTGTTGCTTGTATAACAGTTGGAAAATTTTACCTATAAAGCATGTGATTTTGCGTGTTGGCGACCATTTCGTACGCCCTTCATTTCTTTCTCCCCTTCAGCATGAATCGACTATTCTTGGCATGACACCAAGCATAGATCTACAGACTGTGGGCGAACTATAGCCACTGTCATTTGCCCATTGTCAAAGCTTATTCAAATCATTTTGTAAGTGCTATATATCAGTATGCTCTGCACTGTGAATAATGTGTTTTCAAAGCTGTGTGAGGAGAAAGGAGTGCGGTTTCAGAACATGTGGGATGAATGTAAGCATTATGGAGGATAAAATAAAATTTCACGAAGGATAAAATGTAGTGCGGAGAGCATAGGTTTTCAAGACTTGAAAGTGCATTTGGAAAGATGGACGAGATGAAGTACATTCAAAGTAAAACAAGAATTGTAGAAATTGAATAAAATAGTGTGGAAAAATGGAATGGAACGTAGCCATGTGAAAGAGGGAACATGATTCATCAGTGACTCTTTGTGGAGATTCAGTTATTTTTACCTGACACCTCCAAGGACTCATTGTGGGGTACTCTACTTCACTCCATTGCATACTGTCTCCCTTACTACTTAATTTTCACACTACACACAACCACAATTAATGCCATCTACTGCTCATCACCATCAACAACAGTATTCCCTGTCTGAATTGTGTGTGCACACATGCTGATTTGCCTGTACACAGGATGAAAAACCTAAGTTTTTGGGAGAATAAACCCTGCAAACTCTGTATGAGATCAGCTAACTCACCTTCAACTTAAAAATCCCATATAAAGATTCCTCTCAGCATGATGAGAATCACACTCAGGCATTTTCCAGCTGAAGAGCATGCTAATAGTACCTCCAATTGCACTATGGAGGCACTATTAGGTGAGTGAGAAGGTACACAAGGTTTATTCTTCTGGAGGAATAATAAGCAGAGTGATTGAGATATTGGACATAAGAAGGTATGGCAAGTGAGCAAAAGAGTTTGTAGTGGTATTAGGATCAAACAATTTAGTTAGGAAGAAGGAGAATGTGAGAATAGATATCAGAAGACTGTGAAGAGAGCGAAAAGTAACTGTGTCGAGGTAAAGGTAGTCAGTATGTTGACCAGGTATCACATTGCATTGAGACTCTGAGCAGTTATTGTGAATAATGTGTTTTCAAAGCTGTGTGAGGAGTGCAGTTTCTGAACATGTGGAATGAATGTGAGCATTATGGACTGCATTTAAATGGTTTTGCTTTGCTGTGAGTTAAATGGAGTAGTTGTTGCAAGGGGGGAGTAATGACTGCAGTAAATAGATATGAAAAACTAAAATATGATGTGTTAGAGCAGAGCAAGAGATTGAAGCTGCACTTGTGAATGGAGAGATTAGTGTGACAATTTTAATTATACTGATATTGACTGGAATAAAGAGATGCCATCTGGAGGTGGGAGGGAGAGGGAAGAGAATGAATTTCTCATGATTTTGAGGAACAGCTACCATAGGCAGTATGTAACAAAGGGAGATGCAAAGGTCTTGGAACTGATTTTCATCTCAAGATTTATTATAAAAGAATGCAAACAGACAAATGGGGAGGTCAGGGTGAAAAGAGAGACTTTTTTTTTAGGAAGAGCAGATGCTGGATGCAGAAGTGAATATGTGAGCAGACAAAGGAATAGGATGCAAGGGGAGCATTTGCATCTGGAGAAAACTATGGAGTGAGTAGGATAGAGAGGAATGGCCAAGGAGAAGTCACACCTGCGATATATTTTTTATGATGCTCATAGGAAATATTAGAAATAAGGGAACCAAAATTTGAATAAGTGGGATGTGGTTGGATGAGAACCTCATCCTGATGGTATTATAAATGGAGAAAAGTAACATATTTTGTGAATATAGAACGGGCATAAAGAAAGAAAGAAAGACAGAATACCATTGATAGGAGAGGACTAATATCCATGCAAGAGACAAATACCGGCAGTATGGTGTAAAGTAGAAGTGGACAGGATAAAATATTAAGTTGGATGTTGCTGTATATCTGTATGTGGAGTGCATTAATAAGGAAAGGTATAGACAAATTATTGTAGCAATAAGAAGAGTAATCATTATGGACAATTTTAATTATACTGATATTGACTGGAATAAAGAGATGCCATCTGGAGGTGGGGGGGAGAGGGAAGAGAATGAATTTCTCATGATTTTGAGGAACAGCTACCATAGGCAGTATGTAACAAAGGGAGATGCAAAGGTCTTGGAACTGATTCTCATCTCAAGATTTATTATGAATGGTGTGGTGTTGAATCTCTCTCTTCCAAGTTGATGGGAATGACTATGAAGTTGTCACTTGAGTAGTGGCCAGCTATATGATGACCTCTGTATATGTGGAACTACAAGGCTGGTATTATGAAAAGCTCTTGAAACTGCTTGCTGGCCTGGTTGGCCGAGTAGTTAGTGTACCTACTCTCCAGCTAACAGGCTGTGGGCATGGATATTTGTGATTATGTTTAGGTGAAAGATGAATTTCATCACCTGGTGTGAGCCCACTGCCTCACTTATTGGAGGACTGAAGTGGCTCAAAAATGTTCATGTTTGGTTTATAGAGCAGTGTTTCTGAGCTGTAAAAAATAAATTTAAAAGACATTAGGACCTGATGATATATCACTGTGTGTTTTGAAGGACTGTTCCAGAGACTTAACAGCCACCTTGATACTTGTTTAACATGAATCTTACATTGTGTCGTTCACTACTAAAGAAGCGGAAAGAGGGCAGAAGTGTTCTACTTCATAATGGAGGTGATAAGACTGAGGCTTTAAATTATAGATTAATCGTGTATATATATATATATATATATATATATATATATATATATATCATGTAAAGGCAAAAATACTTAAGGAATATAAAATCAAAGTAGTATTTATCCCTTTCATCAAGATGAGTTGACCACTCTGATTCACAAAACCTCGACATAGCTCACAAAATTAATTGAACAACATTGAAGAACACGTTCGAAATATTGATTACCATAGGAATGAAGTCTCAGCTTTGTCATCGCATGTACTCTCTTCAGCTAACCCACAAGACACTTTGCAAACAAGACATCAGTTGTTATGAGATAAATCGGAACTATTACACCTTTTCAGAGAAAAAAATTGGGGAGTATTTGGCATTAGAGCCTTAACATCTAAATATTAAGCCATATATCAACTTGTCAGAATACATCCTGGCCTTCATTAGCCAAACACGTGTACATAAATGCATAAACACAGGCAACATGCAGTTAGAAATATTTTAAATTAACATCAGTCTCTTCTATAATAGTAGCCACTTTTGTTAGTCCTTACTGTTTTGTCTACTAGTTTGTTTACACCTGAAGAGATCCTGTGCAATTAGGATGAAATAGCATGTTGTCAATTAAAATAATGGATGCAGGTCAATTTTCACAGGTCACCACTGGGTGACCTGTGAAAATTTAAGTGGGATGCTGCATATACAAAATAAGAAAAATAATTAATTTTTTTCTAATCAGTAACCAATTTATTAATAAGTAAATTTATATATTAAACAGTTTGCTTTATTAAAAATATTTGAAAATAAAATCCATTCTTCTATTTTTGCCTTAAACTTTTGCTAAAAATATTTCACCCTCACAGTGAACACATACCAATAATAAAAGTTTCATATCTCACAGAAATAACGCATGCAATTTATCTGTAGCAACACTACTCAACGAGCAGTGTTGGATTCACTTGTTACGTGCAGTGACAAGTGCAAACAAATATCCGCGAGTCTAGCCGAAACTGACGAAACGTGATAATTCAGACACAGCATTAGATCACAGTGCATTTGTTTTGTAATCCAAAGCGTTAATCAAACATTTCCAATTATTAACTATTCAATCAATGTTGAAACATAAGCTGTAACCTTTAACATGTTTGTATTGCATTTATATAATGTTGTAAGCATCGTTATTATTTATAAACACAAACAAAATTTAATTTTTTTTGTTTTTTTCCTTTGGGGTGCCGCAGTGTCTATGTACAAGCTGCCACTGTTATCATCTTATCCTAATGTTATGCCTTATAAACTCTTAGCCACACACACCTCTCATCCCACCCAAGAGATACAAGAACCTATAACACATCAGTGTCGTTAAAGAGCTGTTGGTTGAAATTGTTGGGAAACACATGCAGGAGGCTGTTTCAGAGGACAGAAATAGATGGATAAATTGACTTTGCTTCCCATACTTATAAACACTAGACTTATAAACTTATAAACACTAGTGTCAAAGCAGAATTTTGCACTACAGTAGATTAAATTTGATATTCCACAATATTTTAATATTGTTCTGTTTGATGAAACTTGCAAAACCCTGCATCATTGCCCTAATCTTAACTGATTGGGCTGAATGCCTTTCTCAATGTTTTAGCAAGTAATCATCATAAACTGTTCATTTTTATATCAATTGTAGTTAAATTATGGAGCTATGCTTGATTCTCTTGAACTGTGATAGTGCACTGTCCACTTCATTCAGCTGTGACTGAGACGTGAGGAAATGTACTCATGCTATATAACTCATTCTGAATTATGCTGTTGTTGCAGTGGGCAAAATATGAGTTTATATTAAATTCTAATTTCCTATATGTATGTAAATTGTTTTCAAAATATATATTACTATTACTAACTTCCTGTCAACAATTTTCCTCCAAATTAATGTTATCTTTCAGGACTCCAATATCATCAGATCTTATATTTCAAACTTTTAAGGCACTTCTGTGTTAGTCCTCTAGATCTTGGTCTTCCTGTAGGTCTTTTTTCTTGCCATCCTGGGAAAAAATACTTGCTTTTGCTTATTCCTCTCCCATTCTGATGAAGTGACCATATCATCTTTGATTAGCTTTGCTCACATATTTCCTGAATGCTAACAATGCCTAGGTGGTGCCTTTCTATAAGGGGAATTGGAAAGTAATCAATTATTTTTAATAGGTCATTTTTAGCCGATTTAAATAACACATAAATTATTAAATTTAGTCTTTATTTGAGTTGTGAGTCAGCAGTTAGAATTGAAGGAAGTACAGGAAGATGGTTTAATGTTAAATCTGGTGTGAGACAAGGATGTACGTTATCCCCTCTGTTATTCATTATCTATATGGATCACATTATGAAGGAATATGGTATTAAACCTGATATCAAAATTGGAGATGTTAATGTCAGCTCTTTGCTTTATGCGGATGATGTTATACTTCTAAATAAATCCGCTACAAGTCTGCAAGATTCTCTGACTAAATTGAATAGCTGTTGTAATAGATATGGTATGAAGGTCAGCAATAAAAAGACAAAGACAATGAAAATAGGCAGAATCATTGAAAATGTCAACTGTGTTGTGAATGGAGAACCTGTGGAACAAGTAAAACATTTCAGCTACTTAGGCACAATTTTTACTGAAGATGGTAAACTAAATATAGAAATTGACAACAGAATCAGCAAAGCTGGTATCGTGGGAAGTCAGTTGAATAAATTCATATGGAATAAGAAAGAAATTAGTCTGAACACTAAATTAGCTGTATACAAGACTGTGTTCAAACCAATTTTAACTTATGGATCTGAGAGCTGGGTCAGAAGTAAAACACTTGACCAAAGACTAGAGACCGCAGATATGAGAGTCCTGAGAAAGATTAGAGGCGTGAACAGATGGCATCAATGGCAATATCATATTAAAAATGAAGATATTAGGAAAGAACTTGACATTGTCAGCATCCAGGAATGCGTTAGCAGAGCTAATCTCAGATGGTATGGTCACTTAAATAGAATGGGAGAGGAAAGATTAGCAAAACAAGTGTTCTCTGCCAGGTTGGCAGGAAAACGACCCAGAGGAAGACCAAGATATAGGTGGATTGATACGGTACAAAGTGCCTTAGACGATAGAAATATAAGATCTGATAATGTTGGAGTCTTGACAAGTAACAGACTGATTTGGAGGAAAATTGTAGATAGTAAGTTAGTAATGATGTAATTTTTTCATGTAGTACTATCATATCCTGTACACCCCTTGAGGGTACATGGCAGGAATTTGATGATGATGATGATTATTATTAAATTTGATTTTTATTTAAATATTAGCATTACTATTTAAAAAATCTGTTTTTTTTTAAATTTTAGATTATTATTTTTTAATATGGCGGACTTTAAAGTTGAAGAGCATCATTTACGTCATTGTATGCTGTTTTTGTTTCACCAAGAAAAGAATGCTACCAAGGCTACCAAAATCATTTGCTCAACTTATGGAGACGTATTGAAGGTTACAAATGTCAGCGATGGTTTAGGAGATTTGCAGAAAAAAATTTTGATCTATCTGATTGTCCTCAATCTGGAAGACCTCTTGCTCTAGATGACGATGCTCTTAAGAGTCTCGTTAAATCAGATCCAAAACAAACCATACAAGAATTAGCAGAGAAACTTAATTCATCATAGTCAACTGTCCAAGAGCACTTACATAAGAGTAGCAAGGTTCTTAAACAGGGTGTATGGGTACTGCATGAACTGTCAGAAAACAATCAAGCACAGAGATGGGTGATTTGCAATTCATTGCTGACCAGACAACAAAATAACCCCTTTTTGGAACAAGTCGTAACTGGTGATGAAAAATGGGTACTGTATAAGAATAAGTTTTTTGATGGCTTTTTCTACTGCTTGTGTTAATATGCACTCCTGTTGAATATTTTCTACCACTCTTTTGTCACTTCTCATCTCAATTAGCAATCTTTTAAAACAATTATATCTGATATCCAGAATATCTTCAGTTTTATTATCACCTTAATCATATGCAATTCATTTTACAGTAAGTATTCTTTCCTCTATTTCTAGGCTTTTTTCAGTAGCCCCAGAACATTTTGTCTTCCCGATGTTTATCTTCTTACCAAAGTCTTTCCATGAATTGTTTAGCTGCTTTCACTCTTGCCTCCCCTCTCTCTCTCTCTCTCCCTCTCTCAAATTTTTCTCTGTATTCTTTCAGAGCTCATGTTGATTTATTTGCTTGGAACTTTTGATGTGCTCTCTTCTTTTCATGACTGCCTCTTTACTTTCTTGAGTCCACCATGCAGTTCTAATTTTTTTTTCTATCCTTTCAAATAACTTCATCATATGCCTCCCTGCTGAAGGTCAGTATTTCCTTCCAATTTTGCTAGTGAGTCTCCAAGGTTTGGTTCTCGTCTTCAAATACACTCATTTCTTCTTGAATAATATTTATATAATTGAGTCTATGGTTCATCCCTGTAAACTGCTCAACTGTAATCATTTTAAGTTTCTTATACTCTTTTCAATATGATATTCAGTTTTATCTTCTACAGAACTAAATGGTGATCTAGTTCAAACCCCTTGCGTGCTTGTGTCATGAACCAGCTTGAAGATTTCATTATCAACAACAACATAGTTAGTGAAAACATAATTCTTCTTTTCATGTGAATTTTTTCATATCTTCATATTTGAACATGGCATTAGCAATGACTAGTCCATGCCGTGAATAGAAATCCAGTGGCTATTTACCATTATTATTAACTTTGCTCTTTTCTCCAGATTTTCCCAAACATTTTTATATATTGGGATATGTTTCAATTCTTACTATCATCATTATCACGAACCATGGGCTCACTGCCCATTGGTGTCCAATGCCTCCTCCACTATCTTCTTACACCTTTCTTTGTCCAGTGCACACTGTTGCAGTTTCTGTATACCCATTCCGCACGAGTCCTTTATGTTGTCTACCTCTTCTGTTTACACCATCCATAATACCAAACATGAATATCTTTATCTTCGGGTCCTCACTCATTCTGCAGATGTGTCCAAATAATTGCAGCTTGTGTTTTATAATCTTCTGCATTAGATTCTCCTTTGGTTGTATCTTCCAATAGAGTTCGTCATTTGTGACTTTCTGTACCTATCCTATTCTTAGAATCTTTCTGTAACAAGTTCTTTCAAATGCCAAAATTCTTTTTCTTGATTCCTTATTTATTACCCATGTTTCAGATCCATACAGTACACTGCTGAAGATGCATGTTTCCAGTACTCTTAGTTTTGTTTGCAGGCTGATCTTCAGTAATAACAATGTCATCTGCAAACATCAGATTGTTAATTCTCATCCCATGCACTGATATTCCTTTTGCATCTTCCTTCATTTTATCCATTTATCTTTCTAAATGTGCAATGAAAATGCTTGGCAAATTGGGTCCTCTGTCTAGTACCTCTGCTTGTTTTAAACCATTTCTCCAAATCATCACCTATTCTAACTGCTGCAACTGCATTCTTATAAACATCTTTTAATATAGCCATTAGGTTTTTGTCAATTCCATAGGATTCTAGCACTACTGTCTGTCACTTTCTGTTTGATACTGTCAAATGCCTTCTGAAAATGAACAAAGCAAGCATATATGTTTTTGTTTTTTCTCCTAACTTTCTTTGCTATTAACTGCATTGTCAAAATCTGTTGAATTGTAGTTGTATCTTTCCTAAATCCTGCTTGCTCGTCTGCAAGGTATGCTTCCAATTGTGTTCTCAATCTTTCTGTCAATATCATCATCACCACCTTACCAAGATGATTTGCCAAGGCAATGGTTCTATAATTTTTACATTCTAGCTTATTCATTTCTTGTATAATGTCACTAATATCGATTTCACCCACTCCTCTGGCATTTTTCCTTCTTTCCATACCATATTACATAGTTGGTGCATCTCTGTAACCATACTTTTGCCACCATATTTAATCATTTCTCCAGTGATGTTATCATTACCAAGGCTCTTGTTGTGTTTTAGCCATCCTATTGCTTTTTCTACCTCTCCTCTTAAAATGTCCATATACTCATTACCCAGTGGTGATATCTGCTTCAATTCTTCAGTCAGTTTCCCAGCACTATCTAAATCTAGTTTTATTCATGTAACTCACTACAGTGGCTTGTCCACTGCTGTACAGTTTTATCTTTATTCAAATACTTTGCCTTTTTCGTCTTTAATTGTTGTCTGTTTTGGTTGCCACCTTCTATTAATGGTTCTAATAATTTTCTTACTATGCTGTACATTTATGTCAACAAGGACTTTTTTTTTCCAGTTAGCTCTTGTCTAATTGCATGAAAAATTCCTTCCCTTTTTCCTTTGCAGAAACTTCTCTGGAACCCATATGCACAAATAACTTTCATTGTCCAGTTCTCCATTTTTATGTTTGCCTACATAACTACTTAATGTTGCCTGTCATAAGATTATTATCCTTGTATTTAATATTGAATACTGTAGTTACCCCTTCCTATGTCTGATTGCTATTGCTTGAATATAACATCTTGTATTTGTTATTTAAAAGAATGTCACCTGTTTTTGTCTTTGTTTTGGTAACACCAGCTGTGTTAGCCTGGTACTTCTCCAATTCTTCGTCTGCTATTTCCACTTCTTTGTTGATGCCTCTTATGATGATAGTACCAAATTTGAAAATTGTTGGAGTTTGTATTTAGAAACATATCTGTATACAATTCATTATTTATATATGTATCTTCTTCTTTCACTATGCGTTATTCCCCACTTCCTATGCAGGGTCCGCGTGTTACTGAGATGCGACCTTTGTTATTACCACTCCCAACCGACCTGTCGCTGCTGCTGCTGGGGGGGATATATTTTTGACTGTAGAAGTGTATGTTAACAGGGCCGGTTTGCCTGCTTGTGGGATAAAAAATGGCAGATAAGCTGGTGGGAAAAACCCTACTGCCCGTGCCCAAGACTGGGTAACTTGGCTATGGCTGAGGAAGATCCTCAAGTTCCTCATGTCTTCGACGGGAATCGAGCCTGGGACACTCCTTCCCCAGGCATATGGTTGCGAAGTGCAAAGCCACTAGGCTAGCCGTGCGGACCATTATTTATACATGTTTATAATACAGAAAAAAAAAAAAGCGAGTATGCGGACCATTATTTATATACGTATATATATGTTTATAATACAGAAAAGAAAAAGCAAGTAAACTTTCATTTCCACGAATTGCATGTGTTCTTTCTTCTGGCTAGCTGCCTGTTTTGTGTGTGTGGATGTGTGTGTGGTGGCGGATTGTGCCATTTCTTTTCGGCAATTACAAACTTGCCTTCAGTTGATGAAAAACTCTTATAAAAGTTCTTTGCATCTTAGATTGGATTTGACCCAGGGATCGTTTCAACCAAAGGTCATTATAGAACTGACTGAGTTGCAGAGGGGTCATTTTAGGAATAAAGTAATTTATTTTGCATGTGAGGATTTTTTTAAAGAGTTTTTGGAACTTGAATAAAACTTAAAACATCCTTTTTTATATCAGTACTGCATATTGCTGAATAAACTTTTTAATCATAATTTTAAATGGTGATTCAAAACATCTAGGATAATGTGTATCCCTACCCATGTCTTTGTAATTTTATTATACATACATGTAAATAAATTCTTTCATTTTAGGTTGATTCACATTATTGCCCAAACTGTTTAGAATATATGCCTTCACCAGAAGCAAGACTCAAGAAGAATAGGTAGTTTTTTTTCCCCCTCTCTTAATATTTAAACTCTGTAACATGCTTATTATAAAAACTAATCCTGACCAAAACCTTTTGTAGAACCAAAGCTTTTGTGATTTCCTAGAACAAATATTTGCTATAATAAACTATTTCTTTGGTTTCATTGGCTTTATTGTAGTAAGAGTTAACTTAAATAGCCAGTAAATAAATAAATAAATAAATGTCTATGTGGACACCTTAAATTTAAAATATCAGTTGGTTTTTATTATTATTAACATCTGACCTCCACGAAGTCAGAGACTCATCGTAGAAGATACACACTATTGCATACAATGCTCATCCAACTGTGCTATAAACTGATTCAATGTGTCTACATTTACAACACACTTGGGCAATGCATTCCACTCACCAACCACTGGCCACCTTTGTGAATCTTCTCTGGACCCTTTCCAATATTCTCGTATAATCATAACCTCTCTGTTTCTGCATATCAGGGTCCTCTGCATCATTGTCATTATCCGATGTGACATCTTCACAACTTGTGAAGTTTCGCATCCCATCATTGCTTACCAAATCTGAAAACCTTACACTTTGCAACATTGAATTGAAAGTTCCATTTACCTGCCCATGCTCTCCGCAGTTTTGCATCATCTGCAAACACCTGTATATCACTAGTTAAACCCATCCCAATATCATTAACATAAAAATTAAACAGCTATGGCCCCAAAACTGATCCCTGCAATACACTGCTAGTGACCTTCTCTTTTGGGATACTGTCCCCCCTCCCCCCCACCCACACACACATACAACTTTCTGATACCTATCTGACATCCATTCACTGATCCAACTCAGAAGTCTGTTATCCAGTCCATCGGTTTTATTCTCGTATAATGATAACCTCTTTATAAGAGCTTGTCATGTGGCAGTCCATCAATAGCTTTGTCAAAATTCACTTACATCACTGTATGTGCATCTCTCCTGTCCAAGGTATTTGTCAGCTTGTTATAGTATATATAGTACAAACCCATGCTGATAACCACAGAGAATACTGCTGTTTTCAACCCATTTCTGTATCCTACTTCTCACCAATCCCTCCAGTACCTTCACCACAACTCCATATATACAGATTGGCCTATAATTTGAAGCTACAGCCTTATTGCCACTTTTAAGCAGTGGAACAGTTTTACCCTCCTTCCACTTCCTTGGAACCTGTGCTATTGCAATACTCTTATTAAACAGGCATGCCAATGCTACTGCCATTTCCCTGCAACATTCCCTTATGATGCGTGGTGATACTTCATAAAATCCTATCGCCTTATTGACATCAAGTTTATTTCCTCAAATATCTCCTGCTCACTCACAATTAAGTCATCCTTTCATGTCCTCTACATTTAAATTCCTTATGATTTCACCCTGATCAGGATGAAACACCCTTATAAATTGATCACTGAATACCTCACTGATTACTACTTGCCACATCTCTAAAAAAAACTCTAGGATTTTTCTTCACTTGGTTTACCAATTTCTGCTCATACTGCACTTTTGTTTCCCTTACTAACTGAGTCATTCTCCTGAGTCAATTTTACCTGCAATAAGTATACTAATGGAAAAGGATACTTTTTTTGTTAACCGACTATGCTCAAATCAGGTAGTAGTAGTAGTAAATAAGTGATGGTTGATGATATGGGATGATTTAAATATGCTGACATTATGACAAAGGATAATGAGTACCAGTTTACTGTGATAAAATCAGCAGGCTGCTCTTTAAATTCTCATCGCCAGAGTCCTGTATTTTCTTCCTTGTTAATTACCCCCTGATTTCAGTATATCACCTACAGCTATAGGCTAGTATGGACTAGCCTAAGCTGTGAAGAGTAATTTGACTTCCACCTTTGTGCAGCAGTATAATTCTCTTCCTTCTGATTTCCCTTTCATTCTTTGTACAAATGAAGCTGTGAAGAGTAATTTGACTTCCATCTTTGTGCAGCAGTGTAATTCTCTTCCTTCTGATTTCCCTTCCATTCTTTGTACAAATGTAAATTTTTTACATTTGTCATGTATATTTACACCTTAGCTGCTTATACACAGCCTGATATTGATGTCCTTCACCATTTTGGGATGAATCTAGCATTTACTATATAGCATATAATGTTTAAAGGTTTTATTACACTGGTTTACATAAATTAAGGAACAGAGAGAAAAATCATGATATCTCAAAAAACTATGATGAATTTTTATGCAATTTGATTAAAAGTAGTATGATATGTAAAAGAAATGTCCACAAAAATTGTAAATGAATAGGTGAATGGGTACATGAAGACAATGGTCAAGAACAAGTAGTCAAAATAAGAAATGTAGTTAATTAACCTTCACAGCTAAATACAACACTCATAGTGATGTTTTTCATACTGTTTATAATGGTGTCCAGGAGCTCAGTTAATAATAACAATTGCTCCTACAAAATTCTCTTAAGTCCCTCAAGTGTTTTTTTTTTTTTTTCCCTAGGAGGTTTGAAACTATCAACACATCTATCTAGAGCATCTCAGATATGTTCAAGAGACCTTACTGGCTAGTCCATATGTACAGTAATCTGACGAGCTTTGCTCGATGAGGATAAGCATTATCATGATGCAGGATAAATGTTCCCCTATTGCACCTGTATAAGTATGAACATATGGATCAATAAGTTGCAGCATTTATGGTTCTGCTAGTAAGCACATACAGGTTAGTGCATCCACTCAATGAAATAGCTCCCCAAACCATCACACCACTTTCATCATAAGTGTCCCTTTCACATATATTAGAGGGATGATAACGTGCCTGGTTTTCTCTCAGATCAGAGAATGCCTTGTATTGCTTTGTACAGCAAATCAGGACTTGTCTATAAACAGTACTACCAACCCCAATTGGTCTTGAGTCCAGTTGATGTGGATCCTGGCCTATTGCAAACATTCTCTCCTGTAGTATGGGGATAAGGGCATGCTGATTATCAGTCAGCTAGCTTATAGACCACCTTTGAAGCCTTCTGTGCACAGTGAAAGCAGATATCAGTGTTCCTATACAGAGCCAACAGCATGGGTAATACCTCAAATCATGGCTTATTTGAGGTATTACCCATGCTATGGTGATCAGTTAATCGTAGGAGGTTTAAGAACTGGTATGACATTCACACATTGCCTGTCATACCTGTTCTTAATTCCTTGATTGACTATGCCTCACTCCTGGTAATCCACTCCAATCTCTCCCAACTGAGGTTGTAGCCTGTGGCCTTCCTTCATTGTCTTTGGGGTGCTGTTTGTGATTGTTCGAATTGGTTCCACAGTCTGTGAACCATGGAATGACTCATGCAACCATCTGGCTACCTCTGGCTGGCCTCTAGTCTTACGATGGCTTGTCGTCTGAATGCATCAGTTAAACAATGTTTTGTAACCATATCCAAGAATTTTGCTATCACGAAGTGTCTTGTTCTCACTCCAAAAAATTAAATGGAAAACCACCCCTAAGTGCCCACTTTTATGTTGCATGTGTTTACATCCCCCCCCCCCAAGTTATCATGATTTTTCTCATCATCATCATCAAATTCCTGCCATATACCCTCAAGGGGTGTACAGGATATGATAGTACTACATGAAAAATTTACATCATTACTAACTTCCTATCTACAATTTTCCTCCAAATCAGTCTGTTACTTGTCAAGACTCCAACATTATCAGATCTTATATTTCTATCATCTAAGGCATTTTGTACCCTATCTATCCACCTATATCTTGGTCTTCCTCTGGGTCATTTTCCTGCCAACTTGGCAGAGAACATTTGTTTTGCTAATCTTTCCTGGCCCATTCTGTATACGTGACCATACCATCTGAGATTAGCTCTGCTAACGCATTCCTGGATGCTGACAATGTCACGTTCTTTCCTAATATCCTCGTTTTTAATATGATATTGCCATTGATGCCATCTGTTCACGCCTATAATCTTTCTCAGGACTCTTATATCTGTGGTCTCTATCTCTAGTCTTTGGTCAAGTGTTTTACTTGACCCAGCTCTCAGATCCATAAGTTAAAAGTGGTTTGAACACTGTCTTGTATATAGCTAATTTAGTGTTCCAACTAATTTCTCTCTTATTCCATATGAATTTATTCAATTGACTTCCCACCATACCAGCTGTGTTGTTTCTGTTGTCTATTTCCATATTTAATTTACCATCTTCACTAAAAATCGTGCCTAAGTAGCTGAAATGTTTTACTTGTTTCCACCGGTTCTCCATTCACAACACAGTTGACATTTTCATTGATTCTGCCTATTTTCATTGTCTTTGTCTTTTTATTGCTGACTTTCATACCATATCTATTACAACAGTTATTCAATTTAGTTAGTGAATCTTGCAGACATGTAGCAGATTTATTTAGAAGTATAACATTGTCCGCATAAAGCAAAGAGCTGACATTAACATCTCCAATATTGATATCATGTTTAATACCACTTTCCTTCATAATGTGATCCATATAGATAATGAATAACAGAGAGGATAATGTACATCCTTGTCTCTCACCAAATTTAACATTAAACCATCTTCCTGTAATTCCTTCAATTTTAACTGCTGACCTACAACTCAAATAAAGACTAAGTATTGCTTGATATAATGCCCCATTGACACCATATAACTGTAGTGTATTGAATAGCTTCTCTCTTGGCACCTTGTCATATGTCTTTTTCAAATCGACAAAGCTTAAATACAGATCTTTGTTATATTCCCATGATTTCTCCACTATTTGTCATAAAGTGAAGATCTGATCCTGACAGCCTGTATTTGACCTGAATCCAGCTTGTTCTTCACCAAGCTTTTCTTCCACAATTCTTCTCAACCGTTTCTCAGGTATACTTGTATATATATCTTACCAGGAACACTCAGTAGAGATATACCTCTGTAATTCTCACATTCAGTTTTATTTCCCTTTTTATATATGGGTACTATGAAAGCTCTACTCCAATCATTGGGAATTCGTCCCTCTGTCCAGGTCTTCTGAACTATGCAGTGCAGCCACTGTAAGACTCTTATACCACCATACTTCAGCATTTCTGGTCAAATATCATCTACTCCTGCTGCCTTTCCACATTTCAAGCCTTTGATGGCTTTTTCTACTTCAAGTATGGATATATATTCCTGATTGTATGCCTGTTGAGTGTTTTTTGCCACTGCGCTATCACTGCTTGTTTTATTTAGCAATTTTTCGAAGTAATTTCTTCATACTTGAAGGATATCTTTTTCTCCCATTTTCATGTCACATTTATCATCTCTAACTCCTTTTACAGCACTGTTTCCTCCATTTCTAAGCTTCTTCAACAACCTCCAGAATATCTTACCACCTTCTTTATATTTATTTTCTATGTTCTTGCCAAAGTCCTCCCATGACTTTTGTTTAGCTAGTTTTACACAGTGTTTAGCATTCTTGTATTTGTCTCTATGTTCTCTAAGAGCACAAGCTGACTTATTTGCCAGTAACTTTTGATATGCTTTCTTCTTTTCCTTCACGGCCTCTTTAACTTCCTGTGTCCACCATGGAGTTCTAATTTTTCTATCCTTGCAGACAACTTCACCACATGCCTCTCTGGCTGAATCAATCAGGGTTTTCTTCTGGGCTTGCCACTGAATCTCCAAGGTTTGTTTCCTGTTCTCAAACTCTTTCATTTTTTCTTCAATAATCTTTGTGTATTTTAGTCTACAGTTCATATCTGAGAGCTGCTCAACTTTTATTTGCTTTAAAACTTTCTTACATGTCATTCTTTTCAATATGAAATTCAATTTTATCCTGCTCAAGACTAAATAGTGATCACTTTCAATTTCAGATCCTCTGTACACTTTGGTGTCCTGCACCAGGGAGAAAACATCACTATCAACAATAACATAGTCAATGAGACTTTTCTTATTCCTTGCCTCTTCTCTCCATGTGAATTATGATTTTTCTCTTTGTTTCTTAATTTATGGAAACCAGTGTATTATTAACTGGGAATCTCCATGACATTCCGAGATTAATCATTGGAGATTTATCCAAATCATCATTCACACACTGCCTGTCACACCTGTTCTTAATTCCTTGATTAACTATGCCTCACTCCTGGCAATCCATTCCACTCTTTCCAACCAAAATAACCACCTCTTACATTTTTGCCAACTGGATGCTTACTCATTTTTCAGAGGTGACTTCTTGTTGTCTTTCACTTCTGTCTTGTATTTAAAAATTTATTTTGCATGTATCTTTTAAAATCCCATTTGTTTTTATAATATCCTTGTCCATCAGCCAGGTTTTGCAATCTAAACTTTCAGTTTATCCTCATCTCTCATGGCCAAATCTAAATACTATAGTCTACATATAGGACTTATCATGAAGTGACAATACTATCATTATTCTTATTAGTGTCTTTTTAAAAATCCTCTTGTTAATTTGTCTGTGTTTGAAATAGAACTAGAGAATCTGTGGCCACCATCATCCTCATATCCCTAAACTTGTTAATTTTTTGCAGTGCAATTCTGTCGGTGTAATACTCAGCTTATAATTTCTTCACTCCAAAATATATACCCTTTGTGGCATTACTAGCAACCATTCTCCTTTGCTTCCAATATTGGTCTTTTCAAATTTCTGTATGATCTTTACATATTGTTGCCTTTTCTGGTTTAACATCATCGACAAACAGTTGGATGTTCAAATTGCACACAATATTATTATGAATTAAATAGATATGGTATAATCCAGAATGCTGTGTACATCACAGTGTTAAATCTTGAAGGAAAGAGAATTTATATTATTACCTTTCATTCAGATTTAACAAATATCTAAATTCTCAATGTAATACTTGTATATAAAAAAATTTTGAAATTGAATGTAAATGAAATGATAATAACATCCTTGATTTGAAATTTGCTGAATATTGTATTGTCAAATGTTTTATGTGAAAAAAAAAGAAAGAAAGAAAGAAGGGAGGAAGCAATTTAGGAATGGGTGAAGTATGTGTTAGTATGGCTAAAACCCCAGACAAGATAAGAAGATTAAATCATGACCTGAGGCGATCACGTACACAAAGGTCTATGTTGCACGGGGGGGGTCTCCTGTGGACGAGAACGAGAAGCGTTGGAACAGAGTGCAGAAAATTTGAGGTGCCGTGTGAAGGTCATCGAGGGAGTATATATTTTTTTGCGGCACGAAAACAAGGCTTTTTTCCTTTTGGCTTTAGCCTTCAGTCCGTTCCATTCATTCCCGGAGAAAGGAAGTTCCAGTGAGGCCAGGGTGAGATGAATGAGAGAGGCTATGCAGCCAAGTAGAATGGCAATGTACGTATAGGTCACGGCATAGCAGAAGGTCAGCGTAGGCCGAGAAGGATATACGGAACCTTGTGGACCGACAACGGCAGCAGTGCTTCGTGAACGTCGTAGGCAACTAATCGTGATCATATTCGCATATCTACCTTCCAGAAGCAAGAACCTAAGGAAACTATGAGCCAGGTAACTTCGTCGAAAAGGGACCAGATGAAGAAAACACGAGCCGTATTGTTCCAATTGATGATCGCAAGTGTAAGCCAGTGAAATCCCGACACCTCGGTGAAGTAAGAACCTTTCATATTTTGTATACAAAGAAAGTTAGACTGTGACGGTAAAAGGGACTAATTAGAATTGTGATTTATGAAGTGTTGTAGGACTTTAGGAGTTGAATCACGAGTATGGAATGATTGATCTGAGTCAGAAAACTTGGATAAGTGTAGTGTGAAAATATTTTAATTTATTGTCAGGTAGTTCTTGAACCAATAATTGTATGAAAATTATCTAGGAATGTTAAGTAATTAGAAGGACATCCAATTTAAATAGTATTAGATAATATTTCATGTTATAAGGGAACTAGAATGTCCATGTTACGTCGAGTTATCTTATTTACCTTTCATACCAACATTTATTTAAGTTAGTGTCTATGAAAATAATTGTAACTAGCTTTATTAGTAATGAATAAATTTTTTCTTGTCAATCAAATAACTTGCCTGATCACCAATCTCAATGCACCACTCATAAAGAGAACCTATGCGTAAATATATTGGGGATAGTCATGACTGCAGTGCAAAAATAAGAATATATTTGATTATTGTGTTTAGAAATAGAGAAGGAAAGGATATAGGATCGTGTGCCATACTAGGTGTTTGCTCTCAGATAAAGAAATTTCTCTTATCTATAGAATTTTGGTGGTGCAGCGTAAACAAATAAATTTTCCAAAATTTCAAACAGGGTTAACACTAATATTCTAGCAAAGAAATTGTCTCTAGCCAGAGGCATTTCCTTTGTCTATAGCAGTGCTTCCCAAACTGTGGGCCGCGGCCCCGTTGGGGGCCATAGGTTTTGTTGAGGGGGGCCGTGAAATAATGAAAACAAATTTAAAATGTTTTAAGACTAAGTATATTTTTTTTTATTTTAAAAGAAACGTATTTAACTTTTATTATTTCTTTTTTGCTATTTTTTATATTTTAATGGAAAAATTCACACAGTGGTAAACAACACGCCCTCCCTAAGAGCCACTATACTGCAGAGGTAATAAAAATAAGTATTTTTATTATGCCAGTGAACAAGGTATGAGGAGTCTGTGTAATATATTTCTCAACAAATAGTGCAATTAGAGACAACTGGGATAAAAACACACTAATTAATGAATCACATGTCCCCTCTACAGAAACTATGCTGTATAGACTGAAACAAAACCATATGTTGCATGGGCAAACACAGTATCTAACTAAACACTATTGTTATTAATTAGATGTGTGTGAGTTCGATTTCCCAAGGCAGCAATAAAATTCAACGGAACGTGTTAAAATTCGTAAAAGTGTTAAAACTAAGTAACATATATATATATAATGAATGTTATGGCAGTTTCACATATGGAATTCAGTTGAAGAGAGTTAGCATTTCAACTCAATTGTCAGCTATGCTTTTATCTTTCGGTTGCGCGATCTTTTGTTAATACCGCACCAATCATATGCACATTTTAATAAACAGACTGCCTTTGCTGTCTGTTTCGCGTTAGGCTTAATTATCTTAAAGGGAGAAAAGTCACAAAAGAGAAAAATGTTCCTGGTCTGGAGATTCCATTATTTAGGTAATATTCACTAATTTCATGTTATCAGTCTGTGGTGTACAAGTATCGGTAAGTGGTGATATTATTTGATCTATTCTACATTAAAAAATTTAATCCTGAGATGGATAAGTGGTTGATAAAAAATAAAAAAAAATCCCGCGAACAATCAGAAGAAGCAGAAACAGAATAAAAAAAAAAAAGGACAGTATATCATATGTTACCAGAACAGCCCGCATCGTCTTCAGAACCAAACGGTAAGAGGCAAAAAATGTAATATATGCATTTGATTTTTGCAATATTCGCTGTGTATGTTTTGTATTGAATATAAATACAATAAATATTATAATAATATATCTCTATTACGATTTTTTTTCAAGGGGGGGCCTTGACATCCAGAAGTTTGGGAAGCACTGGTCTATAGAGTTTTGCACACGTGGGGAATACACTAATAGCGGCCAAGGGTTAGAGGTAATAACAAGGGTAGAGTCTGTAAGAATTGTATAGGACAAATATTTTGAGTTGAAGAATTAACAAGTAAAATAAGAATAATACAACATAAGCCAAGATTTAAGGAAAGGATATAAGATCATAGAGCAGCGCTTCCCAAACTGTGGGCCGCGGCCCCCTTGGGGGCCGTAGGTTTTGTTGAGGGGGGCCGTGAAATAATGAAAACATATTTAAAATGTTTTAAGACTAAATAGATTGTTTTTTTTATTTTAAAAGAAACGTATTTAACTTTTATTATTTCTTTTTTTGTTATTTTTTATATTTTAATGGAAAAATTCACACATTGGTGTTGGTTCACAAACTTTGCTTCCTGCGTATTTCGGCGCTTAATGAATATTAGCAAATATTGCTTATTCATATGTTTCATTTCAAAGCAGTGGTTAATTGTATTTACTTCGAATGCTCGCCAGGGAAGCTCCAAATCTTCCTGTCCCTTTCATCACGCGTTCGTAATCAGGGACTGTTGATATTGACTTTATATACATATCAAAACTCGTTTTATATTATCACTGTCATCCGAGCTAGTTTTCTGTTACCAATAAAAGTTTCGCATATACTTCACACATGAAAAAAGGCTTAAACAAGTTCATGTGTTGAAATAGTAACTCGCTTGCAGTGGTAAACAACACCCCTCCCTAACAACCACTATACTGCAGAGGCAATCAAAACAAGTACTTTTATTATGCCAGTGAATAAGGTATGAGGAGTCTGTGTAATATATTTCTCAACAAATAGTGCAATTAGAGACAACACACTTTGGATAAAAACACACTAATTAATGAATCACATGTCCCCTCATACAGAAACAAAACCATATGTTGCATGGGCAAACACAGTATCTAACTAAAAACTACTGTTGTTAATTAGATGTGTGTGAGTTCGATTTCCCAAGGCAGCAATAAAATTCAACCGAACATGTTAACATTCGTAAAAGTGTTAAAACTAAGTAATATATATAATGAATGTTATGGCAGTTTCACATATGGAATTCGGTTGAAGAGAGTTAACATTTCAACTCAATTGTCAGCTATGCTTTTATCTTTCAGTTGCGCGATCTTTTGTTAATACCGCACCAATCATATGCACGTTTTAATAACCTGCCTTTGCTATCTGTTTCGCGTTAAAGGGAGAAAAGTCCCAAAAGAGAAAAATGTTCCTGGTCCAGGGATTCCCTTATTCAGGTAATATTCACTAATTTCAAGTTATCAATCTGTGGTGTGCCAGTATCGGTAAGTGGTGATATTATTTGATCTATTTTACGTTAAAAAATGTAACCCTGAGATGGATAAGTGGCTGATAAAAAATTTAAAAAAAAATCCCGCGAACAATCAGAAACAGACTAAAAAAAAAAAAAAAGGATAGTATTTCATGTTTTACCAGAACACCCGCATCGTCTTCAGAACCAAACGGTAAGAGGCAAAAAATATTGCAAAAATCAAATATGCATTTGATTTTTGCAATATTCGCTGTGTATGTTTTGTATTGAATATTAATACATTAAATATTATAATAATATATCTCTCTATTACGATTTTTTTTCGAGGGGGGGGTGTAAAATATTTTAATTTTTGCATACTAGTATTCTAGCAAAGATATTGGCTCTAGCCAGAGGCATTTCCCTTGTCTATAGAGTTTTGCACACGTGGGGAATACACTAATAGCAGCCAAGGGTTAGAGGTAATAACAAGGGTAGAGTCTGTAAGAATTGTATAGGACAAATATTTTGAGTTGAAGAATTAACAAGTAAAATAAGAATAATACAACATAAGCCAAGATTTAAGGAAAGGATATAAGATCATAGAGGACTAAACACAATCAACAAATAAAATTTAATTAAAACAACATATTAAACAAGATAAAGATAAATTTTACAGAAGGTCACCCATCTTCTGTTTTTTTCTCCATAACTATTGATATTAGTCTCTTAGCTGTTCTCTTTTCCATATCACTAGCTTCATTTGTTCTGGTTTATGTAATAGAATTCTGTTTGGTATCCTAAAAGTCCAGCAGTATCATGATCTAGCCATATTTTCCTTATCTATTACTAACTAATATTATAATGGAATTAACTCACGTAAATTATTCTTTATTCGTAGAATTTTTGCCTGAGTATCACATGCATCATCAGTACAGGTCATCATCATCATCATGCATATCAAGGATTTAGGCCTAGCAGGCCTGTTCCGGCCTTAGAAGTCATCGTTTAAGAGTATGTCCTGGTTTTCTTTTTCCTGATGGCTTGTACTTTAAGGCTTGTTTTGGTAATCTTTCTGTTTTCATTCTTTGAACATGTTCCATCCATTTATGTTTATATTTTTATATTTTTTCTATTACTGGTTCTTGGTTTAATTCTTTCATAATTTCTTCGTTTCTTTTGTGATCAAATAGGGTATACTTTGCAGTTTTTCTCATAAACTTCATTTCTGCTGTTATTAATCTTTGTTTGTCTTTTTGTTTTATTGTCCAGATTTTGCTTCCATACATTAAGACTGGTAGGGCTAATGTATTGTATACTTTTAGTCTGGTTTGTTTTTGAATTAGGTTTGGTTTAAATATAAAGTTAATTACACCTGTTATTTTTTAATATGTTGCAATTTTTACGTTTATATCTTTTTCATTTTCATATGTGATCATACACTCTAGGTAGTTAAATGAATTCACCTGTTCTAAGATCTTGTTATCTATTACTATTTTAGTTCTTGCTGGATCTTGACCTTTAAAGGCCATAGGTTTTGATTTTTCTGTTGATATTATCATACCATAAACTTTGGCTATCTCATTTAGATCTAAAATAGCTTTCTGTAAGTTATCTTCAGAATTTGTAATTATTATTTGGTCATTGGCAAAAAGGAAAGTGTTTAAGTTCACTGTAGGAGAAAGTTTATTTCCTTGACGTAAATTTTTATTCCATTTTATTATTATTTCAATTAAGTAGATATTTAAAAGAGTTGTTGAGAGGGGACATCCCTGTCGGACCCCTTGGTTTATCTCTCTTGTATATGATACCTCGTGATTTAATCTTATTCGTATTTGATTATTTTCATATATACTTGTGATAGCTTTTAGGATATTATTTGGTATTTGTCCTTCTTTTAATATGTTAAATAATATGGTTCTTTTAACTTTGTCAAATGCTTTTTCAAAGTTAATAAATGCAATATGTGTTTCTAAATTGTATTCTCTTCTTTACTCTATTATTAATTTTAGGGCAAAAGACCGGGTCTATACATGATCGTCCTTTTCTAAATCCATTCTGTACTTCTAAAATAAAGTTTTCAGAATATTTCATTAGTTTGCTATTTAAGATTCTGCTATATATTTTGTAACAGGAATTTAGTATACTGATACCTCTATAGTTTTTAGGGTAATTTCTATTACTTTTTTAAAGATAGGAATCACAATTGCTTTTTTCCATTCTATTGGGGGGATACCAATTAAATAAATTTTATTTAAAAATAATAAGAGTCTTTCTTTGAATCTTGTTCCTGCGTATTTATATAGTTCTGAACCTAGCTTATCTTCTCCAGGTGATTTTCCGTTTCTTGTTTCTTTCAGGCTGATTTCTAATTCTTTAGTTATTTCCGTTTCATTTTCGTTAATTGTTTGCCAGTTGTCTTTTGTAAAATATTTGTCTGTCCACAATTCTGTGTAGTAATTTAGAAATTCTTCTAATTTCAATTCGGTGTTTAATTTTATGTTTTCTTTGGTATCTGCATTTAAGTGTTTCAAAATCGTATATACATTGGGTCTTATTTTATATAAATCATGTTCTAAATTAGAAACAAATTTGTTCCATGATTCTCTGTCTTTTTCTGACCTCTCTTTTAGCTAAGGCTCTTATTCTTTTATATTCTATTACATCTTCTAATCTTTTACTGCTTAACCATTTGTGATAGGCTTCTTTTTTCTTTTTGATTATTTCTTTGATTGTATCATCCCAGATCTTCAGTTTTTTCCTTTTATTGAATTTTTTGGTCTTTCCTTCGCTTTCATTTGCTGCTGCATTTACTATCGTTTTTATATTAAGCCATTCTATTTCTATTTCTTCATTTTGTTTTATTTTATCTAGATACTAGTTAATTCTTTGTTCATGTAGCCATTATACATTTGTGTCATTCAATAGTCTAGTTTTATAAACAAATGTTTCAATTTTTCTTTCTGTTCTTGTTACTTGTAGCCATTTAGGTGGTAATCTTAATTTTATTTTAACAAGGAAGTGGTCACTGCTTATTTCATATCCTCTGTGAACTCTAACATCTAGTGAAAATTTTGATGTCTTTTCATTTAATATGAAGTAATTTGATATTGATTTCCATCCTTTTGCTGCCCAAGTATATTTATGTATGTATGTCTTTATGTTTATAGAAGGAATTCATTATTTTTAGGTTATTATGAACTACAAAGTCGATCATTTTTTACCATTCCTGTTTAGAGTATGTTCTCCATCTATTCTTATATTATTACTAGGGGTCTCTCCCCCCCCACGCCTACGGTGCCCAACCCCCAGAGTTGTTCCAGACTCGTAGGCCAGTTCTCCTTGAATTTTGAAGACTTGAAAGGGGGTTTCGTAGCCCCCTCCCCCCCGAGTTCTGGACTGGTAGGCCGGTTCTCCTTGAATTCTGATGACTCCAATTTTGAAAACTCGACACTCGTGGTAGTCCCTGAGTTTCAAAACGTTTCAAATAACTTGACAAAAAAACATGACACAAAAATTTTACAAAAAAAGGCTTATCATTTTATATTATAGAGTAGATTAATTTTTGTGTTTCCAATTCTTGCATTTAAGTCTCCTGCTAAATTACATAATCATTTTTATTTATTTTATTATATATGTTTTGTAGCTGATTATAAAAATCAATATTATCCTGTTCTCTTCCTTCTTCTGGAGCATATAAACCAATTATTCTTAAATAGCCTCTATCTATTTTTATTCTAGCTTCTATTATTCTTTCATTCCATAATTTATAATGTTTTAACTGTTTTGGAAGGGAGTTATGAATCCAAATCATGACTCCTGCTTGTGCTCTTTGGTCTCTGTCGACTCCACTGTATATCACATTAAAGTTTTCGGTTCTCATATTTCCTTTTAATTTCTTTTTTTTTTTGTTTCAGTGATTATTGCTATTTTAAAATTTCTTTCATTTAATAGTTGGTCTAATTCTATTTCTTTATATGCTATTCCTGTTACATTCCAGTTTGCTATGTGTATTACATTTTGTCGTTTCCATTTTTGTTTTACCTTTTCCATTCCAGGGTCATTTTCCATAGATTCAATCCGATTTTCTTTTTCTGTCAACTTACAAGTAGAATTATGTTCTCCATGTCAGGGGACTAGCCTGACGATGGAATAGTTCAGTGGTAGGGCTGCTATCTTAAGTCTTCTGAACTAAACTAGCCTTCTTCCAAATTTAAACCCATAGGAGGAATAGGGTATATTGAAGGAGGAAAGAGTAGATTATAGAAGAATTATAGTAAGGTTTAGAGAGAGGGCATAGTTGTAAGGCCAGAAATGAAAAGATCCCATGGCCCTCGAGTACTCTAATAGCATAAGGGTCATAAAATAAAAAGAGTTGGCTGATAAGGCCTTATAGGAAAGATTAAAGTAAGTGGATCTTTCTCAAAGTAGAAGAAGAAGAGGAGAGATCCAGCTAGGGATCCATGGGAGTGCCACTTCCCTTACAATCAAGATGATTGCCCCTTATGGCCCTGTTTGTCCACGAGTCCTTATTCAGTATATTCGGACCACCCCACCATACACACGCACACACATGGTGGGCTCCTCTATCTGCCACCCAGGGGACGTGCTCTCTAGGGGGTTACAGGCTAATTAAACAATAACTGTTATATTTACAAAGTGGCACCTAAGTAGCTAAGTTAAATTTCCTAAATTTATTTAAAAAAATAAAATAAAATAAATAATTTTATTTATTTATTATTATTATTTTTTAATATATATAAATACATATATATGTGTGTATACAATTACAAGTTAGGAAAGATTTGCTGTTTTATAGAGTACTATCTCCCACAAGGGGGAAAGACGTAGACCATCGGATCTGTTTAGGTTAGGGGAGTGAAGTAACGTTTTGCATGTTTCTTTTTAAAGCTGTTCCATTAGGAACCGACTTTTGAGAATGACTTTTGTCTTGTTCCACTGAACTCTATGTCCGGTGTTGATGGCATGCTCTGTAAGTCCAGACTGTTCAGGTTCAAGGTACTGGATGTATGACTTGTGTTCTTCTTACCAGATCAGAGCAGATCTTCCTGTTTGTCCGAAATATAACCCACAAGAGCAGGGAATCTGGTAGACACTTTAGTAGCTGAGATGTGGGAGCTTGTCCTTTGGAGACATGAGGAATGTGGAGATTTTTGTAACGGGTCGAAAGGCCACACAAATATTCAGTTGTTTTAACACTTTAGCTATGCGTTCGCTAATGCCTTGTACATAAGGGATAGGTATATGCGTAGGTTCTTCTGTATTTGAAGAGGATGCTGGAGCATGACTGCTTAAAGCTCTTTTTATGAAGGAATTCTTATAACCATTGGATATGAAGGAGGAATTAATACATTAATTCCTCCTTCATTGTAATAGTTCTTCTGAAGAACAAAACGAGTGGGCTATATGAACCAGTGTTTTTATGGTACCTGCCTTTACCAACCAGAAAAGCATATATCTTTGTTTTATTGATTACACCAAAGCATTTGGTTCAATAGATCACAAGAAATTAATACATATCCTACAGAATAATGGGTTAAAAGGAAAAGATCTACGTATAATTACAAATATATGCTGAAATCAAATGGCCTCAATGAGATATAAAAATACATATTCTGGCAACTTTGAAATCAAAAAACAAGTAAGGCAAGGATTGTGTCTTATCACCCTTACTGTACAATATATATAGTGAGCAAGGTTTTAAAAATATTTCAGAACTGAAGAGTGTAAAAGTCAGAGGTAGGAACTTCAACAACTTCAGGTATGCAGATGACAGTTGATCTTCAAAACTTAGTCACAGAAATTTACAACAGAAGCTTAGACATGGGACTAATTATTAACCTAAAGAAAACAAAGTGCATGATTATATCAAAAGAACCAATAAATAAGAAAACATAACTGTTAACAAAAAGAAAATTGAACAGGTTCAGTCTTTTATATATTTGGGACAAATGTTTACAGACTGAGGAAATTCCCTTAAAGAAATAAAAAGAAAAATAGAGATATCAAGAAAAGCCTTTACTGATATGAAAACTGTTCTAACACCCAGAGACATTAATATAGACACAAGAAAAAGATTAATAAAATGCTATATCTGGTCAAGCCTTCTCTACAATAGTGAAACCTGGACACTAAATAAAGAAGCAGAGAAAAAATTAGAAGCTTTCGAAATGTGGGCCATCAGAAGAATGTTGAAAATACCATGGACAGAGAAAACAAAAAATGAAGATGTTTTAAAGAAAGCAAAAATGAAAAGAACGTTAATGAAAATAATTAAAGAACGAAAACTTAAATATTTTGGACATCTAACTAGACAAGAAGGCACATTCAGAAATTAATATTAGAAGGGAAATTGGATGAAAAAAGAGGGAGAAGTAGACCCAGGAGAATGTGGTTTGAAGACATTAAGGACTGGAGACTGGCTTGAATTACCATAAATGTTCCAGAGCAGCAAAAGAAAGAAAAAGGTTCCATGACATGGTTGCCAACCTCCTCCTAGGGGATGACACTTGAAGAAGATAGAATTTGTGAGTAGGATTCACAAAAAAAAAAAAAAAAAAACTGCACATCTTTTTTTTATTTCCATCACATCAGTTGCCGTGCTGTCTTCATCTGGATAATATAACTTGTCAAAGTGATCACCTACTAATTCAACTGCTAATTGCATTAATTAAAGTTATCTATCCATAATCATTTTACTTTTTTACTTGCTGCTTAGCAAAAGAACTCTAAGATTTCTTTTGGCCTGCTTGGCTAATTTCTTTCTATAATAAGATGTCTTCTTTACTATTATCAGGGGTGATGTACAATTTGCATTCTGCCTTGGGCCAAATTGTTACAGCAGTTTGGCTACATTTTTTAAAGCTTAAATTTTTAGGGAAAAATAAAATGTACAGGGTGTTTCAAAAAGAATGTCAAAAAGAATTGATGTTGTCTGTGCAGCAGGTGGAGGGCACATTGAGCATTTGTAATTGTGGTGAGTGAAACTTTAGGCCTTACTTCATACTTGGTAATTTATTTTGTAACTGTACCACATTTTCATTATTAAATATAATTATTTGAAATTGGGTCATTCTTTTTGAAACACCATGTATATAAAGTTCAGTAGATATGTTTGTTGAAAATAGCATTTTAATATGATAAATTTTATTTTTGAATCAACAATTTTTCAGATATCCACTGAAATTTGAAGTTGCTGTGTTGTGTATGTTTTTGTAAATTTTTTGCACACTTTATATCAAAGTGTCTTCTTCTTATATTCTTTGTGCTTAGCAATTGATCACGGCATATCAGACATAACAGATTTAGTTTTATATTTAGTTAAACAATACTTATGCATTCATTCTTCTTTAAACTGCATGTGTAATAAAGTTTTGTTTTCTTTTTATCCATATTTAGGGATAAATTATCTAATATATAGTTATATATACAACTGGCTGCTTTAGTAACTACTTTACAAATTGATGAAATAAATTTTACCACAAATTTACATAGACATGGAATCACATACAGAATAATGCATAATATTCACTATGACTTGAACATATGATGCAGCAACAAGACTACCCACATGCTAATTATAAAATAATGAATTGTTTACATGTGGGCATTACTGGTGCGAAGTTGAGAAACCGACTAATAAAATTTTAGTGTTTGTTTAGTGCATGTACTATTGTAAAATTCGATGTAGCTGGGAATTTTACAAGCACCTTACATCGACTTTTACAGAGGTCACATCTCAAAAGATTGTGATATAAAAAGAATTTTTGTAAAAAAGAATATATTTAATCCTATAATAAATTTAACCTGGCCAAGACACATTAAACAAAGAATGAATAAAGTTTGAGAAACAAAAGAAAATGCTATGTCACTCCAACCTATATGTTATTGTTTAACTAAGTGCTTTTGAAACCATTGTTTACAAGCTCTGTGTGTGCCCACCATCAAGATCATTCTTAAAAGGGATGGCACAATTCACAAGTAGTTCCAGTGTCCGTGTAATTGGATTTTGTGTAGTATACCAGGAGAAGAAAGAATGGGTCGGTCGAAACAGAAGATCAAAGAATTGGCGTTTTCTTCTGCCTCTAACTGCTGATGATTTTCTGTCGATCTTCAATGCCTTTTTATTTCACCGTCTCTGGGGCGTTGTGTGAAGCGTTGAGACCGACAGAAAATCATCAGCAGTTAGAGGCAGAAATATCGGGAGTAGGATCCAGTGGACAGGACGTTATGGTGAAGCCATGCCAGAGGAGAAGCTGATGGAAATGATGAGATAAAAATGCCAATGTAAATTCAGTTTCGTTCAGATGTCTTTAGCTTCAGGAGGTCAACCGAAGCCAATAGCCGCAGAACGAACTTCAAGCGCCTGAGAACTTTCCTGTATGCTGAAACCTCTTGCCTGAGCTATTCAAGTGCCGGAGATTGAAGTCCAAAGCCCGCTACTATCCTGATGAAATGCCCCTGAAGCAAGACACTTCAGAAGGAAGCCTAAGGCCCGAGATGAAAGGAAAAGCATAGGGTGTGACACAGAGCCTCTGTAAGTTTGTTCCATCTTTTGTTATACGTTCCCTTTTGTAATCTAGGAGATACGTTATAGATGAGCTGATAAGAATTAAGTTAATAGTAATAAGATGTGTTTATAAGAGAGTCATTTGGCAAGTTAATAATTAGTATAAAAATTGTGAAATAACTTGGCATAGTTAGCTAACCTCCTTGTATATAGACTAAAGTTTCAATAAGTTGAATTTTATAAGCAGAGAGTAAATAAGTAATCGTGCTATAGTTATTTAGTATTGAAGTGGAAAAATTCTCTTTTTTCACTAAAGGTTTAACAGATAGGTAGAGAGGGAAACCTCCCTATCATTTGATTGATGTACCTTTTATACTAGTGTAAATAAAATGTGTTTTGTTTTGTGACTATTCCTATTCTTACATTTATTAACCTGAAGATATGGAGGTGTGCATGCATGCACCCACTCACTCACTCTTACCTTTACATGCTAATATGTCCTCTCTAATACTGCACATTTTTTCTCACTGGCCCATACTTTTTCCAGATATCTACACAGGTGTCAGAATTTTCTCCCAGAAACTTTTATTTTTTTTAGAATAATAACAGGCCACAAGAATATGCAATTAACCAGTATAATATACTGCCCTTATAGCATTATTTGCTTTGCCTGTGCTTCCAATACAATGAAGATGCTTGATTCCCAATTTGTTTGTATAGACCAGTGCTTCCCAAACTTCTGGATGTCAGGGCCCCCTTTGCAAAAATTAAAATATTTCATGGTCCCCCCTCGAAACAAAATCGTAATAGAGAGATATATTATTATAATATTTATTGTATTTATATTCAATACAAAACATACACAGCAAATATTGCAAAAATCAAATGCATATATATTACATTTTTTGCCTCTTACCGTTTGGTTCTGAAGATGATGCGGGCTGTTCTGGTAACATATGAAATACTGTCCTTTTTTTTTTAGTCTGTTTCTGCTTCTGATTGTTCGCGGGATTTTTTTTTATTTTTTATCAACCACTTATCCATCTCAGGGTTAAACGTAGAATAGATCAAATAATATCACCACTTACCGATACTGGCACACCACAGACTGATAACATGAAATTAGTGAATATTACCTGAATAAGGGAATCCCTGGACCAGGAACATTTTTCTCTTTTGTGACTTTTCTCCCTTTAAGGTAATTAAGCCTAACGCGAAACAGACAGCAAAGGCAGGTTAAAACGTGCATATGATTGGTGCGGTATTAACAAAAGATCGTGCAACTGAAAGATAACACCATAGCTGACAATTGAGTTGAAATGCTAACTCTCTTCAAACGAATTCCATATGTGAAACTGCCATAACATTCATTATATATACAGGGTGTTCGGGATAAATTTGACATATTTATAATTAATTATATTTTTCCGTAAGTTACATGTATTAACACACACTTCTCTTCATTTAAAAGTTTGGACCCTTCTTCATTCATATACAAGATGTCAGAAAGGATGGATAGCTGGAACCCACCTGAATCATGGAAGAGAATAACTTGTATCATGATGATTCGTGCCCGCCATCAAAATAAGGATATTACGACTGCTGCCCAATGCTCCCTGAATACAGTAAAAACAATCAGGCATGAACTAGAGACTTGCAATGGTGACTACGAGGATGTAGCAAGAAGAAAGATCCCTAGCAGACGATCTGATTGCGTTCGTACAGCAGAATTCCTCGCAAATCTGCAGGAACAGGTGTTGAAGAACCCTGGCATTGGAATTCGGGCTTTGTTCGTGGAGTTGCTAACTGTAGTCAAGCCCTGGATAACAAGGGTAGCCAATGGTAGGCCGTATGTATGGCAGCAGGATTCGGCCCCTTGCCACACCTCTGGGAAAAGTCAAAAATGGTTGTCTGAAAATTTCTACGACTTCACCAGTCCAAATGTTTGGCCTCCAAACTTCCCAGACCTTAACCCCATGGATTATTTTGTATGGGGCGCAGTTGAAAAAGACACCAATCGCACTTCCAGTAATACAAAAGCCCAGTTAATGGATAAAATTAAAACAGTTTTTGCGGCCCTTCCCAGGGAGACTGTAGCATCAGCTTGTTCGAGGTTCCGAAGCAGAATTGAAGCTGTGATCGATGCTAATGGTGGTTATTTTGAGTAAATCTTGTTGATAGTATTGTAATTAACTCTACCTGTAATGTTTTTTTGTCAATTCATTAAATTTAATAGATACAAAGAAGATTTTCTTTTTCCTTACAAAACTGTCAAATTTATCCCGAACACCCTGTATATATATATATATTACTTAGTTTTAACACTTTTACGAATTTTAACACATTCAGTTGAATTTTATTGCTGCCTTGGGAAATGAAACTCACACACATCTAATTAATAACAGTAGTTTTTAGTTAGATACTGTGTTTGCCCATGCAACATGTGGTTTTGTTTCAGTCTACACAGCATAGGTTCTGTATGAGGGGACATGTGATTCATTAATTAGTGTTTTTATCCCAGTTGTCTCTAATTGCACTATTTCTTGAGAAATATATTACACAGACTCCTCGTACCTTATTCTCTGGCATAATAAAAGTACTTATTTTTATTGCCTCTGCAGTATGGTGGCTGTTAGGGAGGGTGTTGTTTACCACTGCAAGCGAGTTACTATCTCCCCACATGAACTTGTTTTAGCTTTTTTTCATGTGTGAAGTATATGCGAAACTTTTATTGGTAACAGAAAACTAGCTCGGATGACAGTGATAATATAAAATGAGTTTTGATATGTATATAAAGTCAATATCAACAGTCCCTGATTACGAACCTGTGATGAAAGGGACAGGAAGATTTGGAGCTTCCCTGGAGAGCATTCGAAGTAAATACAATTAATCACTGCTTTGAAATGAAACATGTGAATAAGCAATATTTACTAATATTCATTAAGCGCTGAAATATGCAGGAAGCAAAGTTTGTGAACCAACACCAATGTGAATTTTTGCATTAAAATATAAAAAATAACAAAAAAGAAATAACAAATAATAAAAGTTAAATACGTTTCTTTTAAAATAAAAAAATCTACTTAGTCTTAAAACATTTTAAATTTGTTTTCATTATTTCACGGCCCCCCTCAACAAAACCTACGGCCCCAAGGGGCCACGGCCCACAGTTTGGGAAGCGCTGGTATAGACCATCATTTATAAGTCTTTTTTTTTTTTTTTTTTTTTTTTTTTTTGTCCTTAAGAATCACTCTTTCCCAAACCTATGTATTGACTCATGTGTTATCTTGGACCTGCTTCTCAATTCACACATATACTGCAGCAACTGATGCAGTCTTTACTCCCTCTCTCACTTTTTCTTCTTTTATTAGCTCTTTTATAACTCTCATTCTGTATTTGTCACCTTTCATTCTCCCTCTTTATATTTTAACAATATCACTCATCTTTAATTTTCATATCTGAAAAATAGTTTGTCACACTAAGTACAGCTCTGATTATGGGTTTGCTGTACAATACATAAAAGTTTGGTTTTCTCCTTTGCATGACATTGGGTTCTTTTCAGATCCCACTTTGAATCTATTTGTTCTTGATTATATCAAGATATAATCAAGAGGAAATCAATTTGATCCTGGGCATATGTAGTGAAATTATTCTCCTATTTACAGTAATTTCCATTATCTAATCGCAATGGGTTGAGTTTGCTTGTTCATTAACTAAGGGTAAGGATTTTTTACTCATCATGCCTTAGAACATTGGTTCCCAATTGGTGGTACGCATATCCCCCCCCCCCTCCTGGGAGCATGTTAGGCCATTCAGGGATACACGAAAATAATCAGTAATAGCGGAAAAACGGATTTAAGACTGCATCTTGCAGTCTTAAATCCATTTGTCCTTTGAGACACTGAACAAAACTGTCAGTATTTAAAAACAGCTTTTTAAAACAAGGGGTACAATTTATAGAAATGGGTTTAAAAGGGGTACACAAGTGGAAAAAGGTTGGGAACCACTGCCTTAGAACATCTAAGACACAGTACGATGAGCTTTGTGTGTGACAGCGGGACTTCTCATGATGATTTTTTTCATACTGAAATTAGATAATCATGTATTTCATTATATAATTACATTATCAGAAAGATAATTATTATTAAACACAAAGAAATTAAATAATGCAGGATAGTTTTCTCATATTCTCTTTTTTACTTTCTTTCTTTTTGCTTGTTATTTGCCTCTTTGGCATATCACTGATAACAGTGTAAGAGCTGCTCATTTTACTTGTCTCTTCTTAGAGAAGCAAGAAGTTTGAAACAGTATTGTCAAGTTATTGAAACTAAAAAAAAAAAAGGAAAGAGAAATCTTAAAGAGCAAGAACGCAATGCTTCAGAATTGTATATTTTAAGTAGTATATTGAGATAAAGGTGCGGGGAAAGCTCTGCTGAGAGTGATAATAGCATTGTGTTCTAGAATGAACTGTATAATGGGAAACGTGATACAGTTCATTCTAGAACTGTATCACGTAAAATTAGCAAACAAATATTTTGTACCAAAACTAATAGTACATCATTAGTATGGAATAACAAGGTAATTTAACCTCTCACAGCAACTGCAACACCAAAAAGATAATATCAAAGAGATAATCATTTCTGCTGTTTATATAGGACAGTGGCGAGAGCGAGATTGCAACACGTGCGCGGTTGCTTATTTACTTACGCTTATTCGATTTTTGCGCATAGACATACAAGTGAGCGTTAATGTTCTAAAATTCATCAGCATACATATTCATTTGTTATTCATTCATGAACTAAACTTCTCTGTGTTAAAGAGTTGAGCAGGGTTGGTAGTTTTGTACATCCTATAGAAATACGTGAGTAGGTATATTATTTAGACTTATTACTTTTGCTTACTGACTTCAATTTTCATTATTTTGTTACAACCCCAATAACCACAATGGCAGCTTCAGATTCTAAAAAGAAATGCAGACAGTATTCATTAGAATATTTGAAACTTGGGTTTATTGCTTCATTAAGAAACAAAATTAGGCCTATATGTCTTCTTTGTGAAAAAACTTAGAATATAGAATTCCGTGGCGATTTAAGGTTGAAACTTACTAATTTTGAACCCAACATTGCTAATCTTGTCAAGAGTCATGAAGCACACCTTCACATTGACAACGTTCGTAAATTGTATACTGAGTTAATAAAAGTCTTATTTTCATATATATATATATATATATATATATATATATATATATATATATATATATATATATATATACAGGGTGTTCGGGATAAATTTGACATATTTATAATTAATTATATTTTTCCGTAAGTTACATGTATTAACACACACTTCTCTTCATTTAAAAGTTTGGACCCTTCTTCATTCATATACAAGATGTCAGAAAGGATGGATAGCTGGAACCCACCTGAATCATGGAAGAGAATAACTTGTATCATGATGATTCGTGCCCGCCATCAAAATAAGGATATTACGACTGCTGCCCAATGCTCCCTGAATACAGTAAAAACAATCAGGCATGAACTAGAGACTTGCAATGGTGACTACGAGGATGTAGCAAGAAGAAAGATCCCTAGCAGACGATCTGATTGCGTTCGTACAGCAGAATTCCTCGCAAATCTGCAGGAACAGGTGTTGAAGAACCCTGGCATTGGAATTCGGGCTTTGTTCGTGGAGTTGCTAACTGTAGTCAAGCCCTGGATAACAAGGGTAGCCAATGGTAGGCCGTATGTATGGCAGCAGGATTCGGCCCCTTGCCACACCTCTGGGAAAAGTCAAAAATGGTTGTCTGAAAATTTCTACGACTTCACCAGTCCAAATGTTTGGCCTCCAAACTCCCCAGACCTTAACCCCATGGATTATTTTGTATGGGGCGCAGTTGAAAAAGACACCAATCGCACTTCCAGTAATACAAAAGCCCAGTTAATGGATAAAATTAAAACAGTTTTTGCGGCCCTTCCCAGGGAGACTGTAGCATCAGCTTGTTCGAGGTTCCGAAGCAGAATTGAAGCTGTGATCGATGCTAATGGTGGTTATTTTGAGTAAATCTTGTTGATAGTATTGTAATTAACTCTGCCTGTAATGTTTTTTTGTCAATTCATTAAATTTAATAGATACAAAGAAGATTTTCTTTTTCCTTACGAAACTGTCAAATTTATCCCGAACACACTGTATATATAAGGAAGATTGTATTATTGTTATTTTGTTATCTAAATTAAATTTTATATTTTATATATTATTTATCCCTTCTATCGAATAGGTAATGTTAAGAAGGATGTCAAAAACAAAAACGTATCCCTTTGACGTTAAGCGAATATAATAATATACACTATATTATACATACAATAAACACTGTACTATAAAATAAACAATCTAAAAACTCATATAACATCTTTTTTGCTTGTCAATTTTTATATTTTATTATTATGTAATAATTACGTAATAATAAAATAGAAGGGGTCAATAAAAAGTCAAGAAACTCTTGAAGGGGTCAACGGTCAAAGAAGTTTGCCGACCCCTGATATAGGATAAGATTCCTAAACTTTCAGGATAGAGGCAGTCATTCTAATTACCTGTGAACTTCTTTAAAAAGACATTTAAAACTGCTCCTATGAAGATAACATCATTCTAGAGGATACTATCATCTATACTCTCAGTACTGTTTAGGGTCCAACTTTTGAGGTTCGAGTTATTTAATGTTGTCTTTACTAATCCTTTTTCCCACAGAATTATCTATCTGTCCAAAGAAGACAGGCTGTTGTTCTATGCTGATATACTGTTAGTTTCAGTGTAAAATGTTTGCTAATTTTCAGTAAAGTTATATACCCTAACATGTTTCACACTTGATTACTATGCCGTAGGTTCTATTAAAATTAATAATGCTGTTATCACTTCCTTTAATGCAAAGTACTCATATTTCTGTTCTACTTATCTGATGGGAAAGATGGAAGAAAAATGTAATATAATACTGGTTTTAGTTTCTCTCAATAATTTGACTCTTCCTTTATATAGGTTTATTTTTTCAATAGGGTGAAGGTATTGTTGACCCTGCTACATTAAAGATGTTAACTTTTACAGGTGTGCTAATTGCTTTGATTGTCCAAGTTGTATGCATACATTATCAACACGTGCAACTAGTATTCAGATACCCAGCACAGATGATCCAAATAAAACTGTTCCAAAAAAAGTATATTATCTTGTTTGTGGATTTTGCCGTTGGACCTCCAGAGATGTTGGCATTTCTGACCAAACTGTGGGTAAGATTATCTATCATACATAATTATTATTTTTTTTTAATTTATTTTTTTATGTCAGGAATTCCTTTACATGAATTACTTGAGACTAATAAACAAAGTGATAAATCAAATGACAGAAAAGCTGTAATAACAGTTTTTGGTTTAGGTTTGGATTTGCTCACTATAGCAAACCTAGGAACTGGAAAAATAGTTTATTAGCATAAGGTTTGTGATAGAGAATTTCAGGGAGGGGGAAAAAAAAAGACACCCTCTTGTCCTCCTGGCCACCTCATAATTTCATATTGATTTATTTATTTATTTCTGGAGTTATTCGTATGGAGTTTCCACCCTTTTCTCTCCCATCCCTATTCGGGTGAGTTGAGCCCCCTTGTGAGGGGGTTAAGTATTTATGACTGTAGATCCGCGTGTGTTCACGGGGCCAGTTTGCCTGCTTGTGGGATGAAAAACCCCAGATAAACGGGTGGAAAAAACCCTGATGTCCACGCCCAAGACCGGCTAACTTGGCTATGGCTGAGAAAGATCATTAAGCTCCTGACGTCATCAACGTTAATTGAACCTAGGACACTCCTTCCCCAGGTTTGCAAAGCGCAAAACCACTAGGCTAACCACGCAGACATATTTAGTATTATATTACTTCGTGAAAAAAAAATTCAGATTTTAGGCTTTTGCAGGGAAGACATTACTGACATAAGCATATCGAATTGAAGGTTTTATTTTTACCAGTTTGGTGTTTGGTTCAATTTTATATTCCTAAAATCTGAGATTAAATAAAGCTGAATAAATTTATATGGAATGAGAGAAATTAGCCAAATCATCAAACTAGCAGTATATAAGACAGTGTTCAAACTAGTTTTAAGTCATGGATCTGAGAGTTGGCTTAGAATTAAAGCAAAGACTGGGGACCATAGATATGAGGGTTCTGAGAAAAATTAGGGGAGTGAACTGATGGTTTCAGTGGCAGAATCATATTAAAAATGAAGATCTTAGAAGAGAACTTGACACTATTAGCATTCAAGAATGTATCAGCAGAGCTAATCTAAGATGGTATGGCCACATAAATAGGTGAGGAAAGGTTAGCAAAACAGGTGGTGGATGCCAAGATGGCAGGAAAAAGATCAGAGGAAGACGAGATCTAGGTGGATTGATTCAGTCAGAAGTGCCTTAGAAGAATGACATATTAGATATGACAGTGTTGGAGTGCTAACAAGTAATGGACTGATTTTTAGGAAAATTGTTTATAGGAGATTAATAATAATGTAAACTTAATCATGTAATGCTGTCATAGTAACCTGAACACTCTTTGGGGATACATATCAGGAAACTGAAAATGAATAAGCTGTTTCTGACAAACTTTTTAACTTTTAATTTCATATTTAAAAAATATTGTATATTGCACCGTATTTCTTTAATTTCCAGTATCTGTTCATGCCAGTTGCCCATCGCAATTAGAAAGCTGACTTCTTCACAACTGCTGTGCTGATCACTTTCTTCTCCCATCGTAGTCTGACTAATTCAGGTTACCTCTTCATCACTTGTGTTTACTTGCTGTAATTAGTGCATGAATTTTCTGCAGTTTCCTTTGTTCTGTTTCCTCAGTGTTCCTTTAACTGATTTTGATTACAGTATGAACCTTAAATTCATCACTGTTCACAGGTTGTCTTGACTATAAAATATTGGGTATTTATTAGCTCCCCCCCCATGTAGTAGTGTGCAATGTAGAATTGTGATAGTCCAAAATCTGTATGCTACTGCATCATGCAAGTTTACCTTCTTGACTTACCCTCCACATCCACAATGCTAACACATTTTATTATTATTATCTGAGACCTCGAGGGAGACTGTAAATTACCCAACCCAGCTATCATATCTTCCCTTAAATTCATTTACACTAGATGCACTCACTACCCCTAAGGGCAAATTATTCCATTCACTCACTGCTCTCTGAGAGAAAAACCTAGCTCTTACCCCTTTCTTGATTGAGAACAACCTTAACTTCCATGGATGCCCCCGTGTTCTCTCCCCCACCTTCCATATAATGAAAAATTTCATCTTTTGAAATGCTATAACACCCATTCAAAAGTTTATAGACCTATATCATATCACCCCTCTTTCTCCTGTTAACCAGAGTCTGTAATCCACATACTCACAATCTGTCCTCATAATCTAAATCTCATAATCCAGATATAATATTTGTAACTCTTCTTTGTGCCCTTTCCACAGCTTCTTTATCCCTTTGGAACCCGGGAGACCAAATCTGAGCACAGTAATCCAAGTGTAGTCTTATCAAAGCCTTATAAAGAGGCAAAATTACTTTCTTATCCTTACATGTCAAGGTTCACTTCAGCATAGAAATTATCCTCTGAGTTGTATTTGCAACTTTTGCTATGCGACCTTTGAACTTTAAATTCTTATCCACCGATACACCAAGATCCCTTGCCTCTTCAGTTTCTTGTAGCATAACCCCGCTAATATAATATGCCGCTGGATCTCTAATCACGACAAAGTGCATAACTTTACACTTACTAACATTAAACTGACAGCCATTTTTGTTTGCTCAGATTTCCAGTCTATTCAAATCATTTTGTAATTGCTGAATATCAGTAGCCTCCCTGATTGCCTTCCCTATCTTTGTGTCACCAGCAAACAATTGCAAATCTGATTATAGACCCCGCTTGAAGTCATTAATGTATAGATTGAACAATAATGGCCCAAGGACTGAACCCTGAGGTACACCACTGGTTACCTTAAATCTGGCAGATTCACACCTATTGTATACCACTTTTTGATATCTGTCTGTTAACCATCCCCTGATCCAAGTCAATAGATTATGTTCCAATCCCATATTTTCCAGTTTACACAACAGCCTATCGTGTGGTATCCTATCAGATGCCTTAAAAAGTCTAGTGCATCCATTTCCTTTATCCAACTCGGCTGTAACATTGTTATAAAATATGAGCAAATTGCTAAAACATGACCTTCCTTTAGTAAACCCATGCTGTTCCCTGCAGAGTATAGTATGATTGTCTACCCATTTCTGTATGCGAGTTCTTACTAACTTCTCTAAAATCTTCACTACCACACCAGAAATACTAATAGGTCAGTAGTTAGACATATCAGTTTTTGCACCACTCTTGTGCAATGGGACTATATTACATTCCTTCCATTCCTGTGGTATCATTCCTGAGCTGAGACTCAAGTTATACAAATGTGTGAAAGGCCTAGCCAATTCAGCTGAACATTCCATTAACATACAGGCAGATATTCCATCTCCCTATTGACAAATTCTTATCCAGGTTATGCAAAAGCTCTTCAACCTCATTTTCATGAACCTCTAACTCTTCATCCAATTTAGCAGTAGCACTGTGCACCATACTACATATACTTGGTTGATATATCTTAGCAAAGGGAGCACTCATTAACTGAACAATCTCCTTAGCTTCCGACACTCGTGTACCATCTCCATTCAATAAAGTTATTCTTCCACATTCATTCTTTCTTTTGCTTGCAGCATAATGATAAAATTCTTTTGGATTTCCTTTAGCTTGCATGGCCAATTTCTTTTCATACTCCGTTTTATCTTTTCTCACTATACTCGTTACTTTTCTGGCCTGAGCTTTATATATTTCATAACTTCTCTCACTCTTATTCTCACGATACTCTTTCCACATCATCTTCTTGTGGATTTCTAGCTTAATAAGGCTGCACACCCAACCTATTTACTCTTAGAACACTAGGGATACATTCAGATATTGTCTCATTCAAGTGCTTTTTCAAAGATTCCGATGCATTGCTGGCATTTTTTCCATTCAGTAACTGATACCATGGGACTAAAGATAGTATTCTTCTGAATCGATCATAATTTCCAGCTTTGTAGTTCAGCATGTAGCCTGTTTTAATAGGACTTCAATACAAGTAGATACTTCCCAAGAAAGAACAGCATGATCACTGTCATCAGTTGGTGGTAAAATAGCTATATTCTTGAGAGATCCCTTCTGACGCTATGAGCAAATCCAACATTCTTTGACCTTGAGTTCCTTCTTTCACATGCTGCTTGAGAAAGTTATCCCGCAACAATTCAATAAATTTCTGTTCTTTCTGATTATGAGATTTCTCTTCTACCTAGTCAATGTTTGGAAAATTAAAGTCACCCATAATGATCATTTGCTTGGTACCCATAAGGCTAAATTGGTGATGCATTTCTTCGTCCCCTACAATTGAGCTGCCAGGTCTGTAGCAATACCCCACCATATATTTCATTCTGTTAACCTCCACTTCACACAAAATAGACTCAAGCTCATTGCCACATGGGACATTGTTACCAAAGTTGTTTTCTTGTATTTCTACCCTAACTGGACTAGTCTCAATCAAAAGAATCACCCGACATGGCTTTGTCGGGTGATTCTTTTTTTCTGTTTGTGGTAAAATTTCCAAATAATGAAAATCCCGATTCCTCCTGATATTCTCTGATGCTGTAAGTTCATCCATTCCAACAAAAATTGAGATAAATTGATCTCTAAATTTTAATGCAGACATTGCATTAAAATTTAGAGATCAATTGTAATCATGTTATAAAATTGATGCGCATTTTGAATGTATACCTCAAAAATGCGTATTGCCAATTTCTTTGGCCATCTAATTGTCTTTCGTAAGGTGGAATAGTATGAAAGCATTTGATCAGAAAGATCGGTGCCTGACATACCCAAATTATAATCCCTAACGATATTCGATTTTGCGCTTCAACCATTTCAGATTTGTGCATATTTGAAATGGAAAGGACTTCCCTCTTATCCTTCCATTTGCTGACTACAACAGGACCTCGTCTTCGCCATACAAATTCCCCTTTCTTTACTTTCTTCTGAATAACATCTGGTGGATTGTTTTTCCTATTATTTCTCAGCGTTCCACACGCATACATTTTTCTGTTGGTAAGCGATTCTGTTAGAGCTACAGAATTATAAAAATTGTCCATATGCAATACATAACCCCTGTCTAAATATTCTTCCATCAAGTGGAATACAACATCATATGCATGACCCATTTTCGCTAAAGAGGATTCAGATTTTCGTGTATAAATTTTTATTTTTATCACCAATCCATTTGATTCGCACAGTTCATAGAATTTCATGCCATATTTATGTTTTTTGTTTTTTATGTATTGCCGAAATGCCAGTCTACCGTGCCACAACACCATTGACTCATCAATACATAAGTTTCTATCTGGTGTGTATCAATTTCGCATTACACTATTAAAATGATCTAGGACTGGTCTTAATTTGTGCAATTTATCATTAGCTGCTTGGGAATTACCTGCGAAATGCAAATGACGCAATAAAATTTGAAATTGATTTCGGCTCATTTTAGAGCGCCAAAATGGCAAACTGTAAAGTTGATTTGTACTCCAATAATGCTCAATAGATGGTAAATTACAAGGACCCATATGAAGTAAAAGTCCAAGAAATAATTTCATTTCAGGTATGTCTGTTGCTTTCCACTTAGAAATTCTTCGACTTTTTTTGAACTGCGCTCGGCTTTCCTCAATATTTTGTAAAACATATAAATTGGTTTGTTCTACTAAAATTGTGAGAAAATCTTCAGAAAAGAAAAGTTCAACTAACCTTTTCATACTGAAATTTCCAGTGTCAATTTTTAAACCTGCAGTTTCAACAAAGTCAAATTGTGGGGACTCTTCTTCTTAATTTTCCTAATAAGTTGATGTATTTGGCTGGTTGCTAACTTCATCTTCAAAAGTTTCTTCATCATCGGAGTCACCGCTGCAGTCATCTGTAGGATCATCTTCGGAATCGGAACCAAATATTTAATGAAATTCATCATCGCTCATATTAGCATAAGCTTCTACTTCTATATCAGTAAGTTTTCTTTTACTGGCCATGGTGAAATTGAAGGTTCTTAGAGACTAGAAACTAAAACTGAACTAGATGCAATAAACACTGGCGTCAGCACATGTAATATATATGTGGAAGTCATACCAGATTACTCGTAGTTGGCCTATTAAAAAAAATTCTGCCTGATAAGCCAGCTACGAGATTACTCGTAGTGACCTTGAAGATGGGAGTGATACGAGATTACTCGTAGTTGGCGTATGAAACAAAATTCTATCTGATAAGCCGGCTACAAGATTACTCGTAGTGACCTTGAAGAGGCGAAAGCGCTTGGCGTGTGGGAACAAACTATGACTGAGTAGCGTGGCAGCGAACGTGTTAAGGGTCAAATCTGTATAACTGAGAGGAGACCTCCACATAGCTTTTAATGGAATGCGGAGAACCGACCAGGGCTTCTGACCTAATGTCCAATCCTCACCTTCTCGTTGAAAGTTTATTTTTCACTTGGTTAGAGTATAATAAATTTAGTTTAATCCTTTATCCAAGTGTGAGCAAACAAAGTTTATGCCTGAAAGTATCTTCAGGACTGGGGTATGGTGGTACACCTGGGCACTCCTTGCAAAGGTGGAGCAAGCTATGAACACTCCTATCTCGGTATCTCCCATAATGCAAAACACATCTCCTTGCGGATATATCTAATGTTATGCATTAAGGGAAGAGCCACAATCCAGACTAGTTTCAACCTTTATTGAGGTCTCTTCAGTGGGAGCCAGGCCCAAGTGGAGATACCAGGCAGAAGCATTAGCAGGTCATCTCTTCCTGTAGGAGTTGCCAAATGGTGTGCCACCCTTTTTTAATAAATTACCCTGGATTTAGAGAAAGATGTTGAAAGTTTATTTTTCACTTGGTTAGAGTATAATAAATTTAGTTTAATTCTTTATCCATGTGTGAGCAAACAAAGTTTGCGCCTGAAAGTATCTTCAGGACTGGGGTAAGGTGGTACAACACCAGGGCACTCCTTGCAAAGGTGGAGCAAGCTATGAACACTCCTATCTCAGTATCTCCCATAATGCAAAACACATCTCCTTGCAGATATGTCTAATGTTATGCATTAACGAAAGGGCCACAACCCAGACTAGTTTCGACCTTTATTGAGGTCTCTTCAGTGGGAGCTACTCCTACAGGTAGAGATGACCTGCTAATGCTTCTGCCTGGTATCTCCACTTGGGCCTGGCTCCCACTGAAGAGACCTCAATAAAGGTCGAAACTAGTCTGGGTTGTGGCCCTTCCCTTAATGCATAACATTAGACATATCCGCAAGGAGATGTGTTTTGCATTATGGGAGATACTGAGATAGGAGTGTTGGTAGCTTGCTCCACCTTAGCAAGGAGTTGTCCTGGTGTTGTACCACCTTACCCCAGTCCTGAAGATACTTTCAGGTGCAAACTTTGTTTGCTCGCACTTGGATAAAGGATTAAACTAAATTTACTCACCTTCTCGTGGTGCACCCTGTTGGGTATCTACTTGGATACTGAACGAACGAGGATGGGCTGGCAATTTGGAATTTAGCCGACCAAGTTGTATTCTTATTGGTTAAACCAAAAAAAAAAAATGATGGTACAACATTTTATGCCGGCTGGGGGGAACCCCCTTTCGAGTCTTCAAAATTCGAGTCATAAGAATTCAAGGAGAACCGGCCTACCAAGCTGGAACTCGGGTGGGTTGGGCGCCATAGGCATCAGGGGGGGCTATTTATATATATATATAGCCCCCCCTAGTATATATAATGTATATAATTAAAACAAATATATAAATATATATTGATTTAGTTATATACATGTATATAACTAAATTAAAGAATTTCTGAAAATTCACCAGAAGACAGAATGAACATTCTGAATCTAAACTGTGATTTGATACATGTCAGCAAGATTTGATTAATCCTGTTATGTGAACAATAACAGTTTGCATTACACCATTTAGTATGTTGCCTTCATTTTGAAATTTGTAGCTTTATATAACCATCAAAAATAGTTTTAATAATATTATTTATTAATATTAATTTCTAGAATGCAGCAACACTTTTTAATTGATAAACCATTGATTGTTGTGTGTACATTGTATTCCTGTTTCTCTGATTCACTTGTTATTATGTACTAATGAAGTACTGTTATTTTTAGTACGAAATATACGTACTTTCATTTCATTAAAGTTAATTAGTGTGGTTATCGTGTAATTTATTTAAATTTGCAGCTTTTTTTTAACTGTGTGTATACATTATGTTTATCTATATCCTGAGATATTTTAATGATAGTGCTAAATCTATTCTATAAAATATAATTTAGTACACCCAATGTATGTTTTCATTTCACATTTCTTAATGGCAGTATTATACCCTTGTTAAAAATATATTTTGCTGGATTCAATTTTATTTAGAACTCTCCTTTTGTGGGTATACTGGCTTATCTCGCCCTCAATATATGCAAAACTATTGAAGCTTTTTTTTTTTTTTGTGTGTGTATATATATATATATTTATAAAAATAAATTTAACTGACTAGAACCCGAGAAAGTATAACAAAAACCTTTAATACATCACAACTAGTTTACTTTTTTACCGTGTTATTTTATGTCTTATGTTTTTATTTCTCACCTGAAGAAGTCGGATCACCGATGAAACTAGTTGTGATGTATTAAAGGTTTTTGTTATACTTTCTCGGGTTCTAGTCAGTTAAATTTATTTTTATAAATGTATACATCCCGAGTAAATCCTAATTTCAACAATATATATATATATATATATATATAAAATTCATTTTTATTGTTAGGCAAGTTTTTTTTTTTTTTTTTTTTTTTTTGCAGACTATTAACCTCATTTATTTTTTGTCTAACAGCAAGTGGTGGCTGGCAAGAACCAGAAAATCCTGATAGTAAACGAGTAAGTAGTTAAATCAGAGAAGTACTAATGGAACTAAATATATTGAATATCATTAAATAAAGATTGCTTAAGAGCCAGAGCTAAATAACTGGAAATGACTGTCTTGTAACCTATGAGGAATGTGGAGAAATAACCACAACTTCTAACCCAACATTCATGCTTTACCTTCTCATAGTGTGCCATTATTAGGTCATCTTCTTGATAACACTACTTATATTAACATAGTATTTGTATATTACTCATCTAACTCCACCTCTTTCTTGTTGATACTTCTGATGTTCATGATTCTCATCTTCAGTTCTGTCGAGTTTGAGGTTGTTCCAGTAGCTGACATTTCACTGCTAATTTATTATGGTTCTCTGATGAAAACATCAGGCCTTGTTTGCTTAGGTACTACCTCAGCCAGCGTAATGTTTGAAACACATTGTAATTATATTTGGGGTTTAAACTAATTCAGAAGACATAATGGTTGGCTTATTTCCAAATAGGTACTGTATTTACTCGAATATAAGTCGCCCTTGTGTATATCTCACACTACTGATTTTACTTTATAAAAAAAAGAAATTAAAAAGTTTCGATATACCTCTCACACGAAAAAAGTTTAAAACTTTAAGAAATGGATAGCGAATGTTGTTATGGCAATTTCAGATATTTTGGAATTCGGTTGAAAGGAATCAGCATTTCAACTCAGCAATCATCATCTTACCTTTGTCGTTGAGTTTGTGCCTTCTTTTGTCAATACTGCAACAGTCATATGCACAGAGATGGAAGCAACCAGTAGAAGAAATGTTGGAGTGAGTACATTAACTTCTACTTGATCTTGGATTGCACAGGGGTGGATTAAGTTTAAGAGACCATCATTAGAACTGTTGTGTAACTGAATTTTGAGAGCTTGGGACATTATTTTGCCAGAAATAATTAATTTAATTATAGAAGCATTGTCAGCAAAAGATTCAAATATATATTGCATGATGAAGGTGAGTGGCCAATCGCTTAAATAACATTAATAATTAAAATTTAAATGCATTCATTTTATAAATAATGTGAGCAATTATAAATTATAATGAATACCGAGGATTTAATTATAAACGTCAATTTCATTTTTTCCTGAAAAACTTTATAGTTTCCAAAAATCCCCGCATATATCTCGTACCACAATTTTCGTTTTGGGAAAACAAAAAAGTGTGTTATATTTGAGTAAATACGGTAGGCTGTTTTTTGATCATACTACAGGAAGGTGAAGATTGAACATTGGGTTAGAAGACTATCAGTTCTTCAGTGTTTGTAGATTATATGGAGATTGATGGTAAGGCTTATGTGTTGACTATTCATAATTATATTTTTTTAAGGAAATTGCAACACAGACTGTTAATTACAGTAAATTTAATTATGCCAAGAAATTATATTCTTGTTTAATCTTTTATTCAAGTGTAAGTAAACAGTTTGTACATGAAGATTCTTTATGACTAGGCTATTTGTGTATAGAGGCTAATAACTTCACATTAGCATGTGTATAATTTACATTTAGGTTTGTATAATGCTATGCATTATGGGAAGGGATTCTACCCAGACCATTTTGACCTTTATTGAGGTTTCATCTGATAAAGTTTATACTTGGATAAATGATTAAATAAGAATATAATTTCTTGGCATTTTATAATTTAATTTATAACCAAGTGAAAAAACTTTCTACAACTATCTCTTTTCCAGAGTATTTTAATGAGTTACACCTTTTCACTATTTCTATATTGAAACTTGTACTTGTATTTCACTTCTATATTGAAACTTGTACTTGTATTCACTACTCTGGAAAGCAGAATGTCTATGGCTATCCATTTTGTTTGTTTGTAGAATTTTCCTTGCCAAACAAAATAGACTGAATTCATAGTGAACTTAAATTGCAGTGAGATATTGGTAGAAAATTCATCATAAATAAGGTGTAGTGTCTTTAAGTGGGGCATTGATGAAGTCAGAACTGACTATGATGTCATTGTGTTGGAATGTAATGATTTCTAAATTGGCTTGAAAGCAGGCTGAGTTTTTTTGTTTTTTTTTTATCTGCCAGTATATTGGGAGAGCATTTTGGCTAATTTGTATGTGAGTTAATCAGTGCCATCTACAATTCAGCACAATGGTACATTTTGTTTCTGGATTTTTGGCAGTTCATATATTTGGTATATCTGAGAGAGGGGATTCTAGAATTGTATGATTTTAGTTTATTAGTGATTTCAGCAGGCCAGGAAGTGATCTTTTTAAGGAGCTTATGAAGCAGTTTGATCTGTGTATTTGTTGGGTCATAGTCTAGAGGAAGGTAGGTTGAGCAATCTTTAAGCTGAGGCAAGTTCTTATGTGTAATTGTGTAGTTAAGAACTACGGCATTTTTCTTATCAGTTTTAATAATTACTATTCTGTTCTTTTTCATTTCTAATAATGCTTCATATTTCTTGTGGGAGAGAGAGATTACTTTTTAATGGTTTTGCTCGTGTCAGTGGCCACATCTGATATTGTTCAGCTAAATTGAATAACTATTGTAAGAAATCTGACATGAAAACCAGCAATAAAAAGACCAAAACGGTTAACATATACAGGAACATATAAGACTTCAGCTGCATTCTCAATGGAGAACCTATAGAACAATTTCAGCTATTTAGGCACAATTTTTAGTGAAAGTGACAAATTAAATATGGAAATAGAGGAAATAGACAATAAAGTAAGTAAAGCTGGTTTGGTGGGGAGCCAATTGAACATTAAATTAGACACCACATGAGTAGTATACAACTGTGAAAACTAGTTTTTGTACTTATGTATCTGAGAGGGGATGAGAAGTAAAACACTTGATCAGATACTAGTGACTATACCTAGGAGAGGTAATAGAAAAAATAGGAGATTAAACAGATGATATCAATAGTAAAAACACATTAAAAATGAAGACTTAGAAAGGAACTTGACATTGTTAACTTTCAAGAATGTCAGCAGAGCTAATCTAAAGAGATGCAGTTATTTAAACAGAATGGGAGGTAGAGAGAAAAAAAGATTAGTGTTGTTTGATGCCTGGATAGCATGTTTGTCAAGATGACATGTAAACTGAAGGTAATGACATTCTAGATATTTGGAGTAATTATTTTGAAAGATTGCTAGATAAAACAAGAAGTGAAAAAACAGTAGTAAAAAATTTTCAAAAAAGAGAGAGATGCAATGAGACATATCAGTATTAGAGGTTGAAAAGTGAATATCTGACAAGTGGAAAGATTGCTGGAGTAGATGACACTTGACCAGAAATGCTCAAATATGGAGGTATAAGTTTTACACTGCCTGCACTTCATAATACAGGTGGTCTGGTCTAAATGTCAAATTCCAGATGATTGGAATAGAGATTTCATAGTACCCATTTGCTAAAACAGAATGAATCTACCAATGTACACTTGTCTGTTACAGTTATTCTACAGCTGAATGAAATAAACGACACCAAAATTATATATTTGTGAATCATAAAAAAAAAAATGGATCTAAAAATAGACCAAAACCATCACCAAAAGTGAAAGGCTATCTGGAAATTAGCATATGATCTACTGAATACTTGATTTAAATAAATTTGGCTGTAAAATAACTGTCAAATATTTTAGTGTTTTTTACTCTCTTAAAAACAAGGAAACCAGTAGTCGGTGATTGTATTTAGAAGACATAATCTGTACACGAGGATGCTAGATTGAAATTCCATGCTTGTGATTGCCCTCACATTGAGAACTGGAGTAACTCTGGATGAAATACTGGTAATACAATATTTGCTTTTTTTTTTTAACCTGATAAGCTGTTAAACTTTTATTATTACTAGTTCAAGTCGGTATCTTTTATTTTTTAGCAAAATTTTCAGATATGCTGAATTTCATTGGCGATCTTCAGTGCAGTATGATTACTGCACAAAAATATTTTGAATAGAATAATCATGCAGAATAAAAAGTGAAACAATAATGAGTATAATATTTTAATGCAGAAGGATATATTGGTCAGAACTACCAGTTGCTAATTGAAATAAGGGTAGAGTAACTAAACACTGTTAAAGGAATCAGAAGTGATAAATGTGATGTAGAAACTGAAGATAAGAATATTCTGGATGTATCAAGTAATTATTTTGCAGAATTATAATTATTATTAGAACAGGATAGAAACTATTCAGGAGAAATGCATTCAGGATTCTATATCAATACTCGAGGTAGAAAAGGCAGTAAAAATCTGAAATATGGAAGGCTACTGAAGGAGATAAACTTTGACCAGAAATGCTAAAATGTAGAGGTATGAAAGTTTTTCAGTGGTTACACTGCTTAATTCAAAAAGTCTAGTTAGAAGGCTGAATTATATATGTTTAGAGTTCTCATAGTATGTGTATTCCCAAAGAAGAGATGGAGGGAGCTGGTAGAAGAGGACTTGAGGATGAAGAACTTGGATGTGGTGACAGCCCAAGACAGGAAGGTGTGGAGGAGACTCATTATCAACAGTGACTCCACTTAAGTGGGAGAGCTGCAGAAGAAGAAGAGTTCTCATAGTATGTATTTGTAAAAATGAAAGGACTTCAGTTCTTTTTCCAGCAAGTGGAGTGATGTGGCTGGAAGAAATCACATGCTAAAGCATTTGTTAAACTCCTATCTTATATTGTTTTCATGTTCCTGTTAACAGACAGTTGCTGGCCATGGTGTGATAGAGCACATGACCAAGACGCTTGACAGGCTTGCATTGATAATAGATCGAGTTGGTGTGTAGGATAATGTGAGAAGAACGTTGTCTTGCAAGTCAGTCAGAAGAAACCCCCAAATTTATAGAACTTAGGAGACTGACACATTTTTTAGATTAACTGGTGTATTGAATGATAGTCATATGAACATTTTCTCAAGGATTAGTTGTGCGTGCATGTGTGTGTGTGAGAGAGAGAGAATCAGGCTCAGTTGTCTAATAAGATCCAATCTGATTGTCACGTCAGTATGATAATCCATTCCATTCTTAAGATATTCTCCTTTTTTGTATAGTAACTTTTTTTTTTTTTACCAGGAAAAAAAAATTTCATTCGGATTTATAATTGCACATAGACACAAAATTTCCATTAAAATGTCTAAACATAAGAAAATAAATTATACCAAATTTTAAAAATCATTTGAATACAGTTAAGAATCAAGATGATGCAAAGCTTAGTGCAAATCTGTGTTAAAAATAGGTATTTTTTTTAATGGAGTAATAGAAAATAAAGTATTTTTGAGATATGAAGGATAGTAAAATGGAAATTGTATTTAATGGCTTATTTTTACAGTAGTTTATTTTAATTTTCGATTAACTTAGATCAATGCCCTCTTTGAATACTATCGTTCACTTGCTCAGAAGGAAAAATTAGAAAAAGAACGCAAAAAGCTTAGTCAGCGTTGTGGTTACCTGCACTTTTCTGTAAGTAATTTTTTTTTTAACTTATCATTAGTATTCATGCCAATGTCCTTATTTTTCCAAGCAGTTGATATTTCAAATAAATGGCAATTTCTTGGAGTAATTGTAAAATAAATAAACCACATGACACGAATAAAATACTACATATGAAAGAAATACTACAGAAATAAAATACTACACGAAATATGACACGAATAAAATACTACATATGAAAGAAATACTAAAGAAATAAAATACTACAGGTGAAAGAAAAACAATCTAGCTTTAAAAATTTCTTCAGTAATTAGTAACTCAAATTATTAATAGGTTTCACAATAAATGCTGTTGTAATTTCTGAAACTTAGCTTAATGGTGAGGTTCTTGATAAAAATTTGTACAAAGGAAATTATGATGTCAGAAGAGAGCAACTAGGAAAGTGAGGAGGAAAGCAATAATGGAGGAACATTATTGCTCATAAAAAAAAAATCTTGAGCTGAAATTGACAACTGTTTAAATTTGTATACTGAAGAGTTTGTGACATTGTGGTGCTTAATAATTGTGGAGACTGTACAATTAAATGTTATTGCACTAGCGAATTTAGTGATATTATGGAATATTGTTCAGCAAGTTAAAAAAACAAACAAACCGAGCACTGAAAGTGGGCAGTTTTAATATCTGTCCAATTTCTATTTTTTATTACCAGTTTAATGCTCAAGCTGTGTGCTTTTTGATCTATTTGCATTTTCATATAATCAAATTATTTTCAAGATGGTGGTAGCTTACCTTGAATTGTCCTGATTGATCTTTTTTTCCAATTTTGCACTCTATCCTATAGGCTCCATAAGTTTGATTTTTGATTGAAGCTTTTACCCCTATGAAAATAATTGCATCCAAATTTGCAAAAAAAAATTAAAAACAACTGACTTTAAATCCTCACTCCCCCCCCCCTTCCCAAAAAAAAACATGGGAGGAAGAACCAAATAAAAGCTTGAAATTTTTTGAAGTGCTCTTGATAAGTGGCTATAAAGAAAAATTGCTTCTGTTCTGTAATTTTCATTTGTTCAGCTTAGACAGCTTTTTGAAATTGGGGAAAATTGAAATTAGTATTATTTTTCTTTCCAGTGTTTTTACCATTATTCACTTTTTAAGAGTTCCTGGGCGGTGTGAAGTAAGCAGCACCAGCTATCAAAAGTAGAATAAAATGTTAAATAGAATACTTATATAGTATTAAAAATTTGTAACAGCTGTGCAGGTAATTACATTGTTAGCCAATTTTACTTAGCAGTTATTTTTATTACCAAGTTATTACCATTTAAATGTAATTTTTTTAATTCTATCATGGTGAAATGAGCTTTGATGATTAGATGACTGCAACAAATTCAAAGCTGTCTGAAGCTGAATAGTGGAGGATAGCAACATTTTTCTCATTAAGACAGCTATAATACATTCTTATGTTGGCGGTCTGTTTTCAGTTTTGTCAGTTTTCTATTCATGTTATTGTCTTTACTTGGTTTTTCCGTTTCAGTCGTTTCCGACCATAGGTGACTTTGTAGGCATTGCCCACAAAGTATTTCTGGGTAGTTCGCTATTGCTTCTCCTCCCCCTCCCCCCAGTTTTATCCAGGTTCAGGACTGGTATATGGCTGGGACGTATTCATGACTGTAATCCGTGTGTGTGTGTGTTCACGGGACCAGTTTGCCTGTTCTGGGAGATGAAAAACCCAAGTTTCTGGGTGGAAAAAAAAAACTCTACCTCAATATGAGACTGGCTAACTCACCTTTAGTCGAAAGAGACCAGATAAAGGTTCCTCACGTCACTGACAGGAATCAAACCCAGGCCTTTCCAACCAAAGGTCTTCGTCTATGCTGACTGAGCTACAGAGGCTCACTTGTCTATACTAGATAATAAAAAAAGAATTTCATATATCAGCAGTGTTGCTAGAACAACAACACTGCTGATATATCGGGTTGCCGCTAGAGGGCTACATGGTGTGTAGTGTTTTCAGAGAGCTCCCAAAAGCCAAGTATAATTTTGAGTGAAAATTGGAATATAGGTTTAAATCATAACGTAGTATTGTCTCATTTTGGTAGCTTGTTGTGTCTGTGTGATGTTGGTGTGAATTCCGTTTTATTTAATTTAGTATTTTAATGATACGTTTCATAGAATAGCACATGGCGGCAATGCAACGTAAGATAATGGCGTCTAAAAATATGACGCCTTTGTTCAAAAACTGTAATGTGAGGGAGTTTGTCCAATGTAATGTGGGTGGGATGTATGCATTCCCGAAGGAGGCTGGAGTTTGGATGGAAAGTGATAGTGGTCGGAGAATGTGCAGAAAGTGTAAGCAAAGTGAGGAATTGAAGTATGTGTCAGATTGTGAGATAGTTATGTGAGTGAAAATAGTGGCTTGATAGGGAATTGCGATGTTGTACAAGATGGCAATGAGAGTGGTGATCAAAGAGAGTGAAAGCAACTATACAGAGAGAGAGAAAATGGTTTAAATGATGAAAAAAATGAGGAATTATTTGTAGGGAGTGAGATCGCTAGGTTGTGCGCAGTGATACAAAATGTGCAGCGGCAATTAGAGCACCTGCAAAACTCTTTCCAGAGTGCCTCGGCTAACGTAAATAAACAAGTGTTTGAAAGGAAAAATAAGCATAAGAGTGGAAGAGTGTTGTATGGTGACTTGTTATTAAGAGGAGTGATCGATAGGAGTTTAACTAAATCATACTTACCGAGTATGATTTAGTTAAACAGAGGGTGAAAGAATTGATAGTTGTGGCGGGTATGAATGAATTGAAAGGAGATACATTTTTTATGAGAGAGGACTTGAAAGTATTGTTAAAGGTAGCGAAAGAAAAGAGTGACAGAGTTAGGATGGTGTGTCTGTTGCCATAGTATGACAGAGAGGAGTTTAGAAGCAGGGGCCATAATCGCAAATGACATTATGCGCAGGTTATGCAGACAGTGTGGAATGAGTTTGATGGGTGAAAGGATTTATACAAGATCGATGGGCTGCATTTGAATGGATTTGGTGTGTGGAGACTGGAAAAAATGTTGCTGAATGAAGTGAAAATGGATGTGCAGAACCAGGGAAACTAGAACTACCAAGGAAGGGGGGGGGGTGGATATGCGGACATCAGTAAGACAGTTGAGTGTAAGAATGTATATGATGTACCCGAGCCAGTACTAAGGACAAAAAAAATCGTAATGGGATAGTTAGAATAACGCATCAAGATAGGGGTGGGACAAAGGGACCTCTGCATTTCATGTATACTAATGCCAGGAGTATTTAGGAACAAGAAGGATGAATTTTTGGCCTTGATTGGCTCTTCCTGGCCACAGGTTATTGGCATTAGTGAAACATGTCTGACGGAAGATGATATATAGTGTTATCTTGCTAATCCGAACTAATAAAGAACATTAGCGAAAAGTTTGGAGTATCGAACTTTTCCCCAAGAGACAACAATAACTAGCGTTTAAAATAATCAGATTTTAATGGTGCATCAATTTAATTCTGTAAATAAATGAAGTAACTAATAGAAAAAAAGCTACTGTACTGTAATGTAAAACAAAAAAAATAATACAGTACACCAGTTTATTTTAGTAAAAAATTTAATTTGCACGTACCTGTACTGTATTGAGGATTCTAATTTAATAAAATTGCATAGTTCAGTGCATAACTTAATTTGTGTAAAAAATATCACTTGTACACAACACAAAAAAGTTTCACAAAATAACACAAAAAAAGTTTTTTATTTCTTTGTAAAAAAGTCACTAATTTTCTTTTGCTTCTTGGAAGTTAAACTTTTTTCGAATGCTTCTTCTCGGAGCTGCATCAGCAATAAAAATTTTGTGGAATGGCGTATCATTCTTCTTAACACATTCTGTACACATATTAAAACTGTCAACTGCCTCTTCATATTTTACTTTTTTTTCTTCAAGTTCTTCATCGTCATCATTGTCTTCTAATTCATTCTGTAGCGTCATATTTATAATTTCAGCATCTGATTTGATTTCAAATTCACTTTCGGTTCTACCTGTAATCCATTCCATAACATCTGTTTGTGAAATTTCAACATCTGGATTTATATTTTTAACCAAATTATGCACATTTTGAGTTTCCTCTTTTTGTGTATATTTGTGATTCATGCCGACAATACAGTACGTACTGTACAGTATAAAAAAGCAAACTTTAACACACAATACATCAAAATAGGCCTCCAGTATAACCGTACAATCGACAGTATGAAACAAAATTACTGTACTGTAGTAATAATATTTAATAATTATTAAATAAAAATAATAGTATACAAAATAATAATATGTGATAGATAAAACTTTTTTTCTTTCAAACAGCAGTTTGGATTATGGAGTGTTCGGACTAAAGAGGTTCAGATTAGCGAGATACCAATGTAGTTAGTGGAAGAGAATAAAATGGGGGGGGGGAGTGTTATTGATGATAGCTGATGAACTGCAGCCAAGGAGAATTGAAGTTGTATCGCAGGATAGTGAAAAGAGCTCATTTCAGGCTATTTGGTGTGAGATTGAGACTGGCAGAACAAAATATACGGTTGGGTGCTGCTATAGACCGGGTGATGAAATAGATGATGGAGATAGTATGCATAAACAAATTGATTGAAATGAGTGGAAGGAGGGTAATTATTATGGGGGATTTCAACTGTGGTAACATTGATTGGAAGGAGGAGAGGACACATGTGAGGAAGGAAATGGATTTTATTCAATTATTAAGGGATAACTATCTGAGACAGCATGTAATTGAAAATACTATGGGTGTGAGAGTGCTTGACCTGGTAATAGCATCTGAGAATTTGACTGTAATGAATATGACCATGTTGCCACCTATTGGTGAGAGTGAACATAAGGTGGTTTAGCCACCTGGGAGGTGGCTAAATGTGTGGAATTTTAGATTAAGACAGGGTATATGTGGAATTACCATGCTGACAAGTATGACAAGCTTAAGAGATTGCTTGGATCAGTGCAATGGCATGTACAACTGCAAGGGCTGGATGTCGATACAGCATGGGAAGTGGTCAAGTAGCATTTACAGGAGGTTATGGCTGATTGTATACCTAGGGTCCGAATAGTAAAACAAGTAGGGGTTAAATGGATGAATAACACTGTTAAGCTTGAGCTGCAAAAAAAGGAACAACTGTGGAGGGAATTTAAAGAAAGAGGTGACCTGCAGGCACACGAATGGTATAAAGTGCAGGCCAGAACGGTAACGAGTGTGGTAAAAAAAAAAAAAAAGCAAAAACGGATTATGAAAGGAAACTAGCTATGCAAGCTAAAGAAAATCCCAAACAGTTCTTTCAATATGCTGCAAGCAAAAAAAAACTGTATACAGCAAAATGATTTTAAGGAATGATGGTGGTAAGGAGGCCACTGAATCAGTCGATATAGTGGATTTACTGAGTGAGCACTTTGCAAGAGTATATCATCCAGGTGGTGACATTGAAAAAATGAAGGAACCATTAGTTTATATGGGAATTGTGATGAATGAAGTGGAGGTGAATAGTCTATTACAGAACCTTAATGTGAATACATCTGTGGGATTGGATGGTATACCGGCACAGGTCTTACGTGAAGCAGCTAAAGAATTATCATTGCCCTTGACCATGTTGTTTAATCTGAGTCTCGGGTCTGGTTTAGTTCCAAAGGTGTGGAAAGAGGGGAAAATAGTTCCACTGCATAAAGGAGGATCCATGACTACTGTTGCAAATTACCGACCGATCAGCATATCAGGAGTCGTTGTCAAGCAAGGTCTTGGAGAAAGTAGTCAGGGGAATAATACAGGAATGGATTGATGAAAATGAGATAACTATGAGGGACAGCATGGTATCTCATGCTGTCCCTCATAGTTCCACTGCTGGACCTGGCTGAGGCATTTGACAGGATACCACATGGAATTCTAATCCTTAAACTACAGCATATGGGAATGGATATAGGGGTGGTGAGATGGATAATGGGTGGTTGATGGAGAGATATCAGAGCGTAGTTTATTCAGGAGTAGAGTCCAAAAGACGGCCTGTGACTAGTGGTGTGCCGCAGGGTTCTGTTCTTGGACCACTGCTGTTTAATTTGTTCATTAATGATATAGGGAAGGATCTAAGAAGAACAGTTCGTTTGTTCGCTGATGATGCAAAGTTGGGTAAGGGCAATAGTGAATGCAGAAGATGTCAAAATCTTGCAGGACGACTTGGATAGATTGGATTTCTGGGCTAAGGAGAATGGATGTCAATTTAATGTGACAAAATGTAAGGTTATGCATTTTGGGGTGAAAAAATTCGCAGCAGTATACGACATTGGTGGAACTGTACTCCAGGAGATTGATGAGGCCAGGGACTTGGGAGTGTTGGTAGATAGGGAGATGAATTTTAGGTGGCACATTGCAAAAGTAGCTAAATCAGCTCATCAACTCACTTGGTTGTTGAAAAATACCTTGACGAGCAGAGACAAGCCAGTTATTGTACCTCTGTACCGAGCCTTGATAAGTCCTCATCTCGACTACTGTGCCCAGATTTGGTCACCTAGGTTTCTTCTTGATGGGGAGGAGGTGGAGAGGATCCAGAGGCGAGTGACCAAGATGATAGCAGGTGTATGGAATGAACCATATGAGAACAGGTTGAAGATTTGTGGGTTGCAGAAATTAGTTGATAGGCGGAAAAGAGGAGATATGATTGAGACATTCAAATTGCTAAAGGGTTTCTACAGTATTAATTCAGAGGATATTTTTGAGATCAGGACTGGTGGTGGGAGAACTAGGGGACGCCTAAGGAAGCTGGGCAAGAGTGTTGTTAGCAAAGGTGTTAGAGCTGGGTTCTTTACTTTTAGAGTGGTGAATGAGTGTAATAAGCTGCTGTGGGTGCTATGACAATGAGTGAGTTCAAGGCAAGGTATGATAGATACTGTGAGAATGTCGTATAGTTGTGTGGACATGATGTTTAGGGCCTCCCTCGATGAGTCTGACTCCCTCGAGTCGTCCGTAATAATAATAACATTGTAGTTCTGTAGCTTTCACAGTTTTAACATGTTTGGATATGATGATTTGTGTTTTATTTGGTTCTTGTCATGTCCTACTCTTTCTTTGATTAAATTATCACCATAACTTAAGACCAAACCCTTGGTCACCATATTTCTTTATCATCTTTAGTTATCATAATGCCATTCTCTCTTCTAAATGAAATGGAGTGAAATGTAAAAATAGAAATTAAATTACGTATTAAAATTACGTATTGTTTTCCTTCAATTAGATATTTGACATCAAATTTTTCTTTACGTAAATGTTTTTTATTTTTTTAGTATTCCTTCATTTATATTTTAGTCCCATATTTGCTCTTATCACATGGCACGCCACTCAGGTCATTAAAAAAAAATTGTTTTGATAACGAAATATGCTAAATGCCACAAAAAAAAAAAAAAAAAAATCAGATTTCTTCATTTTCTAAAGGCTGTTTAGACTGAATGGATGAAAATAACAGAATGGGACCAGTATTCTTTTATAGCCACACACTGAAACCAAAGTGATGTTTGGAGCAAAATTTTTATTTTGTTTCCCACATAACATAACTTTTTTGGGATTCAAAGTAAATTAAATTTTGATTAAATTATTACCTGTCTTATAATTTCACATACATTCCTTTCTCTTTGATACTTCTGCATGGAAGAGGACAACATCTACAGGAATAGAGATGTTTTTTGCAAATTTTGAGGTAATTTTTTCATTGAAGAAAGTTTCAAGGAAGATGAGCAAATGCTTAACAATCATGAACTCTCCCTTCTTAATAATGGAGTTAATTATAAGATATATGTATTAAAATTTAGATATCCCACAAGTTTAAAATATAAAAATTAATTAAAGTTAAGAAATTTGGAATAAGCTACTATTTTGTTGTTATTACTTATATGGGTACTTCATGGAGTTAAAAGACCCATCATGGGGGATCCATTAACACACTACCTATCGTACATCTCCTCAAACCTGTTCACTGTTGGGGCACTCACAACCATCTCTAGTCTGGCAATTCATTCCACTCATTTACTGCTCTCCAGGAAAAGAACCTAGTCTGCACACCCTTACTAACCACACTCTTAGACAACTTCCAAGCATGACCCCTTGTTTTTCCCCTACTCCCCATGTATTGAAAAATGTCTTCTGTATCAATCGTCTGGAATTTCTTTAGTACCTTATAAGTTTTAATCATATCCCCTCTCCTCTACCTGTCAGCTAAACTCTGCAACCTGCATACCTTCAATCTCTTGTCACAGGGAACATTCCACAGACATGTCAAAAGCTTGGTCACTTGTCTCTGAATTCTCTCCACCATCTCCTGATTCCCAAGAAAAGCTGGTGACCAAATCTGTGCACAGTAGTCAACATGTGACCAAGTGATAGTCTTATAAAGAGAGATAATAACTTCCCCATCTTTATTTGTCAGTGTGTTCTTCAGCCTCGAAGTAATCCTCTGAACTGTTTTGCCAACTCTTGCAATATGTCCTCTGAATTTCAAATCTCCATCCACTATTACCTACAAATCCCTAGTCTTATTAATTTCCTGTAAATTAGTACCATCGATATGATATGACGTATGCAATCTTTTTCATCTCAAATTGCATTACCTTACATTTTATAACATTGAATTGACAACCATTGTCCTTTGCCACACTGCCAATTTATTTAATTCATCCTGCAAGATATATTCATCACCTTTATCAGTTATTGCCTTCCCTAGTTTTGCAACATTGGTAAACAACCGAATTTCCCCTTCATATCTTCTGCTATATCATTATTGTACAAATTAAAGAATAATGGTCTTAGTACAGGGCTTTCCGCTAGTTGCTCTCATTCACCTTGGTTTGCACTTCATCCTGCAACATCTCACTGTGATGGTTGGTGGAATATGAGACTTCTGAGGAAGTGTCATACTCCACCAACCATCTATATTCAGTTATTTAATGCACACAATGTAGCACACTCTGATTTCCTTCCCAGATGGGAAGCATAGATATGTTAATGGTTCAAGATCTGAAACCTCTGTTGGTTGTGCCTATATTGTCAGGATATAGTTCCTGACGTTACTATACCCCACCAGATATCATTTGATTTCAGTAATTAGACTACAGAGTTGCATGCCATTCAACTTGTGCATATAAAAAAAAATGCTACCTAAAGTGTATAATTTATACAGACACATTGAGTTCTTAACAGGCCATCCCATCTACTGTGTATAATCATTTGTGAGATTTTACAGCTATTGTACAAAATGAGACCTTTGATTCTGATATTTGATCAGCTGCTGGATCAGCTCATAATTTTTCCATGTACTGTTTGAGTCCTATATACAAACTTCAGACAGCATATAAAGATAAAAGCTAATTACCCAGTGGCAGCCTTTATGGCATGAAGCACTGACAAACAAATTGCATAAGATTAAGCCTGAAATTGAGCATTGGCTGTCTAGTCAGTGTAGAAACAGAAAAGAGAAAGTTTTTGCCAGGCGTACACATTTTTATTTACCAATGGCTGATGACCTCACTATGCATGAAAACAACACGTGTCTCACCTTTTGTCATGTTCTGGTGAAGTGCCACTTCACACTATGCTAATCAAGCTGAGCCCTATACACTCAGCCAGATGTTATCAGATTTAACTTTTTTTCAAAGAATTATATATGCATATTTGATTATGAATGAATATTTTGTGTCAGTATTGCATTGCTTAATTTATAAATATTTTAAAATTTGCTTTTTTTGTACAGAACATTATTTACTAATTTATTGCTTTATTACTGTTTATTATTACCTTGCATATGCTGTAACATTTGCTTTGGCACAGTATGACGTTTGCTGTCTTTGAGCCAATAAACCATAAATCAGTCAATTAAACCTTAACCTGCAGAGCTACTATGAAGATCATCTATGAGGAAAAGTGCGAACCTGAGAGAGAGAGAGAGAGGCTTTTACTGTAGACGATGATGAAACAGAACCATCTGGATATCAGAGGTGCGATCAGTGCTTGGGACAGAAGCATGATTGCCATTTGAACATTGCAAGTTTATTGCTCTTTTGCAACCAGTTTTGGATGTGTTGACAGTAAAGGAAGACTGAGATTGGGATAAAAGCCAATTATGGTATGCTTGATTCTTCTCTTGTGCATACTTGGCACACCCTTTTGAAGAGCCAAGGCTTAGATTAGATGGGAGACCAGAGTTTAGAATAGAATGGGTGATAACTGTTTCCATGCCAATAATAATTACTTCAGTGATATGTTCAATGCATGTGTTCAGGTCAGAATGCCAAAAACAATAACCCAGCATAGAATTTGCAAAGATCATCTCACTTGGCATTCTTATAATGCCAGACAGCTCCTGGATGAGAGTGGCTGATATCTTGCTCTTATGGCACTCCAGGTGAAAAGAGATCTATACTGGATTGTGATGTGAATTACCTTGAGGACAAATAACATTTGCAGTATACTTTGAAGGATCACTAGTGAGGAAGAAATCATGGGTTGTCTGGAGAGCAGCTCAGATTATCTGGCATTCTGGCAGAATGTGCATTAGTATGTATAAGATCAGTGGTAGCAGCAAATCTTCATTCAAACATACTTAGTCTGTGCATTTAGGGAGGAAAGCCATTCGGTGTTGTGAAGATTAAAATCTCTGAGTAAGATGATTTCATTGTTAGGAAAGATGGACTGAAGAAAATCAGCATTTAAGGAAAGGAAGTTGCAAAGTTCAGAATTTTTGGTGGTATTCGGAGAGTGATAGAGAGAGCAAATGAATTTGATACAGTTGAGCAGAGAGATTTTCAGGTAAAAAAGGTCAATATCAGGAGATTTCAGGTTTGATATTCTCTGGCATGGTATATCAGAGTGAATATATGTACAAATGTTACCTTTGAGATGATCGAATATCCTTATGCTCTAACAGGTCGCTGTCAGGTTAATATAATTTTTTTTTTTAAATTAAAAACTTTAAGTCCGTAAGCTTGGTGCAAAGAATGAAAGAACAGAGATCCTTAGGAGCCATTTAGGGAAGGTGGCTGAATGCTTCATCAGTGAATGGAGTAAGGAGAAATATGATAGGTATTGTGTAAATAATGGATTTCTCGTGATGAGTCTTTTGACTCCATATAGATACCTACATAATAATAATAAATGTATTCAGTAGGGTGAGCATATATATATATATATATATATATATATATATATATATATAATTTATCTGTTTATTTTATTTTTTTCTCTCAATTATTGCCTAATGAAATTTAAATCCTGCTGGCATGGTCACATGAATTATATGTGATATGGAAGATTGGTATATTAAAGTAAAAGTAACCTGTAAGCCATTGGCAATAAGCGTAAAATTTGGGATCATCTTATACAGCAAATGTATCACAAAAAATACATTTTGAAAAGAATTTTTGAGGTTGTCTTATATTCCTGGTCAACTTGTACACTGGCATATTTGGTATGTGCATTTAGCAAAATGCATGAGCCACCAGTAGGGATATTTTAATGACATTTGATATTTGGAATCAATTTTAAGACACACACGGGTGGTTTCATAAGTTTCTGGCGACTAACTTTTGCAGCTGATAGAAAGAAGAAAACAACTGTGTTACTTTTCAACATAATCTCCCTTTACTTCAACACATTTTTCACATCTTTGAATTAACATTTCTATGCCCTTGAAAAAACAGTCTGTACTTTCTTCTGCAAAATTTCCTGAAACTGCATCTTTCACCTCATGTCATCTGCTATTGCCGTTCTTAAATTTTTATATATTTATCTAAAAACCGAGATTTTCTTGTTTGTAAAATACAATACCGTTTGATAGTATTTTATATAATTCATTTTGTAGCAATAGTTAATGTGCTGTGCGGACTAGGGCTAGTATCAGTACTAGCAAGTATACTCAAAGCTGAAGCTGCATTCAATGCAGACCGTACCAAATCACTACCTAGTGGGAATAACGCAGTGGGTGTAATGCGTAATTTACGTGCAGTTTGGGCTGGCTGATAGCATTGCAGCCCCACCACTACAAATTCTAACATGCCATCACTGGACCCTATCCATGCCACCTGCCTCGTATTTCATTATTATTATTATTATACGGCACCTCCATGGAGTGCAAAGACATCGCTGGAGACTCAGTCTATCAACACAACCTATCATAACTCTCCTTGAACCCATTAACAGACAAAGCACTCACAACTGACTCTGGCAACCTGTTCCACTCATTCACCACTCTCCAAGCAAAAAATCTAGTCCTCACACCCCTACTGACTACACCTTTATTCAACTTCCAAGGATAACCTCTTGTTCTGGCTCCTCTAGCCAATTCTTCCTCGAAAGTCTGTCTTCAGTTTCGAGAAGAGGTAGTAGTCACTGGGTGCTAGATCTGGGCAGTAGGGTGGGTGTTCAATCTCCTGGAAGCCATAGTCCTTCGCTGCAGCCTTTGCAACAATAGCCATACGGACTGGAGCATTGTTGTGAAGCAGGCGAACACCATGACTCAACATTCCTCATCTCTTCTCCTTTATGGCATCGTGCAGTTTTTGCAGAAGTGAAGCATAATTCTGCATTCACAGTGGTGTTCCTTTCCTTGAAGTTAATCAAGAGAATTCCCCAGCAATCCCAAAAGATTGTTTCCATGGACTGAGTGACGGAGTGACGTTGGTTTTTCTAGGCAGCGCTTTGCCTAGTTTTCTCCACTCCATGGATTCCCTTTTGGAAAGAGAATTGTAATAATGAACCCTGGTTTCATCCTCTGCTGTCAATGGATTCTAGCACCTCTCTTTGATTCCCTTGGCAAAACTCTAAAAACTTGCAGGAACAGGTCACATGATGCTCTTTCTGAATTGAAGAGCAGTCAGGGCACCTGCCTTGCATTGAACTTCATCATGTGAAGCTTCTCATGAATGGTACAAAAGATGGTTATTATAGAAAGCCCCAACCTTGCTGAGATTTCTTTGAGCTTCAGCCATCTGTCATTGAACAATTCCTCCTCAACGAAAGAGACATTTTCCTCAGTCATCACGAAGATCATCTTCAATGCTCTCTCTCTACTTCTTTCCATGAAAAACTTTATCCCATTCCTTTATGGTGGAATATGAAGGAGAAGCTTCCCCATAAATACCATCTAATCACTGTTTGAAAGCACTTGGAGAAAGCAGCCCTTCTTCTTCTGTGAAGAACTTTATCACAGCTGGTACTCAAATTTTAACATTACAGCCACTTAGCGTGCCATGTGTTAGTCAAACGAGTGTCTCCAACTGAGTGACGCAGTTAGAGAGTTGAAACTGGTACACTAAGCTCCAGCTCTCCATAGATGGTGCTGTCACACGGTGTTTTGAAATTGGTGCGAATTTTGTATGGCAGGCCAGAAAATTTTGGAACCTACCTCATGTGTGTATATATATATATATATGTTAAAGATACCAAGTAATTTTAAACCTGGTTTTACTCCATTTCCCAAGTAAGCAAACAGACTAAAAGTCAAGTTTGCGCCTGCAATTGATGCAAGTCTAACTGATCCCACAGGTAGTGCAGGACCAGGGCAACTCGTGGCAAAGGTGGAACAAGCTCCGATCACTAATCTTAATATTTACCCTTAATGCCAAAACACATCTCCAAGAAGGGGATGTATGATGTTTTGCATTAAAGGCAAGGGGCCACTACCCAGACCGGTTTCGACCTTTATTGAGGTCTCGTCAGTGGGAGCTAGGCTAGAAATAGAAATACCAAGATTTTGTCATACAGAGCTTGTAAGTATTTCTACAAAACAAGTTACCATAAGGTGATCGGAGCTTGTTCCACCTTTGCCACGAGTTGCCCTGGTCCTGCACTACCTGTGGGATCAGTTAGACTTGCATCAATTGCAGGCGCAAACTTGACTTTTAGTCTGTTTGCTTACTTGGGAAATGGAGTAAAACCAGGTTTAAAATTACTTGGTATCTTTAACATATAACATATTTATACCCAAGGTAAAAATACTTTTCTACATATATCATCATCATCATCATCAAATTCCTGCCATGTACCCTCAAGGGGTGTACAGGATATGACAGTACTACATGAAAAAATTACATCATTACTAACTTCCTATCTACAATTTTCCTCCAAATCAGTCTGTTACTTGTCAAGACTCCAACATTATCAGATCTTATATTTCTATCGTCTAAGGCACTTTGTACCGTATCAATCCACCTATATCTAGGTCTTCCTCTGGGTCGTTTTCCTGCCAACCTGGCAGAGAATACTTGTTTTGCTAATCTTTCCTCTCCCATTCTATTTAAGTGACCATACCATCTGAGATTAGCTCTGCTAACGCATTCCTGGATGTTGACAATGTCAAGTTCTTTCCTAATATCCTCATTTTTAATATGATATTGCCATTGATGCCATCTGTTCACGCCTCTAATCTTTCTCAGGACTCTCATATCTGCGGTCTCTAGTCTTTGGTCAAGTGTTTTACTTCTGACCCAGCTCTCAGATCCATAAGTTAAAATTGGTTTGAACACAGTCTTGTATACAGCTAATTTAGTGTTCCGACTAATTTCTTTCTTATTCCATATGAATTTATTCAATTGACTTCCCACGATACCAGCTTTGCTGATTCTGTTGTCTATTTCTATATTTAATTTACCATCTTCAGTAAAAATTGTGCCTAAGTAGCTGAAATGTTTTACTTGTTCCACAGGTTCTCCATTCACAACACAGTTGACATTTTCAATGATTCTGCCTATTTTCATTGTCTTTGTCTTTTTATTGCTGACCTTCATACCATATCTATTACAACAGCTATTCAATTTAGTCAGAGAATCTTGCAGACTTGTAGCGGATTTATTTAGAAGTATAACATCATCCGCATAAAGCAAAGAGCTGACATTAACATCTCCAATTTTGATATCAGGTTTAATACCACATTCCTTCATAATGTGATCCATATAGATAATAAATAACAGAGGGGATAATGTACATCCTTGTCTCACACCAGATTTAACATTAAACCATCTTCCTGTACTTCCTTCAATTCTAACTGCTGACTCACAACTCAAATAAAGACTAAGTATTGCTTGATATAATGCCCCATTGACACCATATAATTGCAGCGTATTGAATAGCTTCTCTCTTGGCACCTTGTCATATGCCTTTTCCAAATCGACAAAACTTAAATACAGATCTTTGTTATATTCCCATGCTTTCTCGACTATTTGTCGTAAAGTGAAGATCTGATCCTGACAGCCTCTATTTGGCCTGAATCCAGCTTGTTCTTCACCAAGCTTTTCTTCCACAATTCTTCTCAACCGTTTCTCAAGTATACTTGCATAGATCTTGCCAGGAACACTCAGTAGGGAAATACCTCTGTAATTCTCACATTCAGTTTTATTTCCCTTTTTATATATGGGTACTATGAGAGCTCTACTCCAATCATCGGGAATTCGTCCCTCTGTCCAGGCTTTCTGAACTATGCAGTGCAGCCACTGTAAGACTCTTATACCACCATACTTCAGCATTTCTGGTCGAATATCATCTACTCCTGCTGCCTTTCCACATTTCAAGCCTTTGATGGCTTTTTCTACTTCAAGTATGGATATGTATTCCTGACTGCATGCCTGGTCAGTGTTTTTTATCACTGTGCTGTCATCACTGCTTGTTTCATTTAGCAGTTTTTCAAAGTAATTACTCCATACTTCAAGGATATCTTTTTCTCCTGTTTTCATTTCACCTTTATCATCTCTAATTCCTTTTACAGCACTCTTTCCTCCATTCCTAAGCTTCTTCAACAACCTCCAGAATATTTTGCCACCTTCTTGATATTTATTTTCTATATTCTTGCCAAAGTCCTCCCATGACTTTTGTTTAGCTAGTTTTACACACTGTTTAGCTTTCTTACATTTGTCTTTGTATTCTGTAAGAGTAAAAGCTGACTTATTTGCCAGGAACTTTTGATATGCTTTCTTCTTTTCCTTCACTGCCTCTTTAACTTCCTGTGTCCACCAGGGAGTTCTGATTTTTTTATCCTTGCAGACAACCTCACCACATGCCTCTCTGGCAGAATCAATCAATGTTTCCTTCAGAGTTTGCCACTGAATCTCCAAGGTTTGATTCCTGTTCTCAAACTCTTTCATTTTCTTTTCAATAATATTTCTGTATTTTAGTCTACAGTTCACATCTGAGAGCTGCTCAACTTTTATTCGCTTTAAAACTTTCTTACATGTTATTCTTTTCAATATGAAATTCAATTTTATCCTGCTCAAGACTAAATAGTGATCACTTCCAATTTCAAATCCTCTGTACACTCTGGTGTCCTGCACCAGGGAGAAAACATCACTATCAACAATAACATAGTCAATGAGACTTTTCTTATTCCTAGCCTCTTCTCTCCATGTGAATTTGTGCACATTTTTATGTTGGAACATGGTGTTAGTAATAACCAGTCCATGTCCTGAGCAGAAATCCAACAGATATTTGCCATTATTATTAGCTTTGCTCTTTTCTCCAAATTTTCCCAAAATATTTTTGTATGTCTCACAATCATTTCCTACTCTACTATTTAGATCCCCAACAAGGACCAACTTTTCTTTTTTCATTGTGTCAGTTGCTTTTTCTAAAGCCTCAAAAAATTCCTCCACTTCTACCTTAGTAGAACCTTCTGTGGGACCATAGGCACAAATAAGTCTCATTGTCCAGTTCCCCATTCTCATATTTGCCCACATTACTCTACTTGAGACTGACTGCCATTCAAGAAGATTAGCCACGTATTTTGTCTTGAATACTATGGCTACTCCTTCTTTTCCTTGATTGTCATTGCCTGAATATAACATTTTGTATTTATTGCTCAGAAAGATCTCACCAGTTTTGGTCTTTTTTGTTTCAGTCACCCCTATTATGTCGATCTGGTACTTATCTAATTCCTCAGCTAGCTCCATTTCTTTGCCATTCAGGCTTCTTACATTGATAGTACCGATCTTTAACTCTGGTGATGTTGAGTTGGGGTTTGTTTTCAGATTTGTTCCAGTAGCTGACTTTTCGCTGTTCGCCCTGGTTCCCTGGCGAAAACAACGGGGGCCTTGTTTAACCGGGCGACGCCCCAGCCGGCATGAAATTTTGTCAAGTTGTACCATCATTTTTTATTTTGGTTTAACCAATAAGAATACAATTTGGTCGGCTAAATCCCAAATTGCTAGCCCATCCTCGTTCGTTCAGTATCAAAGTAGATACCCAACAGGGTGCACCACGAGAAGGTGAGGATTGGACATTAGGTCAGAAGCCCTGGTCGGTTCTCCGCATTCCTTTAAAGGCTATGTGGAGGTCTCCTCTCAGTTATACAGCTTTGACCCTTAAGCACCCCTTCTACATATATATATATATATATATATTTTTTTTTTTTTTTTTTTTTTTTTTTTTTTTCCCCCCATATATATTTTAATAATAGTCGGATCTATGCAAGGCATTTCAAAACTGTACAATAGACCTCTGGCTGTGTGGAATTAAATATAAAATTAGGTATTTAGGGTGTATATAATGCTAAAACACATCAATTCAATTTTGGTTACAATTAGATAATTTTTACTTGCAAAACGATATTATTATTATTTGACACCTCCAGGGAGTCCAAAGACTCATCTACTCTCTGTCTCTACCACTCACTCCACCAACTGACGGCAACTACACCAGCACCATTCTATTGCTGACCACCGCTTCCACAGACAATCACAACACATCCATGCCCATGCCTGGATTTGAATCCGCAGCTTTTTGGCTGGAGAGCGGATACACTAACCACTCAGCCAACCAGACCGACAATGATTCCATTCTGGTTGAATCAAAGTTAATGAATTTGGTATTTAGCATTTCATTTAAAATGTCTTGCATCATCTCAATTTTGGGTTGCAATATTGAACCAATTCTTGTCTTCATTAATATTGAGACCTTTTGTAACAAAAATACATAAACTATAGAGAAAGCTGAGAAAATTGGAATTTCAGTTTCTGTCATTAAATTTAAGTTTTTAGGTATTGCAGATGAGATGGAAATGAACACTTAAGGATTTCAAAGGCTGTGAAATTTGCTTTTGATTGCATAGGGCATGCATGTTTCCTATTCAGTGTTTGTATTCCGGTTCCACGATCTCTATTAGTGGTGCTTGATTTCCATATTTTATAGTTTTGCTGCATGAAATTCTAATCAATAAACTACAGGACATGATTATGTATATAAAGTTGGTGAAGTGGATAAGAGGGTGGTTAATGGAGAGATATCAGTGAGTAGTTTATTCAGGAGTAGAGTCCAGAAGAAGGCATGTGACTAATGGCATGCCACAGAGCTCTGTCCTTGGGCCACTACTGTTTAATTTGTACATTAATAATAATGGTTGATAATATTGATGGAAATGATCTTGTTCTCGCTGAGCAAAAGTAAGATCTGGCTACACTTGAACATGAGATAGGTGAGTATTGTCTTCAAATTAGTTGTTCACAGCTAGCTGTAAATTCTGATCTGCTCATCATTGTATTACAGGTCACTTTTACTAGAAGTTAGAAGTTTGATCCATTTTTTTTTTTTTATTGTGATGACTGCATTATATTTATTTTTGGCATTGACTATTTCTTGAACTGTCAACACTGTGTGGTTGTGAAGTATACTTAGGACTTTCATTGGAAGGTGCTGATTATGAGTCATTTCAAGCTTAGTGTCTGTTTTGTTTATCACTCTAATCAAAGAGTGATTAGAGTGATAAAGAAATGAACTTGGTATTCATTCTCCCCTTTTTTCTCATAGTCTTGATTAGATTGATAAAGCATTGTTCTATATCAGTATTCTATGGTTAAAGGACTGTTTATCTGAAGAGAGGCATAGGATAGAAAAAAGGCTAATTGAAGTTCGCAAGATGATTTTGTGCGAATTCATCAATCTTTGCACAAGAAGCATGTGACCACTGACAACAGAAATCACACATATGACCATTTTTGCATCTGCAGTTGCAATACCTCAAATCTCAATGATATTGTTAGTTGACTGCACTGCAATTGTGAGACCTATAGTGTGCCCCGTCATCATTGGACTTTGTTGCTGCTGTCTTTGTTTCATGCAGTATGCATTATGAATGTCTGAACATGGCTAATATTAAAACAGGGGAAAATTCTATTTTGAAACACTCATAGTACTTATGGGTTGCACAAGGAATATTCAGTCCCTTAGGAATTATTGCCATGATTTCATTTGGTCTGGAAATTTCGAGGAGATAGCATTTAAAATTGATAGAATCAGAGAGCTTAAGTTTAAAGCAACATATTTCAAATTGCCACCACTCATGAGGGGGTGGGGTGGATTGACTTTAAACATAAATTATATCAGTATTCCTCCTCTCAGACAAACTAGCTAGAACATGTGGAGCTGAGTGGCATAGCATGCTGTGAAAATCACAAATTTATATAGGATAGGCCAAGATTACTTGGCCTGTCCTATTTCAGGATAGGCCAAGATCTTGGCCTATCCTGTAATTTTGCTTAATATGTTAAAAGAATATGAGATCACATAGATCAAAAATTTTGGATGCCCATTTCTGTGCTGATTACTTTAACTATCCATAAAGTGGAAAATTGTCTTCTGTGTAATGCATCATAAAATAATGTTAGGCAAATATCTTTTCAAAGTGACTAAATTGAGTGATTTGTTTATTGTTTATTTATTTATTGATTTGTGCCATATCATATTATTAGGATAAATATGGTATTTCTGCAGTAGTTGCAAGAAAACTGGCAGGGATGTCTCCAGGTTCCCTTGGGTAAGTAACAATTAACACATTTATTTTTTAATAAAATGATAAAGGTAGTAACTTTTGACCTTATGACTGAGTCAACTCATATCACTGGAAATGAATACTAAAATAAAAAGTCAAAGTATATATTATTGGACATCAAATATGTTTGTGTAGACATACTGCAGACCAATATTAAAGAGAAGTGTTTACATTATGCCTCTAGTATATATCTGTGGGTATATCATGACTGGTTTCTGAAAGACAGCTTTTTTTTCCAGGGTATATTCTTATAGTAATACCCTACCTTATGATCCTTTGCTTTATGATGATCTGCTTATACAATGCCACATTCACTCATATGATAGTTTTAGTAACATGACATTGCCGTGAATCAGCCAATGTGCAGTATTTGTGAACAAAGTTTATTTACAACATTGTTGCTTGTTATATCTCTGTGTTTTGGTGTTTTGCTGTGAATTATAGACTGTTTATAACAATTTTATTTTATTGTTAGTACCCAAGATACCACATGAAAGGCTGTTGCATAAACTAGAGAATGTGGGATTGGAATATAAACTACTGGCTTGGATACATGGGTGGCTGATGGACTGGTATCAGAAAGTGCTTTATTGGGGATGTTAATCTACCAGATTTTAAGGTGACCAGTAGATGTTAACTCTACTGGTCACCTTACTTGTCTTCCTGTCTGCCCATAGTAGGCCAAGTCACAGTCATGTAAGAATAAAAATATTGTTATCATTAAAGCTGGTAAGGGTAATGCAGCAGTTATCATGAATCAAGAGGATTACAACAAAAAAAAATACATCTCAAATGCGACAGTTCTACTTATCAAATTATAGATCAAGATTCCACTATGTCTCAAACGAAAAAGTCTGCAAATTATTGACAAAAGTGACTTCTTGGCCCAAAGAAATCAACAACAAAATAAATCAGGGCTGGTAAGTATAACAAGCTTAGGAGATTGCTTGAATTAGTGCCATGGCATGTGACACTGCAAGAGATGAATGTTGATTAGTGCATGGGAAGTGGTGAAGGAGTGTTTGAGAGAAGTAATGGCAGACTGCATACCTAGTCAAGAGAGTAAATCAAGTGGGAGTTAAATGGATGAATATAATCATTAAGCTGGAGCTACAAGAAAAAAAGAAAAAAATTGTGTAGGGAATATAGGGAGAAAGGTGACTAGCAGGCATCATCAAGGTAGAGATATTGTAGTAACGAGAGAGAGACAAAGACTTATATGGGAACAGGGGCGAATATTCTGGATGTGTGGTGCATGCCCATGTAATAGCAATATCACTGATATTATATTTTTGCATTTATTCCTGTTAAAGACTCCCCTAATTGTTTCCTGGCTTTGCATGCCTAAAATTAAACACATTGTATTAATGCTTCATGAAGAGGATACTTTTCACCATGCAAAAATCACATTGCATTTGCGTTAATAGCCTGGGTGTGCGATCAGAAATATGACACCTCTGAGCCCTTTAAACAGACATACAAATGCTGCAGTGTATCAAATTCTTAACGTTCCAATGGTTTTAAATCATCCAGAAGGTGAGGCAGAGCCTGGACTGAAACAGTATCACCCAGAATCCATAAGTGGCTGTGATTGGTTGTCGCGTAAAGCAATTCACTTGAACGTTGTCATTTGTCATGAGTTGCTGTTTTTGTTTTCTGAGTTTCATCTGTTTTATGTGCATGATGTGTGAGTTGATGTGTTTATGACACTGATATAGACAAGTTTTTAATATATATTTACAATTTCTATAAATAATTTATAACTTTTTTGTCCATATTTACAATGGGAAACAATGTTGACAATGTACTGAATGTCCTGCTTTCTACTAGAGCTTTTACGAATTGTATGATTATAGTTGAATGAGGTTGGAACTTATGTATAAATATGTAAGTAAAATGAGTTATTTCAGCCTTTCTTTAGTTCAATCCAGAAAAATAATAATTTCTCAAGTGAATTACTTTCTCCATTTCTGTGCATATTATATAGCTGTATGTAAAAGTCATATCAAAATTCAAATTATCCATGTCTCGCTCTAGTATTTGCCAATGATAATCTAATCTCACCACAAAGCATGAACTCTTTGTTATTTCTCACATGAATGGCGTGCGTGTGAAGAATAGCTGTTGTTCATTTGACTTTTATGCTTTCCATATTTAAAATTATATTAATTGATAAATTAAAGTATTCAAAGTATTGATAGAACTGTACTACAATTAATTGCATTGGGCCAATTAAGGTGAGTGCTGATGTGCTGTGCACTCTTAAAACTTGCATACATCAATTAAAATGCAATTATACAGTCAAATTGACATGAATTTTGTAGCACAGGTTGCATAAGCCACATGACAGCACACCTAACCTAAATAATTATGCCACTGGTGGAAATTGAGGTAAATGAAATGGAGGTGCATAGCATAATTACAGGTGCTAGGGAAATGTTGGTGCCTTTGATCACATTGTTTAATCTAAATCTTGACTCTGGATTAGTCCCAGAGGGGTAGAAAGAAAGGAAAATAGTTCCATTGGATAAAGGGGGCCCCCAAGACTGACGTAGCAAATTACCAACCATTCAGTGTATCGAGTGTTGTTGTCAAGGTACTGGAGAAGTTGGTCAAGCAAAATACAGGAATGGATAAATGGAAATTGGATGCTGTATGGAGAGGAGGGGGGGGGGGACAAGATGGTTTTGTGAAGGGTAGGTCATGCCTCAGTAGCTTGCTCACATTTTATAATACAGTGGTAGCTGAGTTGGATAAAGATAATGAGTTTACAGTGATACTGCTGGACTTTGCAAAAGCCTTTGACAGGATACCACATTCAATTGTAATCAATAAACTGCATCACATGAAGATGGATATAGAGTTGGTGAGTTGGATAAGAGAATGGTTGATGGAGAGATATCAGAGAGCAGTTTATTCAGGAGTAGATTCCAGAAGAAGGTTCAAGGTTCTGTTCTTGGGCCACTACTGTTTTAATTTGACATTAATGATATAGGAAAGGATCTGAGAGAAACTGTTCAGCTGTTTGCCAATGATGCAAAATTGTGTAGAGCAATAGTTAATACAGATGATGTTCAAATTTTGCAGGATAGACTGGCAGTTCTGAGCAGAGGAAAATGGATGTTAGTTTAATGTGGTAAAAGTGTAAGGTTATGCATTTCAGGAAGATTACCATCTGCATACCATGTTGATAGAACTGTACCAGGAATTTGATGAATCCAGATATTTGGGAGTGATAGGGAGTTAAAAATTTTGAGAGCAAAAGTAGCTAAAGCAACTCATCAGATTACTTGGTTACTGAAGAATACTTTGCAGGTTATTATTCCTCTTTATTGAATCTTTGTGCACAGATCTGGTCACCTGGGATTTCTTGGCAATGAGGAAGAGGCGGAGAGGATCCAGAGGTGAGTGACTGAGATGGTAGCATCTCTATGGAATGAACCTTACGAGAACAGATTGAATATTTGTGGGTTACAGAAATTGGTTGACAGGCAGAAAAGGGGTGATGTGATTGTCTCAATCACATCACCCCTTTTCTGCCTGTCAAATTACTGAAAGGTTTTTACAAGATTAATACAGAGGAAATTTTTCAGAACAGGTCTGGTGGTGGGAGAACTAGGGGCCATCCTTAGATAGTGATCAAGAATGTAGTTAGTAAGCATGATACAACTAAATTTTTGCAGAGTGGTGAATGAGTGGAATAGGTTTCCAGAGTGTTGTGGGTGCCATGACTGTGAATGAGTTTAAAGCAAAATATGATAGTTACTGTGCAAATGTTGGATGCTTGGCATGATTCCCTTGATGAGTCTAAGGACTCCATGGAGTAGCCCGTAATGATAATAATAAAACCACTTCATGTTAACCACCCTGTATTTATGGAACCTAAAATCCACAAATCTAATATGTCCTGTAGTCAAGATGAAAAGCCAAATGGCTATTTTTTTCTGTGCGAAGTTGATAAATTAAGGGGATAAAAATCCCTTATTGTTTTTCAGCCAGTATACAAAACTCTAAGATCGAAAACTATGATCTATAAGTGTTTCATGTCGACGAACTATCGGCGAATCCAAGTGTAAGTGATCACTTGGTAGTACCATACCAAGGCAACTCGATACAAAGGTGGAGCAAGTTCCCTCACTATTTTTGATATTTTCTCATAATGTAAAAACACACAGCTCCTATGAGATGTAATACTGCTTTACATTATGAGGAGAGGTCACCACCCAGACCGGTTTCAGCCTTTTTTTTGAGGTCTCATTAGTGAGTAGCCAGACCTAGATGTCAAAGTTTAAGTGAAAAGAACTTGCATACCTTCGCTATATGAATGCCAGAAAGGTGTGCCACTATGTTATATTATAACATATTATAACTAAGATGAAAAGCCAAACAGCTATTTTTTTCTGGCAAAGTTGATAAATTAAGGGGATAAAAATCCTTTATTGTTTTTCAGCCAGTATACGAAACTCTAAGATCGAAAACTACGATCTATAAGCGTTTCATGCCAACGAACTATCGGTGAATCCGAGTGTAAGTGACCACTTGGTAGTACCACACCAAGGCAACTCGATGCAAAGATGGAGCAAGCTCCCTCACTATTTTTGATATTTTCTCATAATGTAAAAACACACAGCTCCTATGAGATGTAATACTGCTTTACATTATGAGGAGAGGTCACCACCCAGACCGGTTTCAACCTTTTTTGAGGTCTCACTAGCTACTCTAAGAATGGTATGTTAGCAGAAATGTATGGAGAGAAAGGAATGTAGTTTGTTAATGTGGAATGAGTTTGAAGGAAGAATTGAACTGTAATAAGAATGACAAATTGCATTTGAATGGTTTTAGTGTGAGTCATTTGGAGAGACTGCTGCTGGAAAGTAGAGAAATGAGTGCATAGAATGAATCTGAGCAAGTAAGAAGTGATATGAAAGAGTGGGAGAATAAGGAAATAGAGATTGAAGTGGTGCTTATGAATGAAGAAGTGGGTAGCATGAGTGTAAATAATGAGAGGACAAGTGTGCAAGGAAAACAGGAAAGTATGGAGAAGTCACATCTAATAAGTGGTATCAGTGAAACTTGTTATAGATCCAGGAATGAGCTGCTATATTTGCAGGCAAATGCTAGAAGTATCAAAAACAAGGGAAATAAAATGGTTACATTGATTTTGTTCACCCTAAAATTGTTGGAATTAGTGAGACATGGTTGGATGAGGATGACATATTGACAGGAATAGAGATGGAAGGGTATAATGTGTTCCATGAAGAGAGAAAGGGTAAAAAGGAAAGTTGAGTGTTATTGATGATAAAAAAAGAGTTACATCCTTACAAGGTGGAGATGCAACAGGGGAAATAGTGGTAATGGTTTTGAGGGAGTATGATGTGAGATTGAGGTGAATAGAATGAAATATGTTGTTTGATGTTGCTGTAGACCTGATAATTTGGAGTCTAGTGACCAGTAAATGTATAAGCAAATTAGCCAAGCAAATGGGAAAAGGATGATCATTATAGGTGATTTTAATTATGACAATATAAATTGGGATGATGAGATAACAACCATAAGTAAAAATGAATTTCTTTAGTTTTTGATTGACAACTACCTCAGGAAGTACATAACAGAGGACACATGAGGATTGAGAGTCTTGGATTTGATTATCTCACCAGAGGATGTTATTATAAATGAGGTGTAATCTCCCTCCAGTTGGTGACAGTGACCATGAGGTAATTACCTGGGTGATTGACAGCCATGTGAGAACTTATGTGTGTGTAAAAGGTATATGCAGAACTCTAAGGCTGGTGATTATGAGACGCTCAGAAGACAGCTTGTAGCTGTAGCATGGAATGATGAATTGGGTGGGAAGTTCAGTGCTGCTTGGGTTATATTCAAGAACTATCTAGTAGAATAAATAATTAATAAGGCTGTGGGACTTGATGATATATTACTGCATATTTTGAAGGAATGTAGCAGGGAGTTGACATCTGCTTTGACATATTTGTTTAATATGAGTCTTACATAGTGTCGTGTTCCAAAGGAGTAGAAGGAAGGAAGGAGGGCAAGATTGTACTTCTTCATAAAGGAGGTGACAGAATTCAATCATCAAATTATAGGCCAATATGAATTCAGGTGTTGTGGTTAAAGTGTTGAGAATTGGGATCAAAATTGGGTTGACGAGTGGTATTATATTTCATGGACAGCACAGATTTGCTAAAGGGAGGTCATGTTTTAGTAATCGACTTACTTATTACAATAAGGTGACAGTGATATACTGCTACTTATTACAATAAGGATGTGAAAGATGGATACACAGTAGTATACTTAGACTTTGCAAAGGCCTTTGATAGACTACTACATGATAAGTTGATAGTCAAACTAGAGTAGCTGGGGTTGGATATTAGACGACACTGACTTCTAGAAGTAGGAAGATTCTGGTTCCATTCTATAAGTTTCTGATTAGGCCACATAATGGGCTACTCTGCACAGATTTAGTCACCTGGTTTTCAAAAGGATGAAGAGATGTTGGAGTGGGTGCAAAGATAATTCACCAAAATAGTTTCTGATCACTGGAATGTTGAATATGAAGAAAGATGGAGACAATGCTGTTTACAGAATCTAGTGGATAGTAGGAAGAGGAGTGATATGATAGATGTACAAGTGTAAAGGCTCTATAGAATTAACGTTGAACAGGTTTGCATAAAATGGTGAGGGATTGGAGGAGAAAAGAGGTCATCCCTAGAAGCTGTATAAGGAGGGTGTGAGCAAGAGAGTGAAAAGCACGTTATTTTGCATGAAGAGTTGTGAATTATTGGAATGTATTGCCTGAGAGTGTGTCGTCTGCAGAGAATTTGAATGTGTTTAAGGTTTTAGTATGATGAGCTGCATGAATGCAAAAAAGGACTTCTAAGATGAGTCTGTGACTCCATGGTGTTTTAGAATAATAATAATAACAGTTTGCCTTTTCTTGACACATTAGTCACCCACCTTTTAGTGGGATCAATATCTTTTTCCATTTACAAAAGCCAGTACACACAGGAAGATATCTACATAAGCAATCACATCATCATCCAGCCCAACAGTATGATATGTTTAAAACACACAGAGAGGCAGAGTAATTTGTTCTAATGATACAGCTCTTTCCACAGAACTTAAATATCTGTGCCATATTTTCTTGGCCAGTGGCTACAATTCCTACAAAATAGATAAAATACTACATAGCCCCAGTACTTCTCCCTCCTCTAATACACAAGAATAAAACATTACTATTTCTATTCCATATGTCAGAGTACATCAGAAAAAAATAGTCAAAGTACTAATAAAACATGGCCTGCAAGCTACATTCAAACTCCATGTTAAATTAGCAACTCTGATCCGCTATCCTAAGGATAAACTCCATTCTCTAGCATATCTTGGAGTGTATATGAAATTCCTCATGACTGACTTGGCCTACTATGGGAAGACAGGAGGATCTGTTAACATCCATCTTGGAGAACATAAAAAATACATTAGCTACCATTATTATGGCAAGTCAGGACTGACATACCACACTTTGGACACCCATGCAGACAAGAACTCAAATGTGTTATTTAGAAGTCATTACAGATCAGAAAGATTATTTTTAAAGTTAGCCATGGCTGTGAAGAATTCTCCTAACCTGAACAAGTATGGTTGCATTAATTTGACAAAATTTTGGGAGACTGTTATCTTAAGATCGACTCCTTCATAACTGTAATAATTCTTTTTTTACATTAGAAGGTGCTAAATTAGGACTTTAGATCATTTGTATCCATTACAGTTTGAATTGTTTCACTTATTCATTGTCACCTTTAAACTATAACATTCTGCTTTGGACTCTGAAGATGCAGGTTTGAAATCCAGCAAAATATAAGCCAGTTAATAAACATCTTGTTTATAAAATAGTTCGTTCAGTGTTAATACCATTAAAATAAGTTATGCATATCTTGGAAAAGATCTGTATGTAGGGAAAGACTTAAATCTGTTTAAGTGGTCATACCATTTTTGATTATCCCTGCTTATGCATTCATGAATATTAATTACTTATATATCGTCATCATCAAATTCCTGGCGTGTACCCTCAAGGGGTGTGCAGGATGTGATAGTACCACATGAAAAATTTACATCATTATTAACTTCCTATCTACAATTTTCCTCCAAATCAGTCTGTTACTTGTCAAGCTGCAACATTATCAGATCTTATATTTCTCTCATCTAAGGCACTTTGTACCGTATCAATCCACGTATATCTGGGTCGTTTTCCTGCCAACCTGGCAGAGAACACTTGTTTTGCCAAAATACAAAATGAGGGTACAACATAGTTAATATATATATATATATATATATATATATATATACAGGGTGTTCGGGATAAATTTGACAGTTTCGTAAGGAAAAAGAAAATCTTCTTTGTATCTATTAAATTTAATGAATTGACAAAAAAACATTACAGGCAGAGTTAATTACAATACTATCAACAAGATTTACTCAAAATAACCACCATTAGCATCGATCACAGCTTCAATTCTGCTTCGGAACCTCGAACAAGCTGATGCTACAGTCTCCCTGGCAAGGGCCGCAAAAACTGTTTTAATTTTATCCATTAACTGGGCTTTTGTATTACTGGAAGTGCGATTGGTGTCTTTTTCAACTGCGCCCCATACAAAATAATCCATGGGGTTAAGGTCTGGGGAGTTTGGAGGCCAAACATTTGGACTGGTGAAGTCGTAGAAATTTTCAGACAACCATTTTTGACTTTTCCCAGAGGTGTGGCAAGGGGCCGAATCCTGCTGCCATACATACGGCCTACCATTGGCTACCCTTGTTATCCAGGGCTTGACTACAGTTAGCAACTCCACGAACAAAGCCCGAATTCCAATGCCAGGGTTCTTCAACACCTGTTCCTGCAGATTTGCGAGGAATTCTGCTGTACGAACGCAATCAGATCGTCTGCTAGGGATCTTTCTTCTTGCTACATCCTCGTAGTCACCATTGCAAGTCTCTAGTTCATGCCTGATTGTTTTTACTGTATTCAGGGAGCATTGGGCAGCAGTCGTAATATCCTTATTTTGATGGCGGGCACGAATCATCATGATACAAGTTATTCTCTTCCATGATTCAGGTGGGTTCCAGCTATCCATCCTTTCTGACATCTTGTATATGAATGAAGAAGGGTCCAAACTTTTAAATGAAGAGAAGTGTGTGTTAATACATGTAACTTACGGAAAAATATAATTAATTATAAATATGTCAAATTTATCCCGAACACCCTGTATATATATATATATTATTTATTTAGTGTATGGCTCACACATGATAAGTTACATTACATTAATTCTTAATATATATGGACATAGTAATAAACATATGTACAATAATAAGACATAGTACAGTCATAAAAGAGACACTCAAGAATAGGCTACAACTGTATGTTTAGGTTGATTATTCAGTCAACTGCATTTGGTGTAGCATGGATGAAGTTTGACAGGTTTCCACTGAATGCACATTGTAATATGATTAATTGTCTGGTGGGGTGATCCACTGTTGCACTTGGGTGAGGCAATCCTGTCTCATTTGTAAAGGTGGTCTGCACATCTGCCATGATTGGTGCGGATTCAGTTAAGGGTAGACCAAGTTTTCCGAGGTAGGTCAAAACCCGAAAGCATCTGTATTGGATCCACTAATTCATGGAAGATTCCTGTTGAAGTGTTACACCAGGACTCTTTCCACTTCTCCTTCATGTTGAAACTTGCCTCTGCAAGATTTTTTGCTGTTAATATTGGAGGGTGCCTTGACTTTACCCTGTTTATTTCTAGGGATGGGATATCTTTGTGGATTGGAAGATTTTGGATTTCCATGATTTTGCTGTATCCATGTAGAAGAAAGTTGGATCTGTGGAGGTGGGATGTTGCTTACACTGGGAGCCAGTATGTTGCGGTTGATTTTACAGTTCCAGAAATAAGGCGCATACTGGTGTTAAGTTGAGCATCAACCAAATACACATGGTGCTGTTCAGCTATACGAGTGAGCAGTATTCAGCTTCAGAGTAAACGAGGCCAAGAGCAGTGCAGTGAAGCATTGTTGCTGAGACACCCCAAGTTGTTCCACATAATTTTTGCAGTATTGTTTCTTGTTTTTTTAGCTTGGATGCTGTGTTAATGAAATGTGGTTTAAAAGATAGAGTTCTATTCAGAGTGATGCCCATATATTTTGGGAATCTGTTGTAGTGTAGCAGTTTGTGGTTGAATTAGACCATAAGTTCTTTGTTAGCCTAGTTATTGTTCAGGTGGAAGCATGAAACTTCTGTTTTGCTAGGATTTGGGCGTAATCTCCATTTGCTGAAGTATTCACCTAGGACTGCAAGGTCATTTGTTAGCATATCTTCCATTGTAGTAAAATTGGTGTGTCTGGTGACTAGAGCAATGTCATCAGTGTAGCTAAACTTCTTGGAGGCTGTATTAGGCAAATCTGCGATATATAAGTTAAAAAGGAAGGGAGCCAGAACTGACCCTTGTGGTAATCCATTATCTAGTGTTCTTTGTTTACTTTTATTCTCGTCCATACACACTTGGAACAGGCGGTTGCTTAGCATGTTATCATTTAGTTTTCTATTGTTTTGCATGGGACTGCACGGAGCAACTTGCAGACTGCACCATGCCTCCAGACTGTATCATGAGCTGTGGTAAGATCTAGAAAAGCTACAGCTGTTTTCAGGCATTGTTGGTAGCCTGCCTTTATATGTGTGGTAAGTGACAGAACCTGATCATAGCTGCTTCATTTATGTCTGAATCTGGTCTGTTCCTAAGATAATAAAACAGTCTGGGACTTGTTTTATTATCTTAGGGGCAATTCTATTGAGGATGAGCCTTTCTAGGAGCTTATAGCAGTGCTAAGTAGGGCAATTGGTCGGTAGTTTCCTAGTTTGTTGTTGGTTTTTCTTGGTTTTAAGATGGAGATCATTTTTGTCCTCTTAAATTCTTTTGGAAGTCTACCAGTCTGGAGGATGTCAGAGAAAAAACAAGTCAACCACTGTCGAGCTTTTTGGCCTGTCTTCAACAGGAAATCAGGATGAATTCCATCGAAACATGGAACCTTGCCTGGTTTCATATCCATTAGAGCAGTGTTAATATCTTCAAGAGTGAAAAGTCACGAATATAAAGGGTCTGATGGCCTGTTATTTTTCAAATATGTAAGTTCTCTTTTTATTTGAAGAGTGTGTTGTTTGTCTTGATGGTATATCTTGATGTGTTGACAGTATGTGATGCATATTGGTTAGGAGGAATAGCTGATTATTCTCTGGCAGTCATGGTGCCACTACCTAGTTGTCTTTGAAGGCTCCATGCTTTTCTACTGGAGTGCCAAAAATTGCATCTTTCTACTGTCTCAGTTCATTTCTTCTGTCGGCTGGTGTCAAGGCTGTGAATGAGTTCATCTGCAATGTCAGGATCGCCACACTCTAGATATTCTTGATACAGTTTATTACTGTCATCATCCCATCCAGGGATATATTCCTTCCAGAAGCCTCTTGGTATGGTCTTCTTACCTACAGCTAATACATCTCCCATGAATCTCTTGTAATTGTTGCTTGTTGGAAGGATCCAACGGACATATTTGTCAAGATAGGCAGCAAATGTACCCCAGCTGGCTTTCTGGAAGTTCCGGTGGATGGATCTGACAAGGGGTACCTGCTTATCTACCTCTAATATAATTGGTCTATGTTGGCTTCGGGGAAAGTTGGAGAGAACTCTTCTTGATGTAGGTAACAGTTGTCCATTGTTGTCTTCAGTGACGAAGCAGAGATCGGGGTTGTACTCCCTGTTCCAAGCTGCTGACTTGAAGGAAGATCTATCTTTTGCATCGAAAATTAGGTGCATGTCGTGAATTTCTGTCCATTCACTCAAAGTCTCCACATTCATTGTTTGAAGCATATTTCCATAGCATGTTGTGGCTGTTAAAGTCACCTATATACATCGCAAGGTGGTTGCACTGGTAGAACTTGTGGAGGCCACAAGAGGGCAGGGTATTTATACACGTTGGTTGGTAATGGTTATGTTCCCTATCATAGTTGTTATCAGATGCACGCCGCCGACAATGCTAGTTGTAATGAGGTGGGAATCTTCTAGGGTACTACGTACATATGCGTGATGATAAGTGATTCCAATGATAATGTAACCAGGAATTTGGCCCTTGCAGTGGAGCTGATCCTTATCCTTACAGTGGATCTCTTGAACAAGAACAATGTCAACATTGTTGTCATATAAAATCTTTGAGAGGTATTCACATTTTGCTCTACATATACCCTCACAATGTTAATTTGGCAAATTCGGACAACAGATCCAATATTTCTAGTTATCTTGCCCTTAAGAGAGCTAATTTGTGTGTTTGAGTTCATGTGTGCTGTAACCAGGAGATCAAGAAGATAGTCTGGTTGCCAAGTCGCTCTAGCTCTTTAGCATTATCCAGGGTGCACCACGAGGAGGCAAGCTAGAATTGCACCCCAATATATATTATATATATTATTTATTGCTCTATGCATTTCATCTCCAGAGTCTAATATATTAATTCCCCTATAATTTGAATAGTTTGATTATCTCCTTGCCTATGTTTTTGGGGTTATGATGGGCTAGCGAGTATAACTAGGAAAAGCAACATATAGGCATAGGCCATAATGCAAAGAAAAATAACTTTACATCACTTTTACACATTTAATATATATTTAAAAATGATGCAGAATTTGAAGTTGAGTAAAAGAAAATTAGCTCATTTCCTATATTGAATATCAGAATACGTCATTCTTGTGAGTTCTGATATAAAGACCACATAATTCGAAGATAAAACTTTATGAGTTCTATACTTTTGTACCAGTTACATATACCTTTCTGTACACTTCTTCATGAGAGTGTTAGATATCATTTCGTAATGTTTTACGTTTCAAGGAAACAAAAAACTACAAAATTGTCTGAACCTTAAATGCTCTGACTGTGTACCAGTATCATAGTTTTGTTAATAGTAATCAAGTGATTACTATTAACTTTTCATAATAATAATTTTTTGAACTTTAATTTATTTAATTGCAGAAAATTATACACTTGTTCCTTTGAACTCTTAATAGCATAATCCTGTCGACTCTGCTGCAACCAAAACATGAGCTTGTAAGGAGCATATGTTATGTGATCAAAGATGATCAAATTTGAACCAGCTGGAATGAAGAATCTTTGTCTGGTTCCAGAACTCTGATTTAGTGGCCTGAAAAGCAAGGCTGGACTTGTTGGATTCCAAAATACAACATAGCCTTGATGTTTTTGGATTCTAATCAAAGCAGAGCATTCACTATGTCCAAAGTAGCAAAGGTGACATGAATAGCAGGTAGAAATTTGACCTTGAAACATATAAAAAACTACAAAATTGTCTGAACCTTAACTGCTCTGTGTACCAGTTTCATAGTTTTGGAAAGTGATTATTAACTGTTTAACTATTAACTTTTTATTAACTGTTCATAATAATAATTTTTGAACTTTAATTTATTTAATTGCAGAAAATTATACACTTGTTCCTTTGAACTCTTAATAGTATAATCCTGTTGACTCTGCTGCAACCAAAACATGAGCTTGTAAGCAGCATATGTTGTGACATGATTCATGTTTTGAATGTAGTTGACAATCTTTCTCCTTGGCAATGTCTATGTTACATTGAATGTAACATATTTGAGGGTTTTTTAAAATAAAATTCGATATTTTTTCTACATGTGTAAGCCACATAAGTATCTAGAAATGTCTAGTACACATGTTCCTTAAAACCTTAAAGATGCAATAACTCTTATGTCTAGCATATAAAAGAAAAATTTCTGAAATACTTTGACCACATGACATACAATAGCTTTCATCTCACTGTGCAAGATCTCAAGATATTTTCATCCTACTGTGCAAGATTTTAGATTTTTTTAAAATCACCTTCTTAACCTGATCATCTGTTCTCTTAAAAGAATCGAGGATTTATAAAATCTTCTGATATACCACATGTCAGAATGTCAACATAATCAACCGATGTATTTGTGTATATTTTGCTTACTGTTGCATTGTTATTTCATTTTTATTTTATACACCTTGCACTTGTTAAATAATTTATTGAATGGGAAAACTCATTTTACTTTTTTATGAAAGGCAGATTAAGAGTTTTAGTGCAGATAACTAGCAGGGGTGGGGGGTTAAATTTTTTTGTTTTTCATATACATTTCGGCTGTCTCTTTATAAAGCTGTATTAAATATAGTAAATTGCTTTTACTGTTTTCAAATTTAGGGCCAAAGAAGAAGAATGCAAAGTTGCTGAAGAACACTCTTCTGAACCAACAGAAAATGTGGATCCCTTACCAAATGAATTCTTGGATCAACCATTAAATTTGAGCAAAAGTAATATATTATTATTTTGTTTGAAATGTATAATATTTGATTTTGTACAAATGTGTCTTCATTTTTATTAGGATTTGTAGGATATTATGGTATCCCATGGAAGTTAAGACTTAATTTAGTTTTTAGATGATTATCTTCCAAATTATTCGATTATTTACCATTTCAAAATTGACCCCTTTGCAAAACTTTAGTTACCATTCTTCTGTTTAAATGATCTTACCACTGTAGAATTTCAACAAAATTTTAATAATGCTAATTGCCTTTCTAAATATAGGTGACTTGTTATAGCAAATTTATGTGATCATGAAATGATCAAATGGGTTGTGGCTAGCCATATGAAGACTTCTGTGAGGAAAGGATATATGTGGAAGCACAAGGCTCTAATTATGGCTCCTAAACTTGTCATAATTATTGCTCATCTCCTCATCCGAATGGGATGAGGAGTTGAGCAATAAATGATGCTTGGGAATTGACAAAGAAATACACACACACACACACACACACACACACACACACACACACACACACACACACACACACACACACACACACACACACACAGCATCTGTGTGTGAGTGTGAATGTATTCAGTATGTGAAGGTCAAAAAGTTGAATAAGGTAGGTTCAGAATGGATGAACGAGTGGATTAAGCATGAAATCTGGAAGAATGCACTTTTGGAGGCAGCACAAGATGAATAATGGCAATATTCAGTTGCCTGCAGGCCAGGTGAGTGACTAATCTGGTAGGTCCAATAAAAGTGCAGTACAAGTAGAAATTAGCAAATCAGTCCAAGTAAAACCCTCATGAGATTTTTTGATATGTGGCAAGTAGAAGGAATAATGATTAACCTCATCCTACCATAATCATTCTTCCTTCTATTTCCCATATATCTGATGAAAGTGATAGATTGGTGACTGAGAGACATAGTTGAGTTGTTCAGTAAGCAGTTCATCAGGGTGTTTCATCCTCAGTGTGAAATCAGAAGCTCAAGTATAGAGAATGAAATGAGAAAAACTTAATGGTGAGCGAGTAAGAAGTATAGGAGGAGTTAAGTAAGCTAGATGTCAATAAGGCAGTAGGACTTGACATATCAACACATCTTAAGGAAATGTTTAAAGGAGTTAGCATCAGCCTTGCTCTACCTATTTAATAAGAGTCTTGCAACAGCACAACTCCCAGAGGAGTGGAAGAAAGGCAAAATTGTTCTGCTTTGCAAAGGTGGTGGTGATAAGGCTAAGGCAACAATTATAGGCCAATTCTGGAGTTAAGGTATTGGAAAGATTGGTGAGATATAGGATACAGAAGTGGATCGATAGTGGTATTCTTTGTGTTTGTCAACATGGGTTTATTAAAGGGAGGTCGTGTTTTACAAACTTGATTATTACTATAACAAAACGATGGATGTATTGGATAAGGGAGATGCATAAACAATGGTATATTTAGATTTTTTTGCAAAGCCTTTTGATAGATTGCCACACCACATGTTGGTCACTAAACTGAAGCAGATAGGATTGGATGACTAGTGAGTTAAATAAGTGAATTGCTAGCAGATAGGTATCAGCAAGCTGTGTATTGGGGGGGGAGGCACTATCTCGAAAGAGGAAAGTCGAAGTGGTGTACTGCAAGGGTCAGTTTTGGGACCATTGTTATTTAATTTATATAATAATGATATTGGGATAGCTTTAATGCAACTGGTGATATGCAACTGTTTTCAGATGAAAACTGGGGAGAATGATGAGGAATCAAGCATAAGTTGTGACCTTACAGGAGGACTTGAATAGATTGTACGAGTGAGCAAGAGTATGGAAGTGTCAATTCACTGTTGCCAAATGTAAGTTTCTGAAATTTGGTAGGCAACAACAGGATGTAAAGTACATACTTTACAGGGAAATTTTGGAGGAAGTTGAGAAGATAAGAAACCTTGCAGTGGTGGGGGACAAGGATCTGAAGTTCAGAGGTTACATTGCACAAGTTGTTCAGGCATCACATCAGATTATAGCAATGATGCAGAGGAACTTGTAGAAATAAAGAGGTTTTGATTCCATTGTATAAGTCCTTGATCAGGCCTTGTATGGATTATTGTGCGCATATTTCATCCCCTGGTTTTCATGGTGATGAGGATATATTAAAAAGGATCCAGAGAAAACTGACTAAAGTCATAACTGGTCTTTGGGATGTGGAATATTAGAAGACTGTGTGAATGCAGTTTGCAAACCCTTGTGAATAGAAGGAAGAGAAGGAATACAGTCGAGACATTTAAGTTGGTAAAGAGTTGTTACCGGGTTAATGTGGAATAAATCTTTTGTAGAATGGGGGGGAAAGATCTAGAAGAAGGGAACATACCTAGAAGTTGTATAAGGAGGGTGTGAGCAGGAGCCATAAGAAGTAGGTTCTTTGCATGGAGAGTGGTTTGTCAGTGGAATGTTCTGCTGACATTGTAGTGAATGCAGATGCATTGAATGAATTTAAAGCATGGTTTCGTGGGCTTTGTGTGTACCATTGTTTGCCACCTACAAATGAGTGTTCTGACTGCAAGGAGGTCTGGTGTTAATAATTTATAGGAATCACAGGAACAGTTGTTATAGCAGATAGATTGTGATAGTGAAGAGTCTTTAAAATGGCACTGTGCCTATGGGACTTTGTTCAGGACATGTTTTGTTTGTTTGTTTGTTATGGTGAGAGTTAATTGTACAGTGAATGTTTGCTGCAGTAAATTCATTAAGGCCAGAGAAAAAGTTTATTGCAGTGCAAAGTGTGCTCTAGAGTTAAAAAAAATAAATCTTCACCCCTCTGAACTGATTCTTAGAAAAATATTGAGAAACTACTGGCATTTGTACAGGATAACTAATTTTTTTTTTCTCTTCTACATTAAGCTTTCAGAATGGGATCATGGTTTCCTTCTGCCCTGCCCTACCCTTCCTTCACTTCCCTTTCACACTTGCTTACCTATTTCATACTTAACTTTGCTATGTAACTTTTGCATTGATTGAAATGATTTTAATTCACATTATAAATCTACTTCAACACAAGTGTTGTTCAAAATTTTGTTAGAGTTACAGGAACGACAGAGAAAAATGGCAAGGGGGATTCAAAATAATTCGCGATAAATTTATCATGCTCCAGCGTGAAAAATTCACTATAATGACAACTTGATAATATAATGCTTATTATTGCTTTAAGCAACAAGAAGGGTCTTGATTTGGCATTGAAAATTATTAAAAGAAAGGATAATAAATATCCATTACTGTTTTATTGCTAAGTAGGCAAAGTTTGATATGTCAGTCTTCTACTGACAAGTGATAATCATAGTAGAATGATGTATAAAATTTGACGAGAAACAAAGTAAAAAAAATTAATTATTGGCTTTATGGTTCATTCATCCATTGAACCAGAAAGGATGATCTGCAAATCATTTAGGAGACAACACATAAAAATAAAAAAAAATTAAAAAAAAGGAACAGAATAAAACACTGTTGTTAATGAATTAAGAAAGAAAGAAAACTAAATTTTAGAAGTGAAGATAGAGAAGAATTTTAAGTTTTTAAAAAAGTTGTAATTTAAATTGTCTATTTCTGAAATTCTTTATAATGAACTAAATATCTGTGATTTGTCTTCTGACAAAGAAAAATAACGAAACCTTTAAAAGAAATTAGACTTGATTCTGTATTCCAACTTGTGAAAAGTTACCATTGAAGAAAATGACCTGATGGATAATCCTATCCTATAAATAATTAGTGATGGCATGACTGATTATAAAATTATCATGCCAACAATTTTATAATTGAAGCCATCAGTCATGAATAGAAGACAGAATGTGGTGGTAGAATTACTATGATAAAACACTTGTTATACATTAGTCAGCTTCCTAAATAGTGGTTTCAATTGGAGGGAAGGGACACAAGTATGGAACAACATTCATTGATCTGATATCTGTGAAAAGATTTCTGTGGAGATATTGGAAAAAGAAAAGTGAGTTGTATGTATTAATTCTTTATCCATAAAATAAGAACTGTAGCATTATTTTTAGATGAAATCATCACACAAATCAGTTCCTTTTGCCTGTAAAAAGAAATGTCTTAGCAAGTTTGATATATGTAACAGAAAAGTTTCAGAGGAATCTAGTTTGTTTTTTAATATGTATCAACTTCACAATGAGGGTTGCTACAAAATATCGTCAGTGCCTTGTGTGTGGGCTAGTTTAAGAAAGCAAGAAAGGAACCTGATTTATTTTTTAACAACTGCAGGTTGCAATCCTTAGGAGAAATTAGTGAGATAAAGACTGTTACAAAGGATAGAGGTTGTTGATAGTTTTTTTGGCTATAACCATTTTTTTTTAAATGGTTACAGCCAAAATACTATCAACAAAATTCTGTACAAGAATTTTGTTGATAGTAAAATCCCAGTCATCACTTAAAAACAAAAATAAACTAGACTGCAATAAAACTGTAACCATTCCATATATTAAAGGGATATCCGATAAAATAAACAGAATACTACAGAAATACAACCTTAAAGTCACTTTTAAACCTCCTGCAAAGTTAAAGAACTTAACTCATCCAAGGATCCACTCTCTCCGCTGGCTCATCCTTGAGTATACCGTATTCATTATACCTGTAATTTGCCCTATAGGGGAAACAGGATGCACAATTCTTATTAGAAGAAAGGAACATAAATGAAATGAGTCATTAAATATAATAACTATAGTCAAGTTGGCCTTTCTGATCATGCTCTAAACACTTTACATAGAATTGACTGGAAAAGCACCTATTGTTTACATCACAATAAAACATGGTATCAATGTAAATTTAAGGATGCCTGTGAGATTCTTATCAACTACCCTAATCTTAACAATAATGATGGTCTAAAAATCCCAAGAATATGGAAGGCACGTGTTCTACTCACTTAACCTTTCTCCCTAAGAGTTGATTATAAATAGGACCATAGGTAATCCAGGATCTTAAATCTAATATAACAATTGTCATGTTAAATTAAGACATCATTTTTACTGTAATAAAACTATCTATATGAAAGAATGTTTCTCTGATGTTGTCTTAAATAGAATATAACTTTGATGTAGTTATTTTATTTTATTTCTTTATTTTAATTTTATTTTCACTACAGATCATGCCAGTAGAATAACTGTTGATCAAATCATTGTCTCTTTAGCATACTGTGTGATATGTAATTTAGCTTGTCTCTGTATCTATCTCTCTATCTATATATATATATATGTATATATATATATATATGTGTGTGTGTGTGTGTGTTAAAGATGCCAAGCTATTTTAAACCTGGTTTTACTCCATTTCCCAAGTAAGCAAAGAGACAAATAAGTCAAGTTTGCACCTGCACATAGTGCAAGTCTAGGTGACCTGCAAAGTAGTGCAAGTCTAGGCAACTCGTGGTAAAGTTGGAATAAGCTCTGATCACTATTCTTAATATTTACCCTTAATGCAAAGCCCATCTCCTTGAGGAGATGTATGATGCTATGCATTAAAGGCAAGGGGCCACTACCCAGACTGGTTTCGACCTTTATTGAGGTCTCATCAGTGGGAGCCAGGCTTAGAAATACCAAGGTTAAGTAATAGAGAGCTTATAAGTATTTTCTTCTGCCTTTACCATGAGTTGCCTAGACTTGCACTACTTTGCGAGTTACCTAGACTTGCACTATGTGCAGGTGCAAACTTGACTTATTTGTCTGTTTGCTTACTTGGGAAATGGAGTAAAACCAGGTTTAAAATAGCTCGGCATCTTTAACATATATTATACCCAAGGTAAAAAACTTTCTACATATGTATGTATACTCCAGATGACCTTAATATGAAGGTCAAAACATCGGGAAATTAAAATAGTTATTTATAACACAGTTGTAAAGTCCATAATTTGTCAAAAATGAATGCTGATCACTGTGTAACACTAAAGGAAAGGATATATATGTTGCTCATCATCAATCCATTAATGGTCCTAATGCCATATATCTTGATGAACTTTTCATATGTACAAATAAAACAGATTTCTTCCTATCATTCTTGAAATAAATTCTTGACATCCTATTAGAAGTCAATGAAAAAGATAATAAACTTTCTTTCTCAATGTATAGAAAACCCACCAACACAGGAAGATTTCTTAATGTGGCTTCACACCACCACCCTTCGCAAAAAAAATACGTCTAATAAAAACCCTGAGAGACAGAGCTTATAATATTTCTAGCACAGAAAAACAGAGAAATGACGAATTGTAATATTTAACACAGATCCTCAAAAAAAAAATGGTTATGAACTCAAGCCTATCAAAAAAATCCTCCACACACCTCCTACAAGCATCTCACAGAAATAAGATTTCAAAAACGCCATCATGCTTCCATATATCAAGAATGTTACAGACAAGACGGCTAAATTACTAAACAAACATAACATCAAAGTAGCCTTTCTGCTGGAAAAAATTTCAAGATTTCTATATTTCCCGAAACCTCCACATCATCCTTTAAAAAAAAAACGTGTTTATAAAATTTGTTGTTCTTGTGGCATCTGCTACGTAGGACAGACAGGAAGATCTGGGGAAATATGCATGAACGAACACCAAAAGGATGTACAAAACAGAAGAGAACACAAATCGGGTCTAGCTTTCGATACCACTTCTGCCAGCCACAATGTACTCTGAAAGAAAACAAACATGTCTTATATAGAAAAAAACTGTTACATAAGGAAATTTAAAGAAGCTGCAAACATGCTTAGAATTTCAACACAATGCAATAAAAACTAAGGCTTAATTCTACACCAAGTTTGGTCAGCTTTGATAAAAAAATATACCTCAGTCTGACCTCGGACATTATGATCGTGAACAACAGAACATGGCATCATCCAGCATTGTTTAAACTTAGCACTGCTTTGAATCTGCATTCCGAATTTTAATTTTATGAACAGTCAGACGTCTACAACTGTATAGTATAAACTATTAATTTCTCTTTTTTGTTGTTCCCTGAAGATGTAAGCCACACGACTTACGAAACTTGTCGGGTTTTATTTCTTTATTGTGATTTTAGCTTAATAAAAAAATGTGGTCCAATTACCGGAATATGCCTTATGAACTTCTAAACCACAGAAACCTCCACTTACAATTCTCTATTTTTTGCTAGATAGACCCTCACTAAGTAAGTTATGGGTAAAGCTACCTATTGAGGTTTAACTCATCATTTAGTGGAGTAATAACTGCTGCAGCCAAAAATGTTATGAGTTACTGTGAGTGTATCCCATGGGTGTTTTATGACTGCTATCTCAGCTTGTGGCTTATGTTTATCACATGTAAAATTTGATTCAATGAGGCTGTGATTATATTCAAAAGTTGTACTTGCTTTACTTAAAATATTTTAAATCGCTGCAAGCATGCACACAGGCACATGACATTCAAAATAATTTATTTTCACATTTCAGGAATTTAAAATATGAACCAAATAGTGTTATAAAGACAATAATTCTTAATACAAGTATGTAAAAGGAAATAACAGTATTAAAGTAAACATCAAATGTTGAAGGTCTAGAATAGTATAAAATTTCTAAAGTTAAAATCTAAATTCTGAAACAAACTGGATCCATTAAAAGTAGAGTCAGAAATAGCAATTAGCAGTTTCTTCTACAACTAGCCATTCTGGCAATAAATTGATCATTAAATGGTGTGCATGCATGGGAAGTTCATGATCTTCTTGCAACCACATCACCCTGCATCGTTGGAGAGTGAATGCATTTTTAAAGTTCTGTCCCTAAAATAATTTTGAAATTTACATTTCAATTTTTCAAGTAAAGTTTCTAATCTTCTGCAAATACGTACTTAATAAGTTAATACACTGGTGTCTAAAACCTAAGGACAAACACCATTTCTGAAGATTACAACTACAAATTAGCTTATGGAAATTTGTATAACTGTTGATTTTGAGTAGAAAGTGGGTACACATTCAAATTTTCAAATAAAAAAAGGGGTCATGTGGTAGCACTCAACAGGATAAAAAGCTGCGCCTAAGCAAATTGTTTTTGAAGAAGCTCTTTTCGTGAAGAATAAAGTTGCAAACTTGGATATCTTGTAATGTCTCAAAGACATCATCTCAGTGATTTCATATGGGTAAAAATTATTGGAAAGCTTGAAGCAGGCCCCAGAATTGCTGATATTGCCAGATTTGAAATCTCACATAGCATTGTATCCCAGATCTGGGCAGCATTTGAAACCAATGTAATGTTTTCCAGATGTTTGCTAAAGGTCACCCTCATTCTACCACGGAGCATAAAGACAGATTTTTGGTTATAACAGCAAATAGTAATCAATGCAGCATGGCAAGTCAGCTTGCAAGTTGGCTCCATTCAAGTACAGTTAGGCATATATCAACAAATTGTGGCAAAGATGTCTGCAACAAGTAAGCCTATGTGCCCAAAGCCTTGTAGTCTGCACCCCTTTATCCACAGCTCATCATAGAGCATGGTTTCAATGGGTTTGCCCATAAAAAGTTGGACAAGACACCAGTGAGCTAATGTTATCTTTACAGATGAGTCTTTTTAGTCTTTCTTCCAAATTTAGATGACAGTTGATTGGTGGGAAAGTGGTACTGCTTATCATTGCAAGAATGTTCTTGCAAGGGATAGATACGGCAGTGCCTGGGGTCAGGTGTGGGGAGGCGTTATGCGTAATGGACACACTGAGCTACAAGTGCTGGAAAAAGGGACTATGACTGTGAAAGATGTTGCAACAAAGTTCTTCAACATCATGATTGATTGTTCTTTGGTGCTGTGGGCAAAGAATTAATTTTTATGGATAACAGTGCCACACCACATCATACACGAGCGGAGATACTTCTGGAGACCGAGAATATTAATTGAATCGAGTGGCCAGCACGCTCCCCAGATCTCAACCCCATAGAACACATTTGAAACATAGTAGGGAGATGCATTGCTGCTCAAAATTCCTCCAAAAAACAAACAAGGCCTTATCCTTGCTCCGAAGGTGGAGTTTGCCTCAAGAACTCCTGAATCACTTGGTGCTAAGCATGGTACAACGTTGTGAGAGCTGCATCTCAATTCAGATTGGACATATTCCATGCTGAAATGTCTCTCTGCATAGTTTTCTGTAAACACTGTACATTAATTCCTTAACTACATCCTTAGGACATTTGTAAGTTTTGCCAAAAATGTATTGCAATTTAATTTGTAAGAAATTCATCACACATTGTGCATTATAATTTATTATTATGCTGGGAATAAATTTATATCCACATTTGGCTGTAATCATGAAAAATTTTTCATATACAGTGTATAATGTAGTTAGTTTGGGGACAGTGTATTATATAGTTGATTTTTTTCAGCAGCTTTAAAAAATAGCGTGCATGTTTCAGTGCTTCACATGTCAAAAGTAATAAAAAATAACAGTGTTAGAGAATTAAAAAAAAAGTTGAAGAAATCGCAATGTATATATACTTTCAGGGAAAGAAGAAGTAGTAGTTTCTTTGTGCAGCTTTTAAGTTGAAGATAAAGCAGTGAAAATCATTAAAAGATAATTATTAATTTTTATGGCTGTTTTGCCTGTTTTTGTTTAGGAGTGCTTCTTTTATTATGTCATTAGCTTTTTACTCAATTTTTTGAGCATTTGATGTTTTAAAGACATAGATATATATATTCTATATATATCTATGAAGAAGAAGATTCTATATATATATATGAAGAAGATATATATATATATATTCTTCATAGATATATGAAGAATATAATGAAGGAATAATTTTGGACATACCTTTGTAGCATGTTCCTGGTTGTCATCTTATTGAGTGGCATCTGGTGTATGGCAATATTACTAAAGTATGAATGAAAGGAGGTGGGGTTGGAAATGTGGAGATAGATGTGGGAGAATTGTGGGTAAGACATAAGGTATGTGAAATTTAAAAATCCAGGTTTTGAGGGTGGACTGGGAGTTCTTTGGGAAGAAGATGAAAGATGGAAATTTTATAGGAAAAGGAGAAGGATAGAATATGATGAAACAAGATTAGGAGTATCAGGGTGCAAGCCATTTCAACTGTGTGACACCTTTGGAGCTCGTCAGAAAAGTGGAGGCTATGTCATGTTGGTTGGTGTTTTTGTCTTGGGTGTATCTGTGTTGTTTTCTATTGGTCGGAGTTGTGGCCTAATTTTTATGTTTTGGAGCTTCCAACTTTCGGAGATTATATAGGAGCAGTGAACGTTTATTGAGTTTTTGTTGCATTTTATGGCTATTGTTTTCTGATATTCTAAGCATTGTTTCGTTTTCTGTATGTCTACTATTACAGCTTGGTCGATTTGTGGGCTGTGCTTCTGTTCAAGGGTGTGGATTGCTATTTCTGTTTTTCCTGTATTTTGTATTCTGTTTTTCTTTTGGTTATTACGTTTCTTGTTGCTTAAATGTTCTGGAATTGGTAGGCTGCAGTCTCGGTAATGTTCCTGTAGTCTTGCCCGTAAAGATCTAATCATGGAACCTGTGTAGGCGACATCACAGTCTTGTTAGGCAAGGAAATTTATATACCACATTGTTGTTCTAGTATTTCTTTGTATGTGTGAGATTTTCTAGATTTTAGAAGTGTTGCCAATTTTTGGTTCGTAGTGAACACTAATTTATAGTCACAGTTAATTGGCAGTTTATTGACACTTTGATCCACTGCCAATTTCTTTCCTCACAATTGTTGACATGCTTTACCTGATGTCACTCTGCATTACCAGTGCATTTTTATAATTATATTTAAAATACAAGGACTGATAATCTAGTAAACATAAAAACTGTTTTGTCTTCCTCTTAAAGCAAGCTTTCACTAGGCTTGTTGAAAGTTTTTATAAACTTACTAAGCTTCTTAAATCAGTCTTCATGCTTTGAAAGCTTATCATATAGAATCCCAGAATTCCTAGTTAGTCTTTCTGTCACTATAGCAAATATTGGGACATTGAACTTACTGCATCCGACTATCCCAAAATCATCAGTACTGTTCCACAGGATGACTGGTGAACTTACTATGGCTGAAGCAGTACATTTAAGAGTAGATTATGCATTCTTATTTCTTTCATAGTTCAGCCAAATATAAGCTGCACAAAAATAAATCTAAGGGTACATGTCACTACTGTCATACAGACTGGTATTGATAGTTGGCAGGGTATGCAGTGGTTTGAACTAGTAAACCACTAAGAACTCTTAGATGGAGAGAAATTTCATGCTTGGCAGAATATATTTAAACAGAATAGGATGTATATAATTTTGTTTTTAATCAACAGTTGCTTAAAAAACAAACTAGAAATTTTGAATTTTCTTTGTTATAGTCTGTTCACTTAATCAGAGATTGATGCATCCAGAGTTCCAGCCATCTCATACTAGCCAGATGTTTCCTCGCCGTAAGCATCTTCTGATCAAGAGATCCCAACGCTGCAGAGTATGTTGATTATTTTACTTCTTCAGAGATTTGTCTGTTTCTATATTTTATTGAATATGTAATATATAACAATTCTAAATTTTTAACTTTCTCCTTTAATCACCCATGCTTATTACAATGGACACATTTGCATCCATGTAATTATTGATGTGCATACATGTCAATTATTGGAGACATTTGAAAAGATTGCCCAGAGATTGGCATTCACGGTAGCAGTGAGCTCCTCTTCCAGTACACAAATCGCTCAGTTGATGTCAGTGAGTAGAACATGTATTGCACCCAATCTATCATATAAAAGGGTGAAGATGGTGTGCTTATATATGTGAAGCACCTTTGGTGAATTAAAGTGGTGTTTTTATTTAACAAAGTTAAGGATGATGTTAGATTGTGACATTTCAGAAATGCTAACCTGTTCAGTTGTCTAGAAAACTTCAGTTTTAACTTACCGTACTGACAGGCATTACATGATGTGAAATTTCAGTGGATTTATAGTAATTCTAGTAGTAAGGCTTATATACTGAAGGAAGTTAAAAACTTGCACTAACATGTTAATTAGAATAAATTTGGCAATTTGACTTTGCCAAAATATTTCTAATATTTTGGCAAAGTCAAATTGCCATCATCATAGAAAAGTGAACAAACTGATGCATACAGGTGCTACATTAGGTAAGCATTACCAAAGCACAACAACAAACACACGTCCTAAATATTGTCCCTCGTGGGCTGGGATAGATGTCCTTGGCTGTTGAGCTGAAGTTCTAGGATAAGTGTTTCCCAGATTTGAGGCAGTTACATAAAACCAAATTTGTTCATAGTTGAGTGGCTCCTTAAGACAGAGGCAGATTTTAGGGAGCCTTTCGTATTCATATTTGCTCCTGTAGAGTAAGGTGGTCTTTTTTTTTTTTTCATCATATTTTGTGGTGGAAGTCCATGGAGTGGTCAGCAAGCTGTGAGAGGCCATGGTGTTTGAACTAGATGTAGTTTTTGTATTTGGTGATTATGATTGCTCCCAGCCTGTTTGGTGATAGTAGGAGTTTACAACATAGTACCCAGTGGATGCCTGGCAAGTCTAGAGATTGTTCCTGAGGTTGTGGCCATAATTATGCTCTTACACCTAAAAAAAAAAAAAAAAAAAAAAAAAATACCTACCTACCAAGAAAAGTATGATACAGACCAAAAGAGGGATTCACAGCCTTCCTACCTACCCCAGTGACAAACATTATCAGAATGAATGTTGTAACTCAAATAAGACCATAAAAAAAAAAGCAGCTCCTCCTGCCAGCAATTTGAAGAACTACTAGAGATATGAAGGATAACAAAAGAATTATAATTACAAAAACAGATAAGGGGAATACCACTATAGTTCTTAACACACACAAACTTACCCTCTGCTTAATAATCATTCCACATACTACCCTTTGGACTTGGATCCTACCAACACAAATCAGAATCCTCCACAGGCTCCTTAAAAAGGTTACCTCTTGGACTGTGGGAATTACAAATAAACTTAAACAAATACAATTTCAGATTCCCTCCCAAACCACCACTACCTGTGTGTATTGGTTCTCTGGCCTTTCTAGACATCAAACTTACCAGGTTGTCTGATACTTTAAAAATCTCAATCTTCAGAAAAACCTACACATACAGATAGATACCTACATGCATCCTCTCACCACTATCCACCACAAAAATTAGGCATCATACCAACTCTCGCTCATCATGCCAGTTCTGTATTATTAGACAAAGAAGAAGAGTCCAAAAATGAACTGAAACATCTTAAAAGGACCTTCATAAATAATGGTTATTACTCTTCAAAAAGTATTAACAAAATATATACCACCATCATCAACATACTAATGAGGTTTCTACTAACCCCCAGAGCCTACATCTCCTTACCTTACATCAGTTCCCTCTCCCCTAAACTGGCAAGAATTTTGAACAGGTTCAATATCGAAATGTGTTTCTCCACTTGGATACCAAAACTTCGGTCAATCCTAAGCCACCCCAAAGAAAATCACTCTTCAGTTTCCAGATGTCTACAGTATCGTATGTGATTGTGGGAAGCCATATTACGGCCAAACTGAAAAGTCAATCTTTCTGCGTCTCGAAGAACACCAGAGAGACATCTCATATCAGAACCCGAGCCATGTCCTCTCCATCCATGTCTTGTTCTCAATTAACTCCAATGATGAAGGCCACCAACATCAAATAGACTGGAATTTAACATCCAACATACATAAATGTTATGATGAACTAGAACGTTGTATCTTTGAATCAAAAGAAATAATCCTCGACTCTTTCCACATGAACAGCAATCTCAGTTATAGTTTGCCAGACTCGCAAAGCTCTGCTATTCAGTATTGGCGAACAAGAGAAGTCACACACTCGCATGTGCATAACACTAGAACTGTAGCTTAAACTCCAATTCAAACATAACTACAGTTTTTATGTTCTGTTGTTGTAGAAGTGCAATGTTTTTTACGGTCTTTTATTTACTTTTGTGTTATCACACCTGAAGATGTCGGCATCCCGACAAAACTAGTTGTGTGGATATATTAAAGTTACTTGTTTCCTTATAATCTTGGAGTTCAGTCATTAGATAATAGTTAATATATATATATATATATATATATATATATATATATATGAGCTGCTGAAATTTCACAAATAAAATGTGTTATGACGACCAATTGCGGAAGGCACTGATTCACATATAAATTAGCTGAACATTTAGCCAAAGTGCTCACCCAATATAATATTGCAGTACCTCTACACAGATTAAAAACTCTGCCTGCTTTAAGATCAATATAGGAAACCTCATATTCCAGTATACTGACATGTTGTTAGTTTTGATGTCTCCCCTGTATGTGAATGCAGTATTCACGTATATAGTATTCCTCTTAAGGACGTTTTAGAATTTTCCTTGACAAACAAAACTCTCGAGTTCATGGTAAACTTAAATGAGGCTGAGATATTAGGTAGGGAAGGAAAATTCTATGAACAAATGGAGCTGACAGCCATGGGTCTCCATTTTTCCTTCTCCCTCTCCTCCTGATAAACTACTTCATGGAAAAACTTGGAAGAAAAAGCCTTAAACGTCTGCCTCAAATAGACGTATGGTTTGGTTTTGCTATGTACAGGATATGTTCTCCATTTAGTTGCATGGCTCTGAGGCTATTAACCTTTCTAACACACCTTAATAACAAGCACTCCAGGATTCAGTTCACCTTGGAAAAAGAAAACAACATTCTCCTCTTCCTAGACACTAATTATGTACTATGATGAATCCTTGGCATTCTCAGTTTACATATCCCCCCTCCCCACACACACAGACAGTCACCAACAGCTACAAACCCTCCCAACAGTATGAGATTATTTAATTAAAGCCCTGAACAAACAGGACAAAATTATCTTCAACAGTGATGACATTGAAATTGAACACATCCACACTTTAGCCACTAGCTAACAAAAATTCTACAAAAAAAAATTTTAACCACTTACATCTATCCATCTATTCATTGGACATTATAAGATGCCATATGGCCACTCAGTTGCTCAGTGATGTGCTACACCAATCATCACCATGTGGTCCTGTTGTATGCTTTTCAAGAGGCTTCAACTCTCTGAAGATCAGTCACTCCATACACACCATCCATTCATCCATCCATCCATCCTTCTAATTGATGGTCTATCCCTATCTCTTTTTTCAGGAACTTGAACCTTCTATTACTGCTTTGAGAAGTTCTCTTTCTATCCTTTCAATGCATCCAAAGCGTTTCAACTTTCTTCTCTTGATATTCTTATAGAGCCTCAAAGTTCTGCCAATCCTTTCTAATGCCCATCCATTTGCTTATGATATTCTCAACAGCCTTCTGTAATACCACATCTCAAAAGCAGCTATCCTTTTTTTATCAGACTTCTTTAGGTTCCAAGTCTCACATTCATAAGTTGCTGTTGGAAAAACATCTGCATTCAAAATCCTAAACTTTGTTCTTGTGGAGATAGATCTATCTTTCCAGATTTTAGACAAATCTTTTACTGTTGTTTAAGCCATTCCTAATCTTCTTCTTCTGAACAATGTAAAAATTATTATTTTTTTGTTAATAATTGTTTTTATTAATTATTGTTATTATTATTTTGTTTTGTCGGCCACGCCATATTAAACCTTATAGTATCGCATCGTAATAATTTCCTTTATATTTACTTATTGTTATGTTTTTCCCCTTGTCTAATCTTAATCTTAGGTAGTACTTCAAGCTTATGGCTGCTACTAATATATTGTTCAAGTGTGTGAAACTCTGATAACAAAGACAGTGCCTCGGGCTAGAGCCAAATTCTTTGTTAGATTACTAGTGCTCAATCAGATTAAAAATTTTGGAAATTTATTTGTTTAAGCTGCACCACCAAAATTTTACAGGATAATAGAATTTTCTTTATCCAAGATTAAGACACTCAGTATGGCTCACAATCCTTAATTCTCTATCTTATTCCTATGCAATAATCATATATGTTTCTCACTTTGCAGTCATGACTGTGTCCAAATACATACACATAGGTTCTGTTTATGAGCAGTGCATTGAATTTAGTGACCAGGCAAGTTATTTGTTTGACAAGAAAAATTTATTCATTACTAAGAAAAGGAGAAATACAATTGTCATTCATAAAATTTAACTGAGTCTAGCATATAAGATCTATTAAGCAACTCAATATAATATGTACATTCCTGTCCCTTAACTAATTTTGAATCTTTCAGGTACCACGTGCCTAGAAATTTACTCCTTAAAACTTATCTTATTTTAGACTATCATCATATAAAATTCAGCTTCAGGAATTATCTATTAACATCAGATTCTAGAATTTCACTCTATAACTTAGCTATGTTCTCTAGCACAGAGTAATTGATCTCATCTAATGGTATAGTTCCTAAAGTCCTGCATTACTATATAAAGTACAATTCCAGTTAATTTTTCATTCACCATCACAAAAATTTACTAATTTTCTTCCTACTAGACATATGGAAAGTTCTTACTTGGTAGTGAAGTCGGAATCTCTCTGGCTTTTACTTGTGAACATCTTTTGAATTCCTGTGGCTCGTAATTTCACATCAGTTTCTTCCTAGACGAGTTTAACTGCTACGTTCCTCTAGACTTTGCTTTGTGTATGTAGGTCTGGGAATACAGTCACAATTCATTGCCTGTGATCCTTGCGTAGCTTAGCTGCCATTGTCCTCCTCCTATTTCCACACAATCTCCTCGGGTTACGTTGACTTCATTGTCGTAAGCAGTCCTAAATCTCACATCGAATTCTGCTTGATCACATAACTGCACTCGGATACTCCACTCTCGACAGTACTGGAACCACAATTCTCAGGAAACAACAGGAAAAAAAACCCTCTTTCAGCTTAGTAAATTTCTATATATATATATGGCTCCGATGACCTTCCCGCGCTTACGTCATCGTCCACTTGGCACCTCGGTGTCCTGCACCCGTCACCCTTCTCAATCATTGTGTTCAGGTGGAAAACCCTCCACTCACTGTTGACCTTCGAGGTTGCAGTTGCCCCAGGTCATTTGTTAATACCTTAATCTGTCTGGAATTACAGGTGACTAAGAGATTTCTTTAGCAATTTATCTTATACTCATTTTCCTTTGTTATTTTACAATAATTTTTTAGGTGACAATATTCAGTAATATACAAAAAATATTATTTCCAATTTAAAAAAATATGAAAATTTCTCTATTAACTCGCAAGTATTTTTAGTGAATTTTGTTTACCAGTAAAATCGTTAGATTTTACTGGTAAACAAAAGGTGATCCGGTAAGTGTGATCCTATAGTGTTCTGGTAAAATACTTATAAGCTCTGTATTGCTAAAATCTTGGTATTTCTAGCCTGGCTCCCACTGATAAGACCTCAGTAAAGGTCGAAACCAGTCTGGGTAGTGTCCCCTTGCCTTTAATACTTATCATTATACATCTCCTCCAGGAAATGTGCTTTGCATTAAGGGTAAATATTAAGAATAGTGATCAGAGCTTATCCACCTTTTACCATGAGTTGCCTTGGTCTTGCACTATGTGTGGGATCACCTAGACTTACAATACTTGCAGGTGCAAACTTGACTTACTTGTCTGTTTGCTTACTTGAGAAATGGAGTAAAACCAGGTTTAAAATAGTTTGGTATCTTTAACATTTATTATACCCAAGGTAAAATACTTTCTACATCTATCTCTCCTCCTGAGATTTTTATTTAATAAGGTTAAAACACCTTATGGTAACTTGTTCTGGTAAAATACTTATAAGCTCTGTATTTCTAGCCTGGCTCCCACTGATGAGACCTCAATAAAGGTCGAAACCGGTCTGGGTAGTGGCCCCTTGCCTTTAATACTTATCATTATACATCTCCTCCAGGAAATGTGCTTTGCATTAAGGGTAAGTATTAAGAATAGTGATCAGAGCTTATCCACCTTGTACCATGAGTTGCCTTGGTCTTGCACTATGTGTGGGATCACCTAGACTTGCAATACTTGCAGGTGCAAACTTGACTTACTTTTCTGTTTGCTTACTTAGGAAATGGAGTAAAATCAGGTTTAAAATAGCTTGGTATTTTTAACACCTGTTGTATAGTGTTTTCACCACTTCATATTGTTATGGGGGGAGGGGGGGATTGTTGGTGAATGTACCTGCCTGAATGGGTGGGTTTTCTATAAACTAAGAAAACCAAGGTTCCATCAGGCTGTGAGGTGACTAGTGTGTCTAGGAAAGGGAGGCTGTTGTTTTCCTCTTTTTCCAGAGTGAACTTGATTCTGGGATGTTGGTTGTTTAAGTGTATTAAGAAGGAGAGGAGTATATCAGAGCCATGTGGCCAAATAGCGAAGACATCATCAACGTAGCAAAGCCATATGGTTGGTTTTTGTGGGGCAGAGGATAAGGCTTTTTCTTAAAAGGTCTCCATAAAGAAATTTGCCAAGGGTGGGTAGAGTGGTGAACCCATGGCTGTCCCCCCTCTATTTGTTTGTAGAATTTTTCCTGCCAAACGAAATAGCCTGAGTTCATTGTGAACTGAAATAGGGCTGAGATATCAGGAGAAAATTTAGCTTGGATTAGCTCTAAAGTTTCCTTGAGTGGGACATTTGTGAATAAGGAGGAGACGTCAAAGCTGACTATTATGTCAGTATGTTGGAGTGTTAAGGTTTTCTATGCTGGCTTTGAATAGTGGGCTGAGTTTTTTATGTGTGATGGTATGTTGCCAGTATAGTATGTGAGCACTTTGGCCAAATGTTTAGCTAATTTGTATGTGGGGGAATCAATGCCATCCACTATGGGACGTAATGGCACATTTTCTTTATGTATTTTTGGAAGTCCATAAATATGGGGGGGGGGGTATAGAGTTAAACGGTTTTAATCTGTTAGTAACTTCTACAGGCCAAGAAGTGACTTTCTTAAGGAGCCTGTGAAGTTTTCTGATTTGTGAGTTGGTGGGATTGTATTCGATAGGAAGGTAAGTAGCCTAGTCTAATAGTAGAGCATTATGCTTACCTGTGTAGTCCGTTTGGTTAAGTACTACAGTTGCATTTCCCTTATTCGCTTTGGTGATAACTATTTCTTTATTATTCCTCATTTCCTGCAGAGCTTTATATTCCTTGTTGGATATGTTGGTTTTTGGTGGTCTTGCTTTGGAGAGGACACAAGCTACATCCAGTCTTACACTGTTGGCGATTCGATTTGATTCAGAAGGTGGCGGATTCCATGTTCGATCTGGATCATAATATCCTCACTAAGTATTTTTCTGGGAGCAATGGTGAAGTTGTGGCCATGTGAAAGCATGTTGAGTACTTCAGGCTTCAGGGTGACTGAAGCCTGAAGAAAGGTTGATTACGGTATTGGTAGGAAGTTTTGAATTGACAGTAGAGTTCTTTTTTAATTTTTCGAATATTTTGATCTGTCAACCTTGTATTTTTTCAAATTCTTTGTCTGCTGCAGTACATGAGACGTCATGTAAAATTGACAAAATCTCGTGGTTTAAAGTGCATAAATAGCTTTGTTAATGTCCACTAAGAGAAACTGCGTGGCGGAGAAACACAATAGCTCCATCACTTCGTTCTCAGTTACTGTGGTGTAGTGCTTACGTGCACGTGCCTTTTTTTCAAGTTCCTTTTGAAGATGGCAATGTGATGTTGCCGAAATATCGGAAATATTTATTAAAGTGTAATTTAATTTATATTCTTATCTATGTTGTCAATTCCTTAAGTGATTTAGTAATAATAATAATATCATTTGACCAACATGGCATGGCACGAAGGCTAGGCACTAAAAGAATGGACAAGATCAATCCTAATACTGATTCACAGAAAAAGGAAGCAAAATGGACTGCAAAATCTGCAGAACAATTGCTCTAATGAGCCATGTGGGAAAAGTACTAATCCTAATTAAAAAAACACCTTTTTTTTGCCAATGGCTACACCTCCCAATAGATAAAAAGAATTCTCTCACCATGTGCCCACAGTCCTACTCCCCTTCCCAAATATAGATTACAGCAAATCCATCAACATCCCTTATATTCATGATGTTAAATTGTGAATGAAGATATTTATGTTTTAATACTTCATTCACATTTAACATAATCCACCATGTCATAAGCAAGCCTTGTAAATATTATTCGTTTTTAGTCTCTTGCTTGTATTATATTATTCATATAAATGCTTTGAGTTTTATTTGTTATTAATTAATTATTTAATCTTAGAATATGTAATAATAATGAAAAGACTATATAAACATGTCATTCATTTTGTTTAGTTTATTCTGTAAAATTATTATAAGAAACTATGTATGTAAATTTAAATATATATCATATGAATTTTGATGTATCTTTTATTTCTGTATGTATGTGTGATTTTATGTGATTCTTTTGATTGGTTGCTGAAGGAGAAATAGAGTTTGTTTTAGTTAGCTCATGCGGAGAACGTGAGCTACAAGGTATAAACAGAGAAGCCAGTGGATATAAGCTGAACAGGTTAGAACCGGATTTTGGCGGGAAGAAGGAACAGAGTTGATTGGAAAACGAAAGTAAGTAATGAGAGAAGCTTTAGAGATAGAAAGGAGACCAGTTGTGTGTAACAGAAGGTGGAGTTGATATATGCTGTGAATCAACTACGAAAGGACCGTGAATTAATAGACATCGTGAATTACTTCTATGGGAGTTCTGACACTACAATATTTTCCAAGTGGTTTGTGGAAGAATAGTGCAGAACCGAAGTTAATACATAGAAGAAAATAAGGAATTAGTAGATAACTGAAACCTAGTGCATCAAGACTTGTATATTACTTTGTCTATAATTTAGTTAATATTGTGGAAGATTTCTTTAGTACTGTGTTGCCATAAAGTAAAAAGTCAATAAGAATTTCAAGTGTGTCTAAGCGTATTCGATATATAGAAGCAGTAACTCGGTAAGAATTCTCCTTTCTGTAACTTGTGAAATTATAACTGTTAACTCTGTCGGATATATTTTAACCTTAGCTGTGGTGTTATGTCAATTAATGGTCAGCTGTTAGATGTACTAAAGTACTTTCCCCTCAAAATGATAAGCCTCATGTTGTTCTGTTGAGTATTAGCTGACTGAGAAAAATTATAGTGTAGCCTGTCATAAGATTAATTATTGTAACATCTGGAAGGTCGGACTTTTAAGAACTATTTTCAACTTGATAGACTGAACATAAAGAACTGATAAGTGAAAGTTAGATAATTTATGGATTGTAATTATTCTGAATACTTTAAACTAAGATAATATATTTATGATGTGATTCATCCAATTGGTTAGAGTGAAATATGTCAGAGAAATACTAATGCTTTGTGATTTAATAATTGTTAATATTTGTCTTGATCCTCAAACCTAATTGAGAAGCTATTAATGTATGAATGTGAATTCTTATAATATTTTAATCAGACAACCTTTTGGCAGATAGTTATACTTAAATGTATATATTGTACTTTTCCACATTAAATGTTTTCTTTTGTTGAGTTAAACTTGGTGTTTGCCTGATTTTCTTTCATTACACCGCTCATAAAATTATTCGGATCTTTTCAGAAGCCACCCTAATCTGAATATAGGGTGGCGCAGTATAAATATAAATTTCTTTATATTCAGATGAGCATCAATCAACAACTAATGAATAGAAACGGAATTTAAAGAGTTAAAGATAAGTCTGACAAACCAACATAATTGAATCAGTCAGTTAGGAAGAAACACGATCCAACAATGACATCTTAAAAAAGGTGGCCCAGTATATTAAAAAAGATAATCTTGTGACCACTTATAAACTGCACAGAAAGCTAGCAATCCTTATCTGCTTCCCAAAGACTAACTACAATCACTATAATTACCTGTAGTATACCAGGTACCCTGCAGCCGCAACCATTTTCATACTGTGGCCAAACAGCAGGACAGCCAATATGTGTATATATATCAGAGCACTAGGACTACATCCGTTTTCACCATTATGGCCTCTCATGATTAGCAGACCATGCCCTGGATACTTGGCACAGGATCCATTGGGAAAAAAGCCAGTTTATTCCACCAAATTTAAATTTGAGAGGCTTTTCCTTGAATCTGCTGCTTATCCACTATCCCAACGTAAACAAATATGGTTGGATCGAATTGTTTCTCATATGGGAAACCTCTCATCTGCAGACATTCAGCCTACCGGCCAAGAACACCCAATCAAAGCCATTAGGTGGTGTGATTAAAGGACTTTAGGTCATCCCTGAAGGTGCCAGTTTACCTTTGGCAAAATATAGGAAGTAATAATTTAAATTTTCTTTAGTAATTATCTACTGCATGTTGTCAATTTCCCAAAACAACACAATGCTGATTTTGAATGTTGTGAAAACCACTTAAGGAAAGGTCATTGAAAGTTTACTGTTGAAAAGATGTTTTATTTTTGTAATAAAACATCAAAGCTGGGAGACAAATAATTACATCAATAAATTTTTTATAATTATTGATTTAATTAAATAATTACATCAATAAACGCCTTTTAGCATTTTTTGATGTAATTATTTATCGATGTAAACTATAAATACAGTACATTATTTTCATTTTACATCGATTTTAATGATCCTTAATTCTTGGGGGGAAAAAGTATTCAGAATTAATACAGTTTTTAGCACAATTTCATATATAAAAAAATTGATAAATTTTATAAAAAATCAACTAATTAATTAATCCCAAAATCCTAAATTAAATTATTTCAGTTTAAAAGCATAAAAAAATCATAAAACTAAAAAATAAAATGATATTAAATTTCATACACTTACCTTTTAAAAACGTCTTTTTCGGTTTAAATTTGTTTCACTATAAATTTACGATTTACACTTCACTCAGTGACTCACTAGACACAGAGGGCAAATGAACTGGTCTCGCTGTTCACAAATCAGAAAAAGATGAACCAAAAACAGGAACATGTGTTTTATTGTTGCAATAAAACGCGTATTCTTTGGCTACCTCGCCATAGGCCGAAACAGGCCAATGCATAATAAAATTTTAAGATGGACAAAACTTTCCATGATCAAGGGTTTAAGGTTACATATTTCAATCACTCTTATCTTTATAATTTGTCGAATTTTTTTACTCGAGCCTTGCAGGGGAGTTCCCTGTTTCCCCCACCACCACCACCCTCTGCAGATGCCCATGACCGTATGATTGCATTTTTGTCAATGTATGAAAGTTTGAGAGTATAACGCATCAGCACTCATCTTAATTGGTCCAATACAATTAATTGCAGGGTAGCTTTGAATACTTCTGCATAGAGTGGGGGAACAATCTGTTTGTTTTAAGATTTATTAGAAAACAACAATGAAGGAGAATGTTATAGTTGGTTGGTATATTTAAAATGTTCAAAGATGAAAATATGCGACCATAATTTTTAAGACATGTTAGAATAGGAAATGAAAAGAAAGAGTAAGTGTGAGTAGAAATACTTTCATTAATGGTAAACGTATTAATAATTGACATTTGTGATATGTGTGCCCTATAAGTTGCTGGGTTGAGCGAATAGCATGATCCTATAAAATCTAGACATGAATAAGTGAATTTATGATGGCATAATTCAAAATAAAACTTACGAGGAGACAGAGAATGGCAGGAATAAATATTGTTTGATGGAGTAGCAAATCATCTTGTAAAATTTGTTGCCCATGTTATGTGTATTTCTCTGGTTTGTGTATATTTTGTTCTGTTTTCCAAGAAATTTCTTTTATTTACTGAGACTCAGTATACATAACATCTGATCATTATCAGAATTATCCACACTTTCAAGAATCCTACATTCATCAATTTTTTAGTATCAGCGGTGGTTCTTTCTTATGAATCTGATATATGCTGATATTTTGTTGTAGATCAACAACATTTTATAATACACAGAATATTCATTTTTATTCAGGAATAGATATTTTTTTATTGTCTGTTATTTCCAAAGACTAGAATAAAAATGTCTATACCGTTAAAATGCATTCTCAACAGATGCTATACCCATAGCAAGAGAAACATTTAGGTTTTTTCTCCTAACATCCACTTTCAAATTTTCAGTTCCAGAAAATGTGTAACAGCTGTTTGTAATACAGTCATCAGATACAGAAAAGTGCTCAACTCATGACAAGTGACAATATTCAATTGGATTGGTTGACACAATGACCAATCACAGATGCTAGGTGCTGGATGAGCTCAAAATGTTAGCTCACCCAGTCTCGCCTTCTCAGTGGTTTAAAAATATTAAAACGCTAAGAATGTGATCTGCTGCACCCTCTTGACATCTTTTTGAAGGCTCAAAATTGTATGCATTTTAAAAGCACACCCGAGCTATTAACGCGAATGTGACGCAATGTTTACCGTTCGAAAAGTATCCTCTTCATGAAGCACTAATGCTTTATTATCCTTGTAAAGAGGAACAATGAAGCATTAGTATATTGTGTTCAATTTTAGGAATTGTGCGAAGTCTGCAAACAATTGGAGTCTTTAATGGGAATAAATGCAAAAATATAATATCGATGATACTGATATTTCGTGGATGAGTACTGCACACCTAGCACACCTGGAATATTTGCCCCTGATATATATATATATATATATATAACTCAAAGGTTTGTGGAACATAAGTTAAGTTCCAACTGTAGGTTGTATTCCTGATATGCATCTTATATGTGTGATGTTATATAATCTTGTATTTTGAATATAGTTTTACCATTTCTTAGCTCTCTCTGAAGATGCCTCTGTAAAAAATAAAATAAAAATTAGGATGGAGTAAGGCTAATAAATAATAATTTTTACATGTTCTTAAACCGTTACTCAAATTTTTAGTAAGTTTGTCATGCATGTTTCACTAAATTTTGTGAGTGTGCAGTTTTTTCTGTTGGAATAGAATGAAAAAAAAATAAAAATTTCATTATAAAATATTTATTCATTTTTGCACAGTGCAGGTCAGCTAGCATGTATTAAACCTATCTTATGTACATGATTCTATCATATTCGTCGTCGGCGTCTGGTAGCTCTAGCAAGAGGGTTGCAGCAGATGAGCAGCTCTTCTCCATTTCTCTCGGTCTGTCGTCTCCGTCATTCTTAAACCAGTCCATTCCACGATGTCATTGAACCACTCTCTAGTTCGTCTTCCCCGTCTTCTCTTCTCCTCAACTTTCCCTTGTAATATAGTTCTTGTCAGGTGTCCCGAAGAACCTCTCAGAAGAGTCCTGCAAATCTGGTCTTTCTTTGCATATCACATTTATAAATAAATCATTCATAGCTTATGACATTTCCACTATGTAGAAATATGGAAATCTTATTTGTTCTTAAATTACTGTTGTATTAGTTTCTTATTAAAAAAAAAAAAGTGTTCATTTATGTTTGATAAATGAAGTTAACTTCATTTATCAATCATAAATGAAGTTAACTAAGATGCTTAACAGACTTCACTTTTATAAAATAAGTTAACTTAATAGCAAGTGAAGTCTGTTAAGCATCTTAGTTAACTTCATTTATGATTGATACAGTCAATATATATGTTTCGCTTTCTTTACATTCGTTCACTTACAGATAGCAAAAACTGTTGTAGTATGAAACTTAAACTGGTGTTAAGCTCTCCTTTTTTGCTTAATAGATAGCTTGTTCACTTTGTAGTTCACATACTGTTCAAGTCTCACTCTGGTATGGATGTTTGTGAATCTATAAGTGGTAGATGATTTTTATTGCACAGTGTGAAATAAGATGACTGACATGCTTATTGGGAAATGACTTAAACTGTCATGTTTGGTTTCTCTGTAGAACAAGATTTCCAAATTATTTAAACCATTATTCATGCTCTAGTACTAATATAATTTAATTTTACAACAACCTTTAATGTTTGTGATTTTTGTAAAAATAAGAATATATTTTTCACTTATCTTGCTTTCATTTTTGTTCTTTTTTTTTCCTGATCTGTTTTGTTTCTTTTATGGTAACCCAATTAAAACCTACTATTCATTAATTTTATTCATTAAATTTTAATTTTTAAAGCTGTTGTTTTAATCTACCAATGTTATGTTTCAGAAATGTGAACATAATTTGAGCAAACCAGAATACAATCCCTCATCCATTAAATTTAAAATACAGCTGGCTGCTTTGTAAGTATATTTTTCACGTATAACAACATGCATAAATTTGAGTTACCTTGTTAATTCAGTTATCTTTACTAGTTAACAGACTTTTCTTTAACTTTTTAGTTATCATATTCCCGAAATACGTATCAAGAGTGTACCACCATTGCACCCCCAGAAAGTAAGACATATAATAAATCTTTTGTGCGAGATTTTGTTACAAAGTTAAATTGGAATCTTTATCAAATGCTTATTTTTTGCTAACTGTAGATTTTTGTAATCCATGTTTCAAATGTATTTATTTTTTGGATAGTACTGAAATTTAGTTTCTGCAAATCCAGCTGTATTTCAGAACTTTGTGCTAGTTAGATATTATTAAAGAGTTCATGTTATGTAAGTGTAGGGTGATTATTATTAATACATATTGAGTAAAATAACTGTTTATAACTGCAAACACTATTCTGTGTGCGAGAGAAATACTATTTAAATATGCTGCAGGGGATAATCACTTGGATAATCTTGAATCCTGTCTCTTATGCTATGTGAATCTTGGGTGTGGATATCTATATAGAGATTAGAGAGATGGATATCACACTAACATAACCACTAGTACCTGTACCATTCCTCCTGGAACTTGATGCTTGGTGGAGATAAAAATCATATAGATGGGCCCATGAACTTTTTAAAACTAGTCCTTTGAGATAGTCATCTGTAACATGCCATAGATACAGTAGAATCCCACTAAAGCAACTAGTTTTAATGGACTTTCACAGGAATAGTCTGCTATAGTGAATTTCTTCTCACATAACATGGTACCTATGTGACTTTGGTATTGTATTTGCACTTATGGGACTTTTTTTTATAGTGAGCAACTTCTAAATTGTATGACAGAGAATCTTTTAACACACAAAATGAATATTTTGTGTGTTAAAAGATATATATACAAAATATTTATTGTGGCAAAGGAGACACATCATCCAGATATGCTCATTGTCATTTTTGTTCTCTTTTAGCTGGTTAGTTAGTCCCTGCTTTTTCGAAGCATCAATTAAGAATTTAGTTTCTCACAGCATGCAAAGTATCCTGCAAATCCATACAGCAGTAAGTCTGTATATATATGGTCAACAAGGCTTTGTGGCTCAGGTTGTATTTAATGTGTTTTTTTATATTTAAAAAAAATTATTTTATTCTCTTTGATTGGAACTTAGTTCTTTGTCTAGGAAAGGAGGGATAAGATCCTTACAGGAGCTGTTCTGATTTATGCTGATTCTTTTCAAGAGGTCTTTGGAATAAGGAATAATGACTGTTTCTTTGTATTCAGTCATTTACACTTGTTACATAATTTTTTTTTTTTTACATATTCTTTTTATACATATATTTTTATATCTGTTTATGCTATTATTTTATATATTTACTATGTATTCATCACGTTGTACAGAGCCATGACATGTATTGGTACTTAACTGTCCTTGCACCATCATTATCAGTTTCTTCATATGTACACTCAAGGGGTGTTCAGGCTATTATGACAGCACTACATGATCAAGTTTACATTATTATTAATCTCCTATCAACAATTTTCCTCCAAATTAGTCTATTACTTAGCAGCACTCAAATATTGTCATATTCGAGTGTCATGTTCTTCTAAGGCACTTCTGACTGAATCAATTCACCTCGACTTTGGTCTTTCTCTGGATCTTTTTTCCAGTCATCTCAGCATCAAAAACCTGTTTTGCTAACTCCCCTCCTCCCAATTTTATTTAAATGACCATACCACCCTAGCTCATGCGTTCTTCAGTGCAAACAGGGTCAAGTTCCTTCCTAATGTCTTAATTTTTAATATGATTCTGCCATTGATGCCATCTGTTCATTCCTCTAATTTTTCTCAGAACTCTCATATCTCTGGTTTTTAATTTTGATAAAGTGCTTTATTTTTGATGACTGCCAGATCCATAACTTAAAATTGGTTTAATGACTGTAGTAGTGCTAGTTTAGTGTTATGGCTAATTTCTTATTTATTTCATATAATTTGTGCAACTGGCTCCCCACTATATACCAGCTTTGCATATCGTATTGTCTATTCTGTTGTCTATTTTTATTGTCTATTCTATATTCTGTTGTCTATTTTATAAAATGCAGGCCAGAAAAGTAATAAGTATTGTGCAGGAAGCTAATCAGAGTATAAAAAGAAATTGGCTATGTAGGCTAAAAGCAATCCAAAAGAATTTTGTGCTGCAAGCCAAAGAAGGAAAGAATGAATGTGGAAGAATCCTATCTCTCCTTCTCATCTGTCTAGGATGGGTTGAATCCTCTCCTAATGAGGGGTTACTGGCATATTAATGCAGCCGGATTGCCACTCCTCTGCTGCATCCCGTAAGGGCGATATTCATGACTGTATCGATGTGTGTTCACGGGACTGGTTTAGCTGCTTGTAGGATGAAAAACCCCAGATAAACTGGGGAGAAAAACCCTGCTGTCCATGCCGAAGACCGGCTAACTTTTCTATGGCTGAGGAAGATCCTTAAGCTTCTCACGTTGTCGACAGGAATCAAACCTATGACACTCCTTCCCCCAGGCATATGGTTGCAAAGTGCATACTACTAGGCTAACCGTGTGGACTGTGGAAGAATAACTTCATTAAATGCAGATGGTACTCAAGTGTCAGAATCTAATGAGATTGTTCGATTAATGAGTGTTCACTTTGCTATGATATATCAACCAGGTGCTCCATATAACATAGAGCACACTGCTACATTGGATGAAGAGTTAGAGGTGCATGAGAATGAGGTTGAAGAGCTGTTTCATAACCTTGATAAGAATTTGACAATAGGGATAGATGGAATATCAGCATGTATGCTAAAGGAATGTTCAGCGAATTTACTAGGCCTTTCATATATTCGTGTAACTTGAGCCTCAACTCTGATGCCACAGGAATGGAAGAAATGTATAATAGTTCCATTGGACAAGGGCAGTGCAAAAAACTATTGTGTATAACTACTGGGCTATCAGCATATCTGTAGTGGTGAAGATTTTAGAGAAGTTGGTAAGAACTCGCATACAGAAATGGGGTAGACAAACAAGCTATACTCTACAAGGAGCAGTGGGTTTACTAAAGGAAGGTAATATTTTAGCAATTTGCTTATATTTTATAACAATGTTATGGCTGAGTTGGATAAAGGATATGGATACAATATGATAGAGTTCAGTCCTTGGGCCATTGTTGTTCACTCTATACATTAATGATATTAGGATGTGCAGTTGTTTGCAAATGATGGGAAGATAGGCAGAGCAATGAGGGATGCTACTGATATCTAGCACTTACAGAATGATTTGAATAGGATGGAAATTTGGGCAAATGAAAATGGCTGTCAGTTTAATGTTATACACTTTGGCATGATGATATTTCCAGTGGCATATTATATTAGCATGGTTATGCTGCAAAAAAACTGATGAGGCTAGTGATCTTGGCATAATGGTGGATAGGAATTGAAAGTTCAGAAGTCACATAGCAAAAGTTGCAAATATAAGTCAGAGGATAATTGCGATGTTGAAGTGAACCTTGACATGTAAGAATAAGGAAGTCATTGTACTTCTTTATTGGACTTGACTATTGTGTGCAGATTTGGTCCCCCAGTTCCAAAGGGATAAAGAAGAGTTTCAAAGATTATACTAGGATTATGGGATTTAGATTATGTGACAGATTATGAGTATGTGTATTACAGACTCTGGTTAACAGGAGAAAGAAAGATGATATGATAGAGGTCTATAAATTTTTGAATGGGTATTGTAGGATATTGTATGATGACATTTTTTGTTATATGGAAGGTGGGGAGAGAACAAAATGGCATCCATGGAAGTTTGTTCGCAGTTAAGAACAAGGTAAGAGCTAGGTTTTTCTCTCACACAGCAGTGAGTGAGTGCAGTAATATGACTTTAGTGGTAATGAGTGCATCTAGTGTGAATGAATTTAAGAGAAGGTATGACAGCTGATATGGGTGATTTATAGCATCCCTCGATGATTCCTTGACTCCCTGGAGAAAAAAAGCACATGTGAAGTGGAACATTGTCCAATATGAACATGCTAAGTCACATTTCCCCTTTAATCTTTAAAAGCACCTGTAGCATAATGATCAGGAGAGAAAAACACACACACTGTAAAAAAAAAACTTGAATGAAATAGCACAGATATTTCATCTGAAATTAATGACATTCAAATTGATGTGCAAGGTAAATACAACAATTGGTTGACCATTGAAATGGTTGATGTGTGTTGGTAGAATCATAATAGTAATAAAAAAAAATTCTGATATATACATAAAATGAAAATCTCACTTTCAGGAGAGAGGCGATCACTCCATTTCAAATTAGGACAGTGTAAAAGGGCTTTGCTACTTTCTTTGAAGAGATGTTAATATTTAAAACTGCATCTATGGGTAAGACAAACATCATTTCAAAGGATGTTATGTATAGTATCACTACTTTAACGTGGTAGACCATATTTTTGAGGTTTAAGGTATTCAATATAATCTTGAATACCTTAAACGTGATATTTTCTCTCCAATATGTTTCCCCCTCTGACATTTTTGAATTATTCAGACTCTCCATTTTATTCTGATTATTTTTCATGGAAAGGAAAAATATATAAACAACTAGATGAGATATGGGACTTCTAAAGGTCTTCCCCCACACACACACTAGCCAATTTTTATATAGAATTTCCACACAACCAAGCATTCACCACAGCTACAGTTTGACTGTTGCTGTGATGAGTGCTTGATTTTCTGGAAATTCTATATAAAAACATTATATATAAAATTCTGTATAAAACTCTGTGTATGTTTGTTATTTAGCCTTATGGCCTATACACATTAGTTGATATTTTAGTACTTTTAAACAGCCAACATTCAAAAACATATTTCAATATAGTAATAATATTTTTGGTTTACAGATCAAGTGTTGATCAATTTTATTAACTTAACCAACTAGTTTCGCCACACGGCATCTTCAGGGCACTTACATATAGGCTGAAACAATCTCACAATTATGTGTAACTGTAAAACTGACAAGAATAACTGTAAAAAAACTGACTAGAATAATTACAAATAAAATAGTATTGAACGTGCGTGAAACACGTATTACGTGTACAAGATTAGCTAGCTGTTGCTAAGGAACTTTCTGTATTTAAATTAAGGGGATATTAAATCCCACATTGTTTTAAAACTGAATAAGAAACTCAGAGAGTTTCATGCCAAATATAGTAAACTATAAAAATATTGGCGAATACTAGCATGAGCCAATGCAAGTAGCCATAGTACAATACCAGGCAACCCATTGCAAAGGTGAGTAAAGTTCTGATCGCTGTTCTTTGATATTTTCCATAATGTAAAAACACACTTCCTAGGAAATGTATGCTGTTATTACATTATGGTAGGAGGTCACCACCCAGACCGGTTTCAGCCTTTTTTGAGGCTTCATCAGTGAGTAGCTAGACCAAATTAATACCAAAGGGTATAGCAAAAAGATTAAGCTTTTAAGCAAAAGGAACTTTCTGAGTTTCTATTAAAGTTTGTTTCTTTTGTTTTTAGAGATTTGATTAGCGTTTTCCATATCTCTGGGAGTATTAGACCTCGATTTCTGTTAAGGTTCACAATACCAGTAGAACGGACGACTGTGTGCCGCTTCTTTGAAAATTCTTGAATTGTAATCTTCCTCTAAGTAAGGGGAACAACTTTTCTCCCACTCGATGACATGGTTAGTTGTAGAGAAATGAGACGCCAGAAATGTCCTGTCTGTTGTTTTTGACATAGCCAATGTGCTCTTTTTGCCTATGTCAAAAACAACAGACATAGGCAAAAAGAGCCTATGTCTGTTGTATGTCAAACATTTCGAGAAGCCTTGAAAACAACTGATTTCAAGGCTTCTCGAAGTCTGTCCGATGTAACTAGAGCCACACGAGCATGGAATATTATAAACTCCAGCATATTTATAGAAAGGGTGGTTGTCTTTTGGAGATCTTAGTAGTTTACGAATATATTCTATTGGTTTAAATTTTACTCTTATTTTGTGTTGTTTGAGGAGGCTGGCGAGCTTGTTGGAGATGCCACTTACAAACAGAATTGCAATAGTTTTTATATATTGAATATCTTCTTGTTCTCTTTGTGGTGGTTCAGAGAAAAGGACTTTATTGACTAGTTTTCTTGGATAGCCATTCAAGTACAGATTGTGGGAAATTAATGTTAACTCATCTCGAAGGGCCTCGTTGTCTGTTGTGATGCAAATCGCTCTCTTCTTTAACATATGTACAATGCTGAGTTTATGTGAGATGTGGTGAGAGGAGCTGAAATGTAGGTAGCAACCTGTATTGGTCGGTTTTCTGTACACTGATAGATCTATACTGCCATCAATTTGTTTTTTGATTAAGATGTCTAAAACCGGTAGTTGTTTTTCTCTTTCAAGTTCCAGAGTAAATTCCAAAGTTCCAAAGTAAAGAGAATGATGGAAGGAGTTGATATTTTTGAGAAAATCATCTAGGTCATCTTTGTTGTTGTTCCGCATGATGAAGATATTGTCTACATATCTGAACCAAATTTTAAGTTTGGGAATAATTTGGAATAGGATTTTATTTTCTAAGTCTTCCATAAAGAGGTCAGCACATGAAGGTGAGTGAGCTCCCCATCGCCAAGCCTGTTAATTGTTGGTAGATCTTATTTTTCCCAAGAAAAGTAGTTAGAATTTAGGCAGTGAGCAAACAACGTGGTTATATCTTGTGGGAACAAGGTACTTAAGATGTCAATGTTCCTGTAGTGGAGGTCGTTCGATACTATTTTATTTGTAATTATTCTAGTCAGTTTTACAGTTACACATAATTGTGAGATTGTTTCAGCCTATATGTAAGTGCCCTGAAGATGCCAGTAGTTAAAGTGTGGCGAAACTAATTGGTTAAGTTAATAAAATTGATCAACACTTGATCTGTAAACCTAAAATATTATTACTAATTCTCATGATCAAGAAAATAAACCTTCATTATGAATATTTCAATATAGTTATTCCCGTCTAAACAGTTCATTAAAAAACCGAATGAGATCTATACAGCCATTAATGCGTGTTAGCTGGAAACAATGCTATTTGTTTTTGAATTCTGTGGTTCACGCTCACACTGTCCGAGGCCTAAAATTGGTAAATTTTTAATAAATGATGACCAAACTTGATTTAACGAATTGTTTAGATGTTCACAATACCAAGAAATGAACTAATTTTTGTAATTTCTAGTAGTTTGTGCTTTAAACTTTTAGTTCTCTTTACCCTGGAAGATGGTAGTCTGACGACTAACGAAACTTGTCGGGTGTTTTTTTTAGTACTTGTTTAGTTTTAAAAACAGTTTTCTTTAATAAACATGTGGTCACAAAACCAGAATAACTATATTGAACTTCTTAACCACAGAAACGTCTGCAGGGATAAAAACATATTTCACTCTAGAAAAAGAAATTGTCTCCCTTTTCTAGATGTATTAGTGACTCAACTTCCAAATGATTTATTTTCCTTCTCTGTTTATAGATAACTTGTGCAGACACACACATGGGAAGGTACTTATATAAACAATCACACCATCACCCATTCCAAAAGTATGCCACTTCAAAGTACTCACACAGAGCCAATAGGACTGTTTTTTCAAATGGTGCAGCCCTGGAAACTGAACTCTGTACCTTTTGCAACACTTTTTTTTTAGCCAGTGGCTACAATCCCCATAAAATACACAAAGTACTGCATGTTACCCTTATCTCTCCTGCAGCTAATTTCATAATAACACAACAGAACTATTCCCGTCCTTTATATTAAGGTTGCATCTGAAAAGATAGCTGAAGTTCTCTTCAAGTATAATCTTAGCACTCAAACCACATTCAATGAGTAAGTTTTGCACATTTTTCCCAAGTATCAACTTCATCCTGTTGCACATCCTCATGTGTATAAAGTTCCCTGTGCCTGCAACTTAAACTGCTTTGAATAGGCTGGTAGATTTGTAAACATCTGCCTTGAAGAACACTAATAATATCCAACATCTGGATTCTGATTGAGTGCTATGTGTATCACAGTTGTGATTTGTGCTCTCATGCTGATTAGAAAACTAGTGAAATTTTGGTAAAAATTAAAAAAAAAATAATAATTCACATTTGATGCCGTAGACGCCATATGGTCACTCTCATACCTCACCGAGTTTTTGGAGTGAAGTCTTCTGCTAGAATAAGTGGTAGGGTCGCAGATTCTCTTTCCACATAGAGTTAGTAGGACAATCACAAACATCCATGCCCATGGCAGGATTCAAACCCCAACCTCTTGGCTGGAGAGTGGATACACTAACCACTTGGCCAACATGGCTGGTGATTTGGTAAGTTCAATAAGTTATTTAGTTATTGTTTTTTCTTCTCATGTTGTATATACCATGAAGCACTGTTATGAATAACCATTAAATAACCACTAAACTGATATTAATCATTTCATTAGGCTGTTTTATTCCATTAAACCTGAAGATGAACTTAAACCATCACCTAAGCCCCAAACACACACACATTTTGGAACTCTCACACACAAAAGGTTGTAAACCTAATTGTACATTAGTACTATTGATGGGCTAAGGGGTTTATTTTTATTATTTTAGATGTATGTATGTGTATATATATATATATATATATATATAAATTTGTGACAATGATACTTACACTGAGTTTAATAGATCATATTAAATATCATCATCATCATCAAATTCCTGCCATGTACCTTCAAGGGGTGTACAGGATATGATAGTACTACATGAAAAAAATTACATCATTATTAATTTCCTATCTACAATTTTCCTCCAAATAGTCTGTTACTTGTCAACACTCCAATACTATCAGATCTTATATTTCTATCGTCTAAAGCACTTTGTACCGTATCAATCCACCTATATCTTGGTCTTCCTCTCGGTCGTTTTCCTGCCAACCTGGCAGAGAACACTTGTTTTGGTAATCTTTCCTTGCCCATTCTGTTTAAGTGACCATACCACCTGAGATTAGCTCTGCTAACACATTCCTGGATGCTGACAATGTCAAGTTCTTTCCTGATATCCTCGTTTTTAATATGATACTGCCATTGATGCCATCTGTTCACGCCTATAATCTTTCTCAGGACTCTCATATCTGCAGTATCTAGTCTTTGGTCAAGTGTTTTACTTCTGACCCAGCTCTCAGATCCATAAGTTAAAACTGGTTTGAACACTGTCTTGTATACAGCTAATTTAGTGTTCCGACTAATTTCTCTCTTATTCCATATGAATTTATTCAATTGACTTCCCACCATACCAGCTTTGCTGATTCTGTTGTCTATTTCTATATTTAATTTACCATCTTCAGTAAAAATCGTGCCTAAATAGCTGAAATGTTTTACTTGTTCCACAGGTTCTCCATTCACAACACAGTTGACATTTTCAATGATTCTGCCTATTTTCATTGTCTTTGTCTTTTTATTGCTGACCTTCATACCATATCTATTACAAGAGCTATTCAATTTAGTCAGAGAATCTTGCAGACTTGTAGCGGATTTATTTAGAAGTATAACATCATCCGCATAAAGCAAAGAGCTGACATTAACATCTCCAATTTTGATATCATGTTTAATACCACTTTCCTTCATAATGTGATCCATATAGATAATGAATAACAGAGGGGATAATGTACATCCTTGTCTCACACCAGATTTAACATTAAACCATCTTCCTGTACTTCCTTCAATTCGAACTGCTGACTTACAACTCAAATAAAGACTAAGTATTGCTTGATATAATGTCCCATTGACACCATATAACTGCAGCGTATTGAATAGCTTCTCTCTTGGCACCTTGTCATATGCCTTTTCCAGATCGACAAAACTTAAATACAGATCTTTGTTATATTCCCATGCTTTCTCGACTATTTGTCGTAAAGTGAAGATCTGATCCTGACAGCCTCTATTTGGCCTGAATCCAGCTTGTTCTTCACCAAGCTTTTCTTCCACAATTCTTCTCAACCGTTTCTCAAGTATACTTGAATAGATCTTGCCAGGAACACTAAGTAGGGAAATACCTCTGTAATTCTCACATGCAGTTTTATTTCCCTTTTTATATATGGGTACTATGAGAGCTCTACTCCAATCATCGGGAATTTGTCCCTCTGTCCAGGCTTTCTGAACTATGCAGTGCAGCCACTGTAAGACTCTTATACCACCATACTTCAGCATTTCTGGTCGAATATCATCTACTCCTGCTGCCTTTCCACATTTCAAGCCTTTGATGGCTTTTTCTACTTCAAGTATGGATATGTATTCCTGACTGCATGCCTGGTCAGTGTTTTTTACCACTGTACTGTTATCACTGCTTGTTTCATTTAGCAGTTTTTCAGAGTAATTACTCCATACTTCAAGGATATCTTTTTCTCCCGTTTTCATGTCACCTTTATCATCTCTAATTCCTTTTATGGCACTCTTTCCTCCATTCTTAAGCTTCTTCAACAACCTCCAGAATATTTTGCCACCTTCTTGATATTTATTTTCTATATTCTTGCCAAAGTCCTCCCATGACTTTTGTTTAGCTAGTTTTACAGAGTGTTTAGCATTCTTGCATTTGTCTCTGTATTCTCTAAGAGCACAAGCTGACTTATTTGACAGGAACTTTTGGTATGCTTTCTTCTTTTCCTTCACTGCCTCTTTAACCTCCTGTGTCCACCAAGGAGTTCTGATTTTTTTATCCTTACAAATTCATTGATTGATTCTCTGGCAGAATCAATCAATGTTTTCTTCAGAGTTTGCCACTGAATCTCCAAGGTTTGATTCCTGTTCTCAAACTCTTTCATTTTTCCTTCAATAATTTTTGTGTATTTTAGTCTACAGCTCACATCTGAGAGCTGCTCAACTTTTATTCGCTTTAAAACTTTCTTACATGTTATTCTTTTCAATATGAAATTCAATTTTATCCTGCTCAAGACTAAATAGTGATCACTTCCAATTTCAAATCCTCTGTACACTCTGGTGTCCTGCACCAGGGAGAAAACATCACTATCAACAATAACATAGTCGAGACATATTAAATATAGATACTTAAATCAACTAGTTTTGCCACATATCCTTAATCGCTTAATTTAAGAGAACATATGCTTGTTCTCTTAAGTAATGAAAAGCAATCTTTTAAAACATATGCCTGAAGGTACTGTATGTGCATGCACATGCAAATTCACCTGTTCAAGAATTTTTTTTTTTTTTTACTCCAGTGGGAATTATGCATTTCAGTGTATTTTTCTGTTTTTGGAATGCAGCCTGTCCTACATTGATCTTTCTCCAATTTTGATTACATAGCATCTGGTTGGTTTCTAGATAGTCATAAATATTTTATTTTTGTCTGCATTCCCTTCAGCATAGTTTCCTGTAACTTTTCTGAACAATAATTTTCACAATGTTCTCTTGATGTTAACAAATTTCACTGTCATAACAATTTGATCAAGAAAGAGAGAGAGTTGGGTGAAATGTATAAATTATTCTTGAAAAATATTTTTTTTTTTTTTTTTTTTTTTTTTTTTTTTTTTTACATAAATTTTCTTGTTCCATTATTCAGGAATGCAAAATAGAGTTGACAGTATGTAATCCATCTCCTCATTCAGTTCATATATCATTGCTACCTGTGGAAGATCCTCAAGTATTAAAATGTGTAACAGCCAAGGTGGGTAGTAGTGAAAGTGTATAGTTATACTGTTAATATTTAATATACTGATTGTCATATTTAGTTAGAAATAGCATTGCGGTTATGGGAAAAAAATTCTCAAACTTCAGATAACTATTTTATTTTATCATTCATATTTTCAATAGTCTCCAAATACATGTATTTCTGTCATTTAATATCTAGGTTACCATACCAAATGATGAGCTTGTTTTGCCAGCAAGGGATGACACAGCAGAATTTGATGACATAAGTGACAATCAGATATATAAGGATGATCCACAGTAAGTTTTTCTGTAAGGATTTATATATTGTAGCTGAAATGACTTTGTAATTTTTTGGAATAATAACAAAAATCATTTTAAAATTTCAATATTCTTGTGAATAGTATTGATTACAAAATAATAAGAGTAAAGATGGTAATAATTTTATGATACTTGGACACATGTTATCTTTTAACTTCTGGTTTCAATATTTTCATACTGAAAGTTCTTGAGATATTTCTTGAAGAAATGTTCTTTTCATCAAAAAAAAAAGTATGATTTGACTGATATCGGATTGATAGCATTTCAGATTCAGGTACTGTGGTGATAAACAGTTACTCACTGAGTAAACTGATTTCACTCTCTTCCCTTCAAACTATATATATATAATAGATCACAGTTTTTTTTTTAGTTACATTTTGTAAAATCTTGTAAACATTATAAGATTAATTTTGTCTCTGTCCATACACAAGTTATTTAGAGACTTGGCTTGGATTTTACTGACCATTCTAATTTTCATTTGAACCTTTGCATTAATTATGTATTGCAATAATTCTACTCTAGCTGACTAATTTACTCTTAACAAGAAATATTGTATTTATCTTTTACCCAGCATGAGCATGTGAAATTTCTTTGTAACTAATCTACTTCCGTATGGAGGTGGGTAATATATAAAATTACCCTAGTAGTATCCCATAACATGCATTACACTTCCTTTTGGAAAAATGACCCAGACTGGTTTTAACCTTTATTTGAGGTCTCATCAGTGGGAACTAGACTCATGAGAATAAGAGATCTGAATCAGTGGTTTTTTTATAAAGATTTATAAAAATATATAAGATTTATAAACCTATAGCACATTTGTACTGTTGGTGTGCTAAGGATTTTTCTATTTCTGTTAATTTTGTATATTTTTGTATTTATTTATTTACACAATTTGAAAATCCTGCTTTAAAAATCCAACACGGAACTTTTTAAGTCGGTCTTCCAGTGAGCAGGGCAATGGTTTAAAACCAGGCAATGAAATTTATTTGTCACTTAAAGACAGCCATAAACATCCATGCCCACAGCAGGATTCTGTTGGTTGGAGAGTAAATATGCCCAAACACTTGGCCGGCTGGACTGGTGATTTTAATAATATGATTATAGTTATTTATTTTAATATCATCACCATATTTTAAAATACTCTGAAGTACAGATAGTTGTAGTTAGGTTTGTCACATGGTTACAAAGAACATATTTGTGAACACATGTAGTTACTTTGCTTGCATCTTCTTGGGTAAAGGATAAAAGCAAGAATTATGTATTGTTAAGTATAATTTATTTTGTAACCAAGAGTTACATAGTAAACAAAGTATCTATCTTCCTGAGACAAATCAAGGGTTGCTGGGACTCTTTCCTTCTCAAGTGTCTTCAGCATCTTCTACCAGTCAGGAAAAAAGAACAAAAAATATAACTGGAATGGACATCCACAAACTAGACTCCCACAACATGCATTGAAAAAAGACCACTTCATCAGATGAAAGAATGAAATTTATTAAAAAAAGACTTTTTTAAAACTAAACATGTACTAAAAAACAAACCCGACAAATTTCGTTAGTAGTCAGACTGACATCTTCAGGGGTAAAGAGAATTAATAGTTTAAAGCACAAACTATAAGAAATTATGAAAAAACAAGTTCATTTGTTGGTATTGTGAACAACAAAAAAAGTTCGTTAAAAAACTGAATAACAGATCTATACAACCGTTAATGTGTGTTAGCTGGAAACAATGCTATATGATGTAGCGTTCTGTGGTTCACTTTCACTCTGTCTGAGGCCTGAACCCAGTTCAGACCTCAGACTGAACCTCGGTCTGGGTAAATTTTAATAAACGCTGACCAAACTTGATTTAAAATCAAACCTTGATTTTGGTTGCATTGCGTAGGAATTTTAATCATATTTGCTGCCTCATTGAATTTTCTTGTGAAACAGTTTTTATCAATGTAGGACAAGTTTGTTCTGTCTCAGAGTACATCATGATCAGTAGAAGCTGTGTGAAATGCCAAGCGAGACTTATTTTTCTCTCTTTTTTGTACGTCCTTTTGATGTTCGCACATGCAGATTTCTCCCAATCTCCACGTCTGGCCTACGTATAGTTCAGTTTGTAACCCAGTGGAAAATCATTGTACTAATGGAATGAAGATGTATACTAGAATACACACACACACACACACACACACACACACACACACACACAGTATGTATATACAATATGTAGATGTCCAGTTTTGGTTTCAGTTGGATCATTCTTAGTGACAAATTAATTCCATCTGTAATATAATTCTGCTCTGACTGAATGGAATTTAATTAATGAAACAAATTAATGATATTAGGAAAGGTCTAATAGAAGATGTGCAGTTGTTTGCCAATGATGTGAAGATAGGCAGGGCAATAAGGGATGCTACTGATATCTAGCACTTGCAGAATGATTTGAATAGGCTGGAAATTTGGGCAAACGAAAATGGCTGTCAATTTAATGTTAGTAAGTATAACATTATGCACTTTTGTGTGATGAGATTTCTAGTGGCATGTTATATTAGCAGGATTATGCTACAAGAAATGACAAGGTTAGATATCTTAAAGGAATATGGAGAACCTACCAGGCTTCTGACCTAATGTCCCATCTTCACCTTCTCACCGTGCACCCTGTTAGCTATCTATCAGGATACTGAACAAACGAGGATGGGCTGGCAATTTCGGATTTAGCTGACCAAATTGCATTCTTATTGGCTTAAACCACAATATAAAATGATGGTACAACACTCAGAGAATTTCATGCAGCTGGGGGCCCAGGTAAACAAGGCTCCCATTGTTTTTTTGCCAGGGAACCAGGGCGAACAGCGAAAAGTCAGCTACTGGAACAAATCCTAAAACACACCCTAACTCAATATCACAAGAGTTCAAGATCAGTACTATCAACATAAGAAGCCTGAATGGCAAAGAAATGGAGCCAGCTGAGGAATTAGATAAGTACCAGATCAACATAATAAGGATGACTGAAACAAAAAAGACAAAAACAGGTGAGATCTTTTTGAGCAATAAATACAAAATGTTATATTAAGCCAGTGACAATCAAGGAAAAGAAAGCGCAGCCATAGTATTCAACATTAAATATGAGGCTAATCTTTTTGAATGGCAGGCAGTCTCAAGTAGAGCGATGTGGGCAAATATCAGAATGGGGAACTGGACAATGAGACTTATTTGTATCTGTGGTATCACAGAAGGTTCTACTAAGTTAGAAGTGGAGGAATTTTTTGAGGCTTTAGAGAAAGCAACTGACACAATGAAAAAGGAAAAGTTTGTCCTTGTTGGGGATCTAAATAGTAGAGTAGAAAATGATCATCAGACATACAAAAATATTTTGGGAAAATTTGAAGAAAAGAGCAAAGCTAATAATAAAGCCAAATACCTGTTGGATTTCTGCTCAGGACATGGATTGGTTATTGCTAATCCAATGATCCAACATAAAAATGTGCACAGATTCACATGGAGCGAAGAGGCAATTTCTTCCTGGTGCAAGACACCAGAGTGTACAGAGGGTTTGAAATTGGAAGTGATCCCCATTTAGTCTTCATCAGGATAAAATTGAATTTCATATCGAAAAGAGAAACATGTAAGAACGTTTTAAAGCGAATAAAAGTTGAGCAGCTCTTGGATGTGAACTGCTGACTAAAATACACAAACATTATTGAAGAAAAAATGAAAGAGTTTGAGAACAGGAACCAAATCTTGCAGATTCAGTGGCAAGCCCTGAAGAAAACATTGATTGATTCAGCCAGAGAGGCGTATGAGGTTGTCTGCAAGGATAGAAAAATCAGAACTCCATGGTAGACACAGGAAGTTAATGAGGCAGTGAAGGAAAAGAAGAAAGCATATCAAAAGTTCCTGGCAAATAAGTCAGCTTGTGCTCTTAGAGAATACAGACAAATGTAAGAAACCTAAACACTATGTAAAACAAAAGTCATGGGAAGACTTTGCTAAGAACATAGAAAATAAATATCAAGAAGGCGCAAGATATTCTGGAGGTTGTTGAAGCTCAGAAATGGAGGAAAGAGTGTCATTTAGCAACTTCAAAAAATTGCTAAATGAAACGATCAATGACAGCACAGTGGTAAAAAAACACTGACTAGGCATACAATCAGGAATACATATCCATACTTGAAGTAGAAAAAGCCATCAAAAGCGTGAAATGTTTAAAGGCAGCTGGAGTAGATGGTATTTGACCAGAAATGCTCAAGTATGGAGGTATAAAAGTCTTACAGTGGCTGCACTTCATAGTTCAGAAGGCCTGGACAGAGGGAATTCCAGGTGAATGGAGTAGAGCTCTCATAGTATCCATATGTAAAAAGAGAAATAAAACTGAATATGAGAATTACAGAAGTATTTCTGTACTGAGTGTTCCTGGTAAGATTTATTCAAGTATACTTGAGACACGGTTGAAAAGGATTGTGAAAGAGAAGCTTGGTGAAGAACAAATAGAGTCTGTCAGGATCAGATCTTCACTTTATGACAAATAGTTGAGAAATCATGGGAATATAACAAAGATCTGTATTTAAGTTTTGTCGATCTGATAAAGGCATATGACATGGTGCCATGAGAGAAGCTATTCAAAATGCTACAGTTGTATAGTGTCAGTCGGGCATTATATCAAGCAATACTCAGTCTTTATTTGAGTTGTAAGTCAGCAGTTAGAATTGAAGGAAGTACAAGAAGATAATTTAATATTAAACCTGGTGTCAGACATGGATGTACATCATCTCCTTTGTTATTCATTATCTATATGGATCACATTATGAAGGACAGTGGTATTAAACCTGATATCAAAATTGGAGATGTTAATGTCAGCTCTTTGCTTTTTGCAGATGATGTTATACTTCTAAATAAATCTGCTACAAGTCTGCAAGATCCCTGACTAAATTGAATGACTGTTGTAATACATATGGTATGAAGTCAGTAATAACAAGACAAAGACCATAAAAATAGGAAGAATCATTGAAAATATCAACTGCATTGTGAACGAACCTAGAGAACAAGTGTAACATTTCAGCTACTTGGGCATGAGGTAATTAAATATGGAAGTAGACAACAGAATCAACAAAGCTGGTATGGTAGGAAATCAACTGAATAAATTTATAATGAACAAGAGAGAAATTAGTCAAAACACTAAATTAGCTGGACTTGACAAGATATAGGTGGATTGATACAGTAAAAAGGGGTGAGATTTCTTTAAAAAATTTATATTTCAATCTTGGAAGAAACTGTTCAAACCAATTTTAACTTATGGATCTGAGAGCTGGGTTAGAAGTAAAACACTTGACCAAAGACTAGAGACCGCAGATATGAGATTCCTGAGCAAGATTAGGTCGCGAACAGATGGCATCAATGGTAATATCATATTAAAAATGAAGATATAAGGAAAGAACTTGACATTGTTAGCATTCAGGAATATGTTAGCATAGCTAATCTCAGGTGGTATGGTCACTTAAACAGAATGGGAGAAGCAAGATTAGCAAAACAAGTGTTCTCTGCCAGGTTGGCAGGAAAAAAACCCAGAGGAAGACCAAGATTAGGTGGATTGATATTGTAAAAAGTGGTGAGATTTCTTAAAAAATCTTATATTTCAATCTTGAAAGATTGAAATATAAGATCTGATAATGTTGGAGTCTTGACAGGTAACAGATTGATTTGGAGGAAAATTGTAAATAGTTAGTAATGATGTAAATTTTTCATGTAGTACTATCATGTCCTGTACACCCCTTGAGGGTACATGTCAGGAATTTCATGATGATGAATGTCACATAGTAAAAGTTGCAAAAACAACTCAGAGGATAATTGTTATGTTGAAGTGAAACTTGATGTAAGAATAAGGAAGTCATTTTGTTCTCTTTATAATGCCTTGATAAGAGTGCACCTGGATTTTTGTGTCCAGATTTGGTCTCCCAGGTTCCAAGGGGGATAGCTGTGGAAAGGGTGCAAAGAAGAGTTACAAAGATTATATTGGGATTATGGAATTTAGATTATGTGACAGATTACGAATATGTGGATTAAAGACTGGTTAACAAGAGAAAGAAGGATGATATGATAGAGGCCTGTAACCTTTTGAATGGGTGTTGTAGGATATTGTATGGTGAAATTTTTTGGAGAGAGAGAATATGAGAGAATTCATGGAAGTTGGTTCCCAGTCAAGAAAGGGGTAAGAGCTATGTTTTTCTCTCACAAAAGAAGGAGTGAGTGGAATAATTTGCCTTTAGGGGTAGTGAGTGCATCTAGTGTGAATGAATTTAAGGGAAGGTATGACAGCTGATTTGGGTGATTTATAGCCTCTCTGAGTCCTTGACTCTCTGACCTTTCAGATAATAATAGTATATCTGTTGACCATCATAATCTTTCAATGGATGTGATATATCCATTTTCCCTAAATTTTACTGTTTGCTAGTACTTTTTCAAGTATTTTGTCTTACTTCGCATCTCAGATGCTGAGGGTGTAATTTGACTAACTCACTCTAAAAAAAAAACAAGTCAACATTTTTTCTGCGACCCGCAGTCTTTCCAGTAGAAAATATGGCCCATGGAAGGTGAAAGGTTGAAGATCACTGCCCTAGAGCATTTCCTCCAACACACAATGATTTATTGTCAAGTTAAACTTGATGTATAATAAGGCAGTTGGACTTGATAATAACTCACTCATCATCAATCCCTCCACCACCATACCCTGTACACTTCAACTTCACATGATGTTGCCTTCACAAAGATAAAATACCCTAAGTAACTGCTCATTAAATACCTCAACTATATCCTCTGCAATAATTACCAATCTACTATCAACTAACACCCTCCCATAGTCATTCTTTCTTCTGCTTGCAACATATCGAAAGAACTATTAGGATATTTCTTGACTTCATTGGCTAATTTATTCTCATTCTGCACTTTTGTTGTCTTTACCATCCAAGTCACCTTCCTGGCCTGTTCTTTGTACTCTTCATGCAACTGATTATTACCAGCATTCATGTCATATTGCCTCCATAATGCCACCACCTTCTTCCAGATTTCATGCTCAGTCTCTTTGTTCATCCATTTTACTCCTTCCTTATTTAGCCTTTTCACTTTTGGAATACTGTGACATTGCTGCTGTTGAATAGCTCTTGATCAGAGCCCAAGCAATGTCTTTCTTTTCACTCAACTTCTATTTCCATGCTAGAGCTCCTAGTTGTCTCCTAAGTTTTTCAGTCACTGGTCCTTCTTCACAGAAGTTCTCATATGACTGAAAATGACCTATGTGATCACTTCATGGTCATTCTCACCAACTGAGGGAAGATTAAATATTCCATTCATAAGTACATTGTCTGATATGATCATTTCTAAGACTCAACCCAGTGCTTGCCATTACATATTACTCAAGATAGTTTTCCTTTAAGAATTCAAGAACTTGCATGCTCTCTCTCTTCATTCCACTCAATACTGCCATAATTAAAATCACCCAAATGATCATCCTTCTCTTGCTCACTAAGCCAAGTTGCTTATACATTTTTTGTCTCCACCCTCAACATTCTCCCTGCATATAGCAACACCCAACTAAATATCTCATCCTGTCAACTTCCACCTCATGCCACTATTTCAAAACCACTAGTGTTATTTTCCCCTTGTATCTCAGTCTTGGGTAGACATAATTTCCTGCTATCATCAGCCGCACTCCTCCTCCTCCCTTCTTCCCTTTCCTATCATGAAAAACGTCATACTCTTCCATTTCTATTTTGGTCCAGGATATTATTCTCATCTAACCAGGTTTCTCCTATCCAGCTATTTGCAGACAAACAAACTCAACACAATTTCATCTTCCTTATTTTTAATATTTCTGACATTTATAAGTATAATAATTCATTTCTTGGTCTATAACAAATCCTACCCATGCCACCCTCTCATCTCTAACTTCTCACCTGTAATGCTCTCGCTTCTGTAATGGTACACATAAAACCATAAGAATTGTTAATTGTATATAGAAGAGGGCAGATTGTCAAATATGTGAACCCTTTCTCATACTTCTTTCAGTTTTCTCACAGGTATTCTTATAGCCACTTTTATGGACATTGCTCCACCAAATTGGCCATTACCATTTCTCTACTTTCTCTTATCATGTAAGACGTAGAGCAGCTGCCTGCTAGTCATCATCCATCCACAGTCCATCTCCAAACATATTGAACCAACTTCACATCTTCTTTCATTTTGTCTATTTCTGTTCTTTGGAACAGTGTTATCCAGTGAGTAATCCTCCCCCCGTGCTTTTCAAGGAGCATAATCAATTACTTCTTTCTCCTTTATCTCTTGTCAAAACATGGCACAGCTGTGTTACAGGTCTTGTGATGTGTGTGTGTGCGTGCGCATGCCATTAAAAAAAAAAATCGAGATGTGACATGAATAACATTCCTCACTGAAGTCACACAGTACCCTTAAATAAAATCAAAATACTCACCCTGATGATCTCAACTATACAATACTATTTATAAAATCATTTACCAGTAAAGTTATGATTCCATGTGCATTGGATCTTGGATTGTTACATCCTGAATGAAGAACCTTTAAAAGGAAACAATTCATTCAGGATTTAACAAGTCAGAAAAATCAGCTGAGAGAAAAAACTTGTACTCGAGCAGAAGAAATAAAGTACTAACTGTAAATAGAAATAGAATTACCTCCTTTTAGTGGAATTGTAAGACCATGTAAAGAACTTTGTGTATAAATTAGTATTATATGAATGCCTCATGTATACAATGAATGGGTAAATTAGATGTAAACAATAGTCCAAAAGTCACGGGCAGGCCTGAGGCATTGGCAATCTTGGAAAGCGACACACATTTGTTTCCCGGAAGATGCTGCTAGAGATCTCGTGATGTGCCAAAATTCCTGCGGACGAAGAAAGTAGCGGGCGAGAAAAGAAAGAGGGTGCTATCACAGCTAGTAACAGGGTGCTAAAAGGGGGGGTGAAGGGAGAATAAAAAGGATTTGCACCCCTTTCTCAAGGCTTTTTTCGCCTATTTTGCTGGATGATGATTCGACTTCTCCCATGGACTGGAAGTTCCTGATGGTGTTTCTTGGTGATAGTACGATATCGTACGCTGCGCCTTTCCCTTCGATGTCTGAATTTCTGCCAGTACTAAAGCGTGAGATGTCAGCATATGCTGTCTTCACTCCTTCACTGGAAGTTCCGACGGAATAATATCGCGGATGTATCTTTTGAACCGGCAGTAGAAATGACGATGGTCCGAAACAGATAGAGAATAGACGGGGGGAAAACGCCAGGTGCAGAGCATAGCTTAATCTGATGACCATATTGACTCACCACGTGGACACAGGCTTATGGAAGTATCGAGAATTAATCCAAACAAAGGAGGACAGTTCAGGCGGACCTGGAGATCCTGCCCCAAGAAATGGTAAAGTACAGATTTTGTTGTATAATTACCCAGTCAGTAAAAGTGAAATATCATTGTAGTGTAATAATCAAGTATGGACAGTATTTAAGAACTTTAAGTGATTATTTAGCAGTGGCTAATGTCATAAAACATTGTCTGAAATGATAATAGATGATTGTGACTGGTTTAATGTGCAAGACTAACTTAGTAGTTAGAATATTGATTAGAAGTGTATAATGTGTATATTATGTGTGTTTATTCTCTAATTTAAAAGAAGGATTTATTGTTCATGCATTAGAGTATTAATCAGTTTGATTTAGCATGTCATTGAACTAATTGAAAGTGAGCTTGGTCTAAGTGTATATTATGTTTTTAGATTCCGATAAATGTGTTTTTTTCTTCTATGCCTGAGTTTTGCCTGTGATATGAATCAAAACTACCACTCATTAATCTGAACCATAGCTGGGAGAATTGAAAGAAAGGTATAACATGTTGTTGTTGTTGTTATAGAGGTTACGACTGAACCAGAATTTATTTAGCCACAGTAAAACATTTAATTGAAGTGTTTAAGCATTAAATTTATTCATCTATTTGCACCAAAAGTCTTCCTGAATAAGAGTCCCCTCTATTCTAAGATATTGGCTGTCGCAGCTTTAAAAAATAAATTTGTCAATATATGAAGAGGAGACAGCCCCAGAAAGAAATTAGAGGATTCGTTTCTTTTAGCAAGGAATAACCTTTATCAGTCAGGGTAAGCACATGAGTAAAATTAGGAATCGGCTAGAGATATAGAATTTGCTTTCCTTATAGAATGAACACATAATAAGTGATACAGATATTAGAGTCAGGGAAATTTTCTAAGTCTTATAGTTATTATGGAAAGGATTCATAAAGGAAGTGTTAGATCCTGAATGGAGGATTTTCTAAGAAGTTGTTCATTCAGAATCTAACATGAAAATTCTAACTAATTTAAGATAATACCTGCACACCAGCAAAAAGTAATAAGACCTTGTTTATTGTATAAGAGAATGCATATTAATATGTGAATTGTATTAGAAATATTTATAGTCAAAAACAGAAAACTAAACTAGAGAATTATGTCAGATTAATGATTCTATGTAAAAGAAATATTAGGTTAAATATGTGTCCTATTAAGCTATCTCAAATAACGTAAGTCACCAGACAGGTAATGAGTAACAGTGCAAAGTTCGCATCTGAAATGTACATATCGGTCGTAATGCCGGAGGCTACAGCGTACGCGGAAAATAACGTAAGCGCTCTTTCCTCGAAGACAGCACCTAACAGTAATAGGGAGAGTAAGGATCATCTTAAGGGCATTATCAGCTATCTCAGCATGGCATTAAAACTAAGGGTAGTGCGAAAAAAAGGATACGGCAAAAAGAGGGCGCTAGAACATAGAATATAAGGCAATATGCGCCATATTACAGGGCTGTTTATTCTGAATTTCATCTTGAGGATTCTTGACCGGTGGTCGGAGAAAGCATGAGCCAGGGTTCTATGATGTTGGACAGTGGGCTGTTTTCCTGATTATGCTGAACAAGATTCCACACGGAGCCGTACGCAAATCATCAGCCTATGCAGAAATCGTGCCAGCTGCTGGATGTCCCATTGGAAAGGAGTGGAGATAGCCCTTAGTCGTGGAAGAAAATAGTTGTGTCCGGCAGCAGTAGAAAGGACGACGTAGCCAAAAGCCAGGCGCTGAGATAGCCGATCGAAGGATGACCAGAACAACACATGGTAGTTAATATACCTTCGGAAAGAACTGGGTAATGTAGAGATCTTTGTTATTTGTTATGGAAGTGATAAAAGATAGAAATTTGTGTTTGATTAAGTTATGTGGGCAATCTTTAGAGAACTTGGATAAGATTTCGTATTTGAGACAGCAAGTTCTGTTGGACACGGAATTGTCAGGAATGAATCTAATTGTATGTGACTGAAGTAATATATTTTGTTTAGTAGATAACCTTAACTGAGAAAGCAACAAGTTGTATAGTATGTACTCTATGATTAGCATGCATGAGAGAATCTTAATTTAATGTAATATTGTCATTGCTTTCTATTGTTCTGTGTGATTAACAATTTGATCTGTCTAGGTGAACTTGATTAATTTAGAATTGTTTAATTATCTTAGCATGAGATTTAACCTTAGCAAGAGATTTAGAAGTTTTAGTAATTTGATTCAAATTTAGTTGTAATTGTCATTTAGTTCCAATAAACATGTTTTATTACATATGCCTGAGTCATGCCTGAATTCGCGATATCAAATTGCCACTTATAAAATTAGAGCCATAGCAGGAGAAATTTTAGATATATATGTTTAAGTAATAAATCATTGATCACGACTGCAAAGTACCAATATCTATTTAAGTGTGTATTAGAGTGTATGCCAATGAATCTAGGAATATTTCCCTGAACTTGAATAAATTCCTGTTATAGGATACTGGCTGGTGCAGTATAAATACAAATTTGCCAGTATCTGAAAAGGAAATATCCCTAGGTAGAATCTAGTTAGGCTACACACAAGAAAAGATAATAGAGGTAAAAGAAGTATATAAAAATAAGAAAATTATTAAGGAAAAGTAACGACATAACAATGGCACAGAATAAAAATATAACAGGATCAACGCAAAGGGCTTTTTTTTTTCCCCGAGCCATTGATCACTTCAAGATTTTGACCTCTATATAACTCATGACTACCACAAATAAACAAGAATGCTCTTGCCAAACTAAAATAAATTGTCAGGATATCTTTTATGCAATTGATACGATGTATATGCCTAAAATTTGAAATTGCTGCCATAACATTGCCCATGGATATAGCCACATTTTCCTTATTGAGTCTCTCTTGTTGAGGAAAGAACTATTCTATAAATATCACATTTCAGTGTTGTATTGCCCATATGGAGTACTGAATCACTTTGCAGCATATCTTTAAAAGCATAATAATAATAATAATAAATTCCTTACCTCAATCATCCACCAGTTTTTTCTTTCCTCAACAAGAGAGACTCAATAAGGAAAATGTGCACAAAGTAAGCTATGCTTGACATTCTTTTGGGTAAAGAATAAAAACAAGATATTTTTTCATGCAGTATACTTTCTTTTTTTAAACCAAACTCTCATTTATTACCCAGGTTTGACAATGTTATGGAGTTAAAGGATGTAGCCCTTCCTATCAAATTTCTCTCCCACCTTCATCCTCTCCTAAATTCTTATGATATACGCCTGTTCCTTCTTCATACCTCTTTTTGCCTCCTTTTTAAATGTCTTTTTATTTAACCCTTTTTTTTTTTTCAGTGCTTAATTTTGTTAGCCATCATAACTACCCAGTCCAATATAAGATGTACATTTGTTTAATAGTGATTTGATTTTGAGGTTCTGGTGCAAGGCTATTTTGTATGAGAATGATGCTTATTTCAATCTTCTGTAAGATAGGTGATTTTGATTTGGGTGTTTTCTTATAGTGAGTCTATTTTTAGTACATTATTATGGTTTTCACTGGATTTGCTGGATTTGGTGCATTTATGAATATATTTCTAGACATTGTTAATTTCAGATAATGCTTTAAAAAATGGTGCTAAAATCCCAATAAAATAATTAAGTGGCAAATAAATAAATAAAAGCAAAGGCTACCATCGATGCTAGAGACAAAACCTTTGCCAAAGAAAAGCATTACAATGCTGATATTGATCTTAAGAAATTAAGGTAATTTGACTTATATTTCCAGATTAAAGCAGATCATTAGGTGATTGACTCAGGATCTAGAAAAATGTGAATGTCTGAAAAAAAAATAGGCAGTGGTTGAATTTAATGTAAAATTAGAATGTAAAAAAAAAAAGAAGAAAAGAAATAATATGCTATGGTGAATCACTCATTAAATTTGAAGTTGAGAAACAGAAAAGTAAGAGAAATGGTAGTGCACATAGGAACAAGTGATTTAATTAGTGATAAATGAAGAATGAGAGAGGATATGAAATGATTGCTGGAAGAAGGGAGAATAAAGTGATTATTTTGGTTTTTATTAAACTGAATTTTTACTCTAACACAGTAGTTTCCATAATTTTTATGATGAAGGGAGAATAAAGACTGAGTGAATGAAAATTGTTAGTCTGGTACCAAGATATCATATGACTGGGCTGTGAAAGAGAACTATGATAGCAAGTGATTCATAACATAAGCAGTGAAGAAGATAGGGATGTGAATTTTTGGATGTTGAGGTGAGTTTGATGGTACTAAAGACTTGCATAAGAGGGATGGCTGCCTTGAATAGATTTGGCATCAGGAACATGGAAAAATTATTTATTGAGATGAGATCTAATTCAGAGAGTTAATTTGGGGAACCAATAATCATGGAGCAAACAGCGAGAACATGTGTAAGTTCAGCTATTGTATGCAGCCATGATAATGATATGTTGTTGAGCATGGTTATGAATCTCATGAAAGAGTGGATCTGTATACTCAGGATTTAGACTTGGAGTGTGTGGGGGCAGGGGGAGCAAACAGCGAGAATGTGTAAGTTCAGCTATGGTATGCAGCCATGATAATGATATGTCGTTGAGCATGGTTATGAATCTCATGAAAGAGTGGATCTGTATACTCAGGATTCAGACTTGGAGTGTGTGTGGGCAGGGGGTAGAAAACACAGGAAATAGAAAGCTGTCCATCTGGGCAAAGCAGACTACATATGTAAGAATATGAAAAAAGCCAAGGGGTAATTTGTTATGTCTATATACAAATACAAGGAGCAAATGGGTGAATTTTGTTTCTTTGGTGAATATTTTGTGACCTAAGATTGTTAGTATTGATGAAACCTAGCTCTAAGAGTAAGATGTTGTAACTGGAATTGATAAAAAGATAGAAGAGATAGGAGGGGGGGGGGGTTCAGCTAATGATATTGAATAATTTGAGTCCAGTTACAACAGAAACTCATGTTAGCAATAATAGTAATAATGTTCCATGCAGTTAGTATGAGGCCATCTTATCCTGCGTAACTTACACTTCAATGTGTAAGTTACGCAGGATAAAATATATTCTGGATGTTGCTACAAATCTGATGGTTAGTTCAGTTGCTGGGGACAATGAAATATGTGTCCTAAATGAGTAATCATTATGAGTGACTTAAATTATCTAAACATTGATTGCATAATAGAGAAAACTTGATAAGTATGAAAGAAAATTTAATGAGCTGTTGTGACATAGCTTTCTTAAGCAACGTGAAAGAAGGAACTCAAAGTCAATATGTGTTAAATTTGATCATAGGATCTCAGTTAAGAATGTGACTGTTTTGCAACCAGTTGATGACAGTGATCATGCTATACTAATCTGGAAAGTTGAAAATTATGGATGTTCCAGTTAGGAAGGGTTATGTGCTGTGAACTACAAAGCTGGAAATTATACTATGGAGAATACTGTGTTCAGTCCCAGTCCTGTAGTATCAGTTACTGAATAGGAAAGATATCAGCAGTGCAAGAGAAGTTTCAAAACATGCTTAAATGATGTTGTATCTGAATGTATCACTAGATTTTGACAAATAAGGTGAGACTGAAATGGGTGCAATCTTATTAAGCAAGAAATATATAAGCAGGTGATGCAGATGGAATATCATGAGAATTAGGATGAGAGAAGATATAAATATATAAAAAGGCAGACTAGAAAAGTTAAGAGCATTGTATGGAAAGCTGTCAGAATATGAAAAGAAGTTGGCTGTGCAGGCTAAAGACAGCACAAAAGAATTTTGTTATGTTGCTGTATAAAAGAAAAATGAATGCGGAAAATAATTTTACTGAATACAGACAGTGCACTTGTATCAAAAGTTCATGAAACTGTTCAAATGAGTGCTTACTTTGCTAAGATCAATTCACTTGGCTAAGATCAACATTGTTCTCAGTGCTACCACTACATTGGATAAAAAGATAAAGATGAGATGGGCATGAGAAGGAGGTTCTAGAGTTGTTGTATAACCTGTATAAGAATTCAGCAATACGAACAGATGGGATAGCAACATGTATAAGGGAAATTGAGTTGATCTGGTTAGACCTTTGACATGTTTGTGTAATATGGTCTCAGCTCAGGAATAGAAAGAATGCATTAAGTCCTCTTGCAGAAGGGTGGTACAATAACTGATCTGTCTAACTACTGACCTGTCAGCCTTTCTGGAATGGTAGTGAAGATTTTATAGAAGTTGGTGAAAACTTGCATACAGAAATAGGTTGACAGATGAGCTGTGAAAGGGTGCAACAAAGAATTACAAAGATGATATAAGGATTACAGTAGATTATGAGGATAGATTGACAGTATGTGGACTGCAGATTCTGGTAAACAGAAGAAAGAGGAGTGATATGATAGAGGCCTATAAATATTTGAAAGGATGTTATAAGATATTTGTTGATGAAATGTTTTGTTATATTGAATTTGGTGAAATGCAAGGCACATCCTTGGAAGTTGAATTTAATAGAGTTTAAGAAAGGAGTGAGAGCTAGATTTTTCCACTCACTGAGCAATGAGCGAGTGAACCAGTTTTCCTATTAACGTGATGACTGTATTTAGTGTGAATGAGTTCAAGAGAAGTCATGACAGCTGCTATAGGTTCTGTGTGAGCACCCTTGATGAGTTCTTGACTCCCTAAAGGTCTCTGGTGATGATAGTATTGCTTGTGTGCACCACTTTTACTAATTTTAGTTTGTTATGCTCGACTGTGCTCTTACTTTGGGTTGTAGAATGAATCAGTGCTATATTATTAGTTTTTTTTTTGTTCATATGACGTTTGTGTAATAGAAAATTCTATATTCTATTCATTTTAAGAGTTGTGACATTTCGCAAATCAAATAAGATTGGTTTTCTCATTTCTGTGATTCCTCAGGAAGAAAAGGATGTTAAGGTAAGTATGTTTTTTTTTTTTTAAATTAACAACAGAGACTTTTTAAAAGAAACTTTAAATCATTGATAGTATGTAAAAATCATTATGCAATTAGCCTAAGTAGAAATGTTTTGTTTTGTATCCCAGTTATGACAACTTGGCTTAATGTAAAGCCAAGTTGTCATAATCAGTCTGCTCTGTTTGATATTTGTTTCTTTGAATCAAAATGATTCTTACTGAAGTATTTCCAACCAAAAGTTACCATCCCTAATAACTTTGCTGTGGAAGTGTTGCTATAAATTATAAGAATGTAATTCTCTGTTTTCATTTTAGAAAACCTCTTCAAAAACAAAATGTCTAAATATTTACAAATCTGTATAACTCTACCTTTTATGCATCTTCATATTATGTTGGTGAGCAAAACTAGGCACAGAGAAAGATTAGAAAGAATCGACTCTTGTTGCATTTTTAAACTTCATTCTGTGGCACATATATTCACATCCATATAATTTATTTCTCTCTTATGTCTTTGTGACCCTTATAAATATTAAAGTATGTCTTGTAAACTAAATGGCTTTACATTGTGTATATTTATCTGATGTTATTGTTTTGTATGAAGTGAATTTTGGAGTAATACTTTTACTGAATATGTTCTGTTTAATGTTGTATGGAAGTGTTTTTTTGTTTCTGTTTATTGATTATCAAAATCCTGATGATCATAGCTAAATAAAGGTTTTAGGAATTTTTGGAATTAGTATTTTGTTCAAGTTAAGATGAGAAGAAAAATAACTGTTTAATAAAAACTAGCACTTCAAACTTGGAATACATTTTTAGAGTTTTGCCACGATCCATATAATTTCCTAAAGTATTTCATATAATCAGCAGTTAGTGCTGATTATTCAAATTATGGATTAGATAAATCTATTTATTGAATGTCCAGTCATAATTATAAAAAAAGTAATTACTGTATAACAGAAATGGAAGAATTACTATGAAGTGATTACCTGGGTGTTTGCTAACCATGTGAGGAATGGGTATATGTGGAACTACAAGGCTGGTGATTGGGAGAAGCTTAGGACACTGCTTCCAGTTGTAGCATGTAATGATGAGTTGGTTGGGAAGACAAGTGCTGTTTGGGTGATATTCAAGAAGATTAGATATGGTAGGTGTGAAATGGATCAATGACGAGATTAAGCATGCAATATGGAGAAAGAAGGCATTATGGAACTAACATAAGAGGAGTGGTAATAATCAATTCCACGAGGAATACAAAGAACAGGCTAGGAGGATAACTTGGTTGGTGAGGGTAACAAAAGTCCAGTATGAGCAGCAGTTAGCTAATGAAGGGAAAAAAAAAAAACAAGAAGAAGAAAGAATGGTAATTATGGTAGGATGACATTGATTTGAGAAAATGGAAAAAGGACAATTGCTGCAGAGGATATAGTTGTAGTTGAGATATTTAATGACACTTAATAAAGATCTTTCATCCTTGTCAATGTGGCATCATTGAGAGTTTGAGAGCAGATGATGATGCGGAGGGACTGACTGTGAATGAGAAGAGGTATATGGGGAATTAAGCAAACTTGATATTAATCAGACTGTGGGACTTGCTGATATATCACCATGTATTTTGAAGGAATGTGTCAGCGAGTTGACATCTGCCTTGGCATGTTTGTTTAATATGAGTTACATTGGGTCAAATTTCAAAGGAGTGGAAGGAAGGCAAGATCGTACTGCTTCATAAAAGAGGTGACAGAATATAAGCATCAAATGATAGGTCTCAGGTGTTGTGGTTAAAGTGTTGGAAAGGTTGGTGAGAATCAGAATCCAGAATTGGATTGACAGCAATTGTATTATCTTTGATGAATAGCATGGATTTGCTAAAGGGTGGTCATGTTTTAGTAGTCTGTTTACTTATTACAATAAGATGACAGCATCATTGGATGTCGGAGATCGATACATGGTCGTATACTTAAACTTTGCAAAAGATTACTTTGCTGTAAGTAATCTTTTGACAGATTACTGCATGATAAGTTGATAGTCAAACTAGAGTAGATGGGGTTGGATATTAGACTAGTGCATTTGAGTGGAGATTGGCTGTCTAATAGGTATCAACAAGTTGTGTGTTGGGGAGCAATATCCCAGAAAAGGAAAGTCACTAGTGGTGTGCCTCAGTTGTCTGCTTTAGGGCCATTGCTGTTTAACCTGTATGTTAATGATATTTGAGGAAGATTTGAATGAGGATATTCGGTTGTTTGCAGATGATTCAAGTTGGAACTATGAGGAGTAGAGAAGATGTTGTGACTTTACAAGAAGACTCGAATAGACTGAGTTAATGAGCACGGGAATAGGGATGCCAGTTCGACGTTGCAAAAATATAATGTTTTAAAATTTGGAAAACAAAGATGGGATGTAGAATTTACTCTTGGTACGGATATGTTGTTGGAGGTGGAGAAAATAAGAGATCTTTGGGTGATGGTGAATAAGGATCTAAAATTTAGAGGACATATTGCCAAAATTGCGAGGACAACACAATGTATTCTGGCAATGATGCAGAGGACACTAACTTATGGAAGTAATAGATTCTGGTTCCATTGTATAAGATTCTGATTAGTCCATATATGGACTACTGTGCACAGATTTGGTCACCTGGTTTTCAAAAGGATGAAGAGATGTTCGAGTGGGTCCAGAGGTGACAAAATAATTTCTGATCTATGGAATATGAAGAAAGGTTGAGATAACACAGTTTGCAGAATGTAGTAGATAGGAGAAAGAGGGTTGATATGATAGAGACATACAAGTTGGTAAGGGGTTGTTATAAGATAAACATTGAGGAGGTTTTCATGAAATTGTGGGGGATTGGGAAAAAACAAGAGGTGATCCCTTGAAGTTCTGTAAGAAGGGTGTGAGCAAGGGAATGAGTGCAGTTTTTTTTCATGGAGAGTTGTGAATGATTGCCTAAGAGTGTAGTGTCTGCAGAGAATTTGAATGTGTTTAAGGCACAGTATGATTAGCTGTGTGTAATACAAAAGGGACCTCGTAGGTGAGTGTGACTCCATGGAGTATTAGGATGATAAGAATAATGTAGTTAAAGAACTGTATAAACAAGTAAACTGAATTTCACAGGGAAACAATTTATTATATTTCATACTTCTTTTATATTTGTTTAATGCTGTTTCTTATACAATAAATGTAATTCCTCTTTAATTACACTAGCAGTCTGACATGCAGAAGAAATTCTAGGATATGAAAATAAGTTAACGCGTTCGCTGCCAACCACGAGTATACTCGTATGTCGATTTACCGACCTCCTATGCCAAACACGAGTTAACTCTTAGTATAATTACCTTAATTTGGTCTCTTGGATTCTGAATAAAGTGGAGAGCACGTCTAGGGGCTTGGTAGAAGGGAAATAATTTCAACTAAAATATAGTATATTATATATGTGACTCAGAAGCCAACTACGAATACTCGTAGGTCAATTACCAACCTCCTATGCCAAGTGCAGGCTAATCCGTAGTATAACACGTAATTTGTAAATCAATTTAAAACTGATAAAATTAATAACAATAATAAAATGAAATCAATAAAATAAAACCAATTTATTCAAATTACAAATGATACACTTTGAAACAATTTTCCATGCACAATGTTGGTTTTTCCTGGCAAACAGGACAATAATAACGTGTTTCACATCGTTGTTTGTTTCATGTACATACTCAGCATGGCTTTGTCGGTGAATATTTTTTTCTGTAGGTGGTAAAATTTTCAAATAATGAAGATCCCGAATCCTGCTGATATTCTGTGATGCTGTAAGCTCATCCATTCCAACAAAAACTGGGATAAATTGATCTCTAAATTTTAATGCAGTCATTGCATTTCCAGTAATTATATTATATAATTTATGTGCATTTTGAATGTATATATCAAAAATGCGTATTGCCAATTTCTTTGGCCAGCCATCTAATTGTCTTTCGTAAGGGGGAATAGTAATAAAGCATTTGATCAGAAAGATCGATGCCTGACATACCCAAATCCCTAACGATATTTGGTTTTAATTGAATTTTACCATTCCGATTTTTTGCTTCAACCATTTCAAATTTGTGCATATTTGAAATGGAAAGAACTTCCATTTGCGATGAAGAATTCATTAAATTCATAATCGCTCATATTAGCATAAGCTTCTAATTCTTTATCAGTAAGTTTTCTTTTAGTGGTCACAGAGAAACTGAAGGTTTTTATAGATAAGACGCAATAAACACATTCGTCAGCACATGTAATATATGGGTGGGGTGATACGAGATTACTTGTAGTGACCTTGAAGACGCGAAAGCGCTTGGCGTCTGGGAACAAACTTTGCCCGAGGAGCGTGGCAGCGAACATGTTAAAGAGATTGGTTTAATGAAGAATGTGCTCAAACAGTAGTAAAATATATATATATATGTAGCATACAAAGAACTTACTGAAAGACCAAGTAGATTAAAGAAAGAAAACAAAAAAACTGAGAAAAGATGCAAATAAAATCTGTTAAAGAAAAGATTAGCTCTTAGTAGAAATATGCATAACAGAACAAGATATGAAAGGATAGGATAATCAAAGAAAAAATAAATAGATGGAGATAAATAATAAATTACAAGATAACCACAGTAATTAACTTTAATGAAAATAAAAGCACAGATATTTTGTACTGAATAACAAATTCAAAAATACATTCAGGATATTTCAGCTGGAAAAACAAGATCTATAAACAAATTGAAGGTACTGCCTTGGGTATCCTTCTGTCTTCACCTTTGGCAAACTGTTTTTTGAACCATTTGAAGATACCTTGTTCTCATCCATTCATCCCCAACCCTCTCTTTGGTTTCAATATGTTGATGATGTCTTTGCTATTTGGCTGTTCTGAAGAGGAATTTACTACTTTCCTACAACAGATCAATAGCCTTCACTCACGCATTCAGTTCACCATGGAAAAAGAAAAAGATCAACATGGCAGCATTAGAAAGATTGTTATTACAATTTGTTTGTATGAGAAAGGCTTGCAGGCTCTAAGTGTAAACATCTGCTAAGTCAGTCAGAAAGGTTCAAACAACTTTCCAATGGCTGGCAACTTACAATTAAAAGAAAGCAGAGGAGAACAAAAGGCGTGCCGAACTTGAAACTTAAGATGAAAGAATCATACTGATTCTTTGGGGGTTGCCAAACTTCATGCAAGGTCTCAGAGGAGGTATAATAAAAAGGGACTGAAGCAAACAGAAGAGGCTGCACAGATCCAGAGATTGCTGCAGAAGTAGAGGGGGCCCGGTTCTAGAGACGTCCACAGAGAGACATGAGAGGCTGCCCGGTTCTAGACGCTGTCAAAGAGGAGGCAGCTCGGTTCCAGACATTGCTAAAGCTGCCCAGTCCCAGATATTGCCGAAGAGAGACAAAGCTGCTTGGTTCCAGACATCATCAGAGAGCATTCCAGATCCAGATGTTGGTTGAGAGAGGAGTTTTCTGCTTCCAGAAAGGAGCTTCTCGGTTCGAGACGTCGCTAGAGAGAAACGACTTCTAGGCCACAGACAGGGCTTTCAAATTGCTGAAAGGAGAAGTCCCAAACGCCATAGAAGAGAAAAGTTTCCAGTCCAGAGGGATCCTGATCAACTGCTGACAACAGTTTCATTTTTCTTGGAGGCGGCATTTTCAGTTCTTAGAGGTGGCAATTCAAGCTACTAGACGGCAGTCGTCCAGGCATTTTTGGCGAGCCCAAGTAGAGGAGAAAAGGCGAGGCAAATTTCCCGAAGTACCTTCGCTCGTAAGTTTTTCTTTTCGCCGTGGGAGAATAACATTTTTCCGGAACTGTACAAGTCCCGCTACATTCCCAAATGATATAGCCGAAGCCAAAATTCCAGATGAAGATCTGGGATGAAAGAATTGCCATAGAACTTTTAGTGAAAGACTTTTGACTAATTGTGAGATACAGAGCCTTTGTAAGTTCAAAACTTATATAATTCCTCTTATAGTTGTATTAGAAAGACTTTTAGGATATATGTTTATTGTTTAATAAGGTTAAGAAGTGCCCTTAAAAGAATCAATTGGCATGCTAGAAGTTGATATCAAATTTGTAAAGATAACTTAACAGAGAGATTTAGGTAGCCTCTTTGCGAGTAAGCTTGCAGTTTAATAAGTAAAATTTGTAAACTGAGAGTAGATAACGTTTTGTGTTAAAGAAAGTATTTTAAAGTTGAAGAAAAAAGGTTCTAAATTTTGCTAAAGAGTTTTTATAGAAGGATAGAGAAAGCATTCTCCCTAATGTTTAAATTCGTGTACATTTCATAGTAATGTAAATAAATGTTATTTGACTTTCTTGTAAACATAGCATGTAATAATATAAACGAGAGATTCTGAGAGAGAGAAAGTGTGCACAGCTAGATTAGAATAATGGAGAATAAAGTATAAGGTAAAGAAAAAAGACATCACAAGTAATTAATAGAAATTACAAGTATACAAAGTTAAAATAATAATAAAATTTTACAATGTCGCACTAATGATAAGATAGCAACAGTAGATTTATAACAGTACGCATCTCGATAGGCTACTGGCCGTAGCGCAGTGCGGACTATTATTTCGTCTCTGTGTCGTGTTGTGTAATAATTTCTTGTGGGTATAAAATAGAAATGGAATCAGAAATTAAAAAAAAAGTTATCTGCTGCACAAAATCGTAAGCGTCATGCTGCGCAAGAAGCAGATGTTAAGAAACAAACTGGGGCTCTTAATAAATTTTTTAAAATATTAAAATATAAAATATTCTGATGCAGATTGTAACCAACTCGATACATCAGAAATCAGAGTTGAAGAACCGTGCACATCATCCAGTTTGCATGAAAGTACTATTGCAACTATTGAACAAGATAACAAGATGTGATTTAAGTGAAAAACAGTTAGAACAAGATTTAGCTGTAGTTGACCACAAAACTAACACATTGTTAGTCGCTGTAAATTTAGAAGATACATATGGTCGTAAATTTGGCGACACGTATTATAATAGAAAAATGGAAAATGGACATGAGAGCATAGACATGAGACTAGTTTAGCTCACATGAAAAATTTCTTAAAATGGAAGGAACTTGATAAAAATTTAAAAACCAAAACTACTATTGATTGCCAGACTCAAAGCATGTATGAAATGGAAAAGAAACATTCGACGAGTGTTTTAGAACGCTTGATTGAAATTATAAAATTCCTTGGTAGCCAAAATTTAGCTTTTCGCAGATCATCTGATAAATTATATGAAAGGAATAACGGCAATATTTTAAAATTAGTCGAACTGTTTGCGAAGTTTGATCCCGTTATGGAAAATCATGTTGAAAGGGCCCTACAAGGAAACAGTAGAGTACACTATTAGAGTAAAGACAGTCAAAATGAAATATTGGAAACTTTAAGTAATGCAATCAGGGATACAATTTTATTATCATTTCAAAAATCTAAATATTATTCCATAATTTTAGACTGCACACCTAATGCAAGTAAAACAGAACAAATGACCATTATTATTCGCTTTGTTTCCTGTGACAATGGAATTGTCAAGATCAGGGAAAACGTTTTAGGTTTTGCAGATATATCAGATTCCACAGGACGTGGTTTATGTGCAACAATAGTGAAACAACTGGAAAAATGGAATATTCCCATTGAAGACATGTGAGATCAAGGGTATGACAATGGGGCAAATATGAAAGGGAAAAAATATGGGCTCCAAAATTTGCTTTTGAACAAAAATCCTCAAGCTTTTTACGTGCCATGTGCTGCTCATACTCTAAATTTAATCATTAATGATGCAGATACAATTAGTTTCTTTGCAATTATTCAAGAAATATATAATTTCTTTTCATTCTCTTACAAACGTTGGGCAATCCTTTTAAAGTTCGTAAAAAAATTAACATTGAAACAGCCATCAGAAACGCGATGGGAAGGTAAAATGAATGCAATCTGCCCTCTGCAACATCAATTAGGAGAAATTTACGATGCACTTTTTGAAATAATGAAAATTTTAATAAAGAAACTTAGCATGAAGCACAAACATTATGTGCTAAAATGAAGGACTACAAATTTATTTGTTCTTTTATAATTTGGCATGATTTACTTAACAGAATAAAGCCTGTAAGTAAAATGCTTCAAGGCAAAAATATGAACATTACACCTGCTTTAGAATCTATCGAAAACTTAAAAATATTCTTACAAGAGTATCGATCAGATACAAATTTTAAAGAAGTTCTAAAACGGCAAAAGAACTGAGTGAAGAAGTGGACGGAGAACAAGATTTTAAAACTGGTACGGAAGTTCGACGACGAAAGATGACACGACAACTTGACTACGAGCATCATGACAAAACGCCACAATCGCCAGAAGATAAATTTAGAGTGAATGTGTTTTATACACTTCTAGACGTTGCAATGTGCGTTAATAGAACGTTTTGAACAACTAAAAACATATTATGATAATTACAATTTCTTGTATAGATTACTACAAATTAATAACGAAGATTTACGAAAAAATTGTGTCGATTTAGAGATTCTCTTGAAGGATGGCGACAATAAAGACGTAAATGCAATAGAACCACATGACGAGTTATGTGCTTTCCAGGATATTTTTCGGAAGGATAATTTAAATATTCAAAATCCTTTCGATATTCTTAATTTTATTGTGTCCAATAATTTATCTTTCCCTAACTTTTCAGTTGCTTTAAGAATACTATTAACTTTACCTGTTAGTGTAGTGAGCAGTGAACATTCCTTTTCCAAGTTGAAATTGATTAAAATCTACTTAAGAACAAGTATGTCACAAAAAAGGCTTTTTAGTTTGGCATTAATAGCTATTTAAAATGATGTATGTGCGGAATTAGACGTTAAGGCCATTATTTCTAATTTGGTGAATATGAAATCAAGAACCTTAAAATTTTAATAAAAAAATTTCAAGTATATTTATGTAATTTAATTTATTTTCTGTTATTCTGTAAAGATTTTATTTTTTGAATACTTATATTAATATCAATAAAATGTTCTAATTATTATTTCTGAATTATTTTCTTATTTTCTCATCAATCTTGAGTTTCTTTTATTTTCCTAAAAGATAGGTCCACTTATAAAAATTATTAAAAAATTTTTACAACTTACTAAGAATTTAATAAAATGCAAGAATTTTTTAAACTTTAGTTCAAATAAATTTTAACTTTAATTAAAATTCATTTTAATTTTGTTAGCAATTCTGGTCATTCCCTGTGTCATTATATTCAACGATTAAAGTGAAGTGGCTTTATCAAAATTTGCTTTAACTTTTGAAAATTTTTTGAATATTCGGGTTTTTAATGATTACACTGGCCAACAAAAAAAAATTTTTTTTCTGCTGATTATTATCTGACACTTGTTTTTTACTAATTTGGTTGCGCTGATTTCAAATATCAACCCCATTTTTCTCTATCACGTCAGGTTTTTCCTCTATGGCATTTTCTTTTTGCTAATTTGTAAGTTTTTGATAGTTTTAAGGAGGCAGTGCTATTTAGAGGATCAAAAAAATCGATTTTATAATATTATTTTCTGAAAGTATGTACTTTTAAAAATCTGTTCCTAACTTTTTATCAAGAAATTCGAAAAATTCCTGAAGATATAGCCTATTATTCAAAGCGGTGCGCAGATCAGAATCGGAGCGCTCACTGCTCTCGCTTGTTAGTAAACGAATAAATGCGTAAGAACCTGCAATGGCATGTACTGGCGCTTTGAATGCAAGAGAGGCCGATAACTGACCTAATACATTTAGGCGATGAAAATTAGGATGACAACTGCCTTAAACAAATAAATGAATGCTATATGCATCATAGCAGACAAAGAATGATCGAAATCAGTCAATCGTTAATCGATCGTGAAAGTATGATGAGCGCTTATAACGTTTCAATAAAGTCTCTGGTTTTTTTTTGTCTTGTTAATTGCATGTTAGTCGGCAGTGAAGAAAATACATCATATCTACTACTCGAAAATATGTCAATAGTGTAGATTCCTTCTGCTACATTTGTAGCAGCTTTACTGTTCCCAGTCAAAGGACAAATATCACTGATTTTGTTAAGAAAGTGTACTTTGCATACTTTGACGTAAAACTTGCAGAACAGGACAATTCATGGGCTCTAAATAAAGTGTGTAAGTCATGTGTAGAAAATTTACGACAGTGGAGCAAGGGAAAATGCCAAAAATTAGCTTTTGGCATTCCAATAATTTGGCGTGAACCGAAAAATCACATAGATGATTGCTATTTTTGTTTAGTTCAGACTTCTGGTTATAATAAGAAGAATAAGAAAAAAATTGTGTATCCAAATCTCAACTCAGCAATTCGGCCAGTTGCTCATTCCAATGAAATAGCCATTCCAATTTATAAAGGACTTCCTTTACTTGAGAACGAGCATGATCGGAATGTGCCAGATGTTCTTGAGGAACAAGACCCAGATGTTGATTTAGACAATGAAAATTTAATTTCTAGTTCTTGACTGCAACGTTTTACTCAAGCAGAATTGAATGACTTAGTAAGAGATTTGTGCCTATCAAAGGAATCATTGGAATTGTTAGCTTCAAGATTAAATGAAAAAAACTTACTGGAGCAAGATACGAAGATAACTTTTTATTGTAGCAGGGAAAGTAATCTTGTAATATTTTAAACACGGGTGTGGGTTTGTTACAGGTTTACTAACAGAAATGAGTGTTGTACAATATCATCCAAATGAGTGGTGTTTATTTATCGACAGTTCAAGCAGAAGTCTCAAGTATGTCTTACTACACAATGGGAGTGTATATGGGTCAATTCCTATTGGCTATTCAGTCCACTTAAAGGAAACATATGAGGACTTTAAAAAAGGTTCTGAAGTTATTAAAATATACAGACCATAACTGGATCATCTGTGTGGATCTTAAAATGGTGAACTTTTTACTTGGCTTTCAAAGAGGATATACAAAGTTTCCGTGTTTTCTATGCTTCTGGGATAGTCAAGCTAGAAACCAACACTGGAGTCAGAAACATTGGCCTCTTAGAATATCCTTAAATGTTGGAGAACAGAATGTTATAAATCAACCTTTAATCGACAGAGAAAAAATCATTTTTCCACCTCTACACATCAATCTAGGTCTTATGAAGCAGTTTGTTAAAGCTTTAGATTTACAAGGTGAGTTTCCAATACATATGTGAAAAATTTCCACAACTTAGTTATGAAAAAATTAAAGCCGGTGTATTTGATGGACTGCAAATTAGAACTTTAATGAGAGACCCAAATTTCATCAACTCTATGAATGAAATTGAGAAAGAGGCCTGGACTTCATTTACGATGGTTGCGAATAATTTTCTTGGAAACAAAAAAGCGTGCAATTACAAAGATCTAGTGGAAACAATGCTTGAAAATTTCCAACGCCTAGGTTGCAACATGAGCATAAAGCTTCATTTCCTATACGGTCATCTTGATAGATTTCCCGAGAATTTAGGTGCTGTAAGCAATGAACAAGGCATAAGATTTCATCAAGACTTAAAAACTATGGAAGATTGGTACCAAGGAAGATGGGATTCTCACATGATGGCCGACTACTGTTGGAGTATTCAAAGGGATTGCCAAAACAGAACACACAGCAGAAATTGCTACTAACAAAAATTTATTCCCTGAAACTCATGTGTAAGTAAAATTGTTATTTTTTTATAAATATTCTTGTAATTTTTAATGAATATTATTAAGTAGTTATGTATCTAATTATCGGCCTCTCTCTCTCGCATTCAAACCACCAGTACATGCCGTTTGCAGGTTCTTACGTATTTATTCGTTTACTAACAAGCGAGAGCGGTGAGCGCTCCGATTCTGATCTGTGCACCGCTTTGAATAATAGGCTATATCTTTAGGAATTTTTCGAATTTCTTGATAAAAAATTAGGAACAGATTTTTAAAAGTACATACTTTCAGAAAATAATATTAAAAAATCGATTTTTTTGATCCTCTAAATAGTACTGCCTCCTTAAAACTATCAAAAACTTACAAATTAGCAAAAAGAAAATGCCATAGAGGAAAAACCTGACGTGATAGAGAAAAATGGGTTTGATATTTGAAATCAGCGCACCCAAATTAGTAACAAACAAGTCTCATAAAAGTCAGCAAAAATTGTGTTGGACTGTGTTATCCTGCCTAGTCAACACCCCCGGTTCATTACATTTAGCGAACCAATGTGTGGCTGTTCTGTCAAAATTTATTTAAGAAATTTCAAATAATTTAAATTTTTATTATCTTAAAAGAACCACACATGCCTGGATCATTACAGGGATGCTTAGATAGACATTGCATGTGGGTGGCAAAGACCCTAGTGCCAGCTCTGGTTAGTGGCATCACTATGGACAGCATTAGCAACCAGAATGAAGGCGAAAATCCTGTATCCATCGTTTTAAACCCTCCTGACACCTACTATGCTGTGTGATATCCAAATTCCATGCATTAGTGTTTACAACTCCCCTGGTGGTGAATTATAGTACTACATTTTTTTTCCTCAGATGTTGCTTCCAATTGATGTACAATGTATTCCTGCAAAAATTTCACACCGTTTTGATCATTTGGTGGTGCCCCATAAGGCCTTAAGCATGGATACATTAATTTTGATCACCCTGTATGTGGGATGAAAGGGGGGCAGTGAAGTTGGTTTGGTGAATTTCGACATGGATTGTAAAAGTGTGTTGTTTATATGAAACTAACTTGCCTTCAGTTTCATTTGGAATCCTTTTATAGAGGTACCTTGCATTTCAGATTGCTAGAATAATTCCTTGGGCTTAAAGCTGATTCAAGGGGTCAGTTTTTTTAAGGTCAAACGAAACCTTTTAAAGACCATTTCTTTATAGTATGTTGCTTTTTTTTTTCATTCAAATTTCCCAAGAAATTAATTTCAATTTATTTATGGAGTAGTGGCTGTTACTTGTATTCTAAATCATATTTTATATTACGTAACAAGCTTGTTTTCATACAGAAATAAGATTAATATTGAGTTAAGCTAATAAAAATTAGATCGAAAAATGTTTTCTGTTTATGATTATAGTAAGCTTTGTCATGTATACACACTGTTAATTTCTGTGTGGCAGAATTTAACCAGTTCATATTGAACTGTGAAAACATTGTCACATTTTTCAAAATTTTAAAAATAACATTGTAAAAATATTATGTAACACTCTTTAATACTTATTTTATTTCCTATGTAGGTGGCCATCAGAATGAAACATGATTTTGTTAATATTATAATGCCTCTTCAAGGAGAGCAGCGAGAACCACAAATTATATGGCTGACTCATTCATTTTTACTGAGCCTTGGTACTCTCAGTGGAGAATCTTAGGATAATGTGAAACCATTGATGTAATTTAAATATAAAGCATGTTTTGAACATATTTGCTTATGAACATTTTTTGATTGTGAACAGTAAAAACCATGATATTTTTGAGATACTAATCTCCTCTGAATATACTCAAGACTTAATGGTATGGATAACACATATGGTAATTGAAATAATAATACTGTCACTATTGTATCCCAGTCAATCAAGTATTTTCAGGTTACAAAATTCATATGATATAATTACTATCACACAAAGGTAAACTAGAACTTACACTGTTGTCCTGACATCTTTGTTTCATTTGTAGCCTGTTTACAAATTGAGATGTACTATTTAGTACCTCTCAATTTTCCCCTCAAGTCTTTTCTTCTTTAAAGTGGCTTCTTTTTATGGGCAGTAGCTGTTTTTTGTATGACTGATGAAGGTTTATTTTATTTATTCATATGATGATACAATGCCCATAAGGCCCCTTTTATAGGGAAGTACGGCACCATCTCAATCCCCCCAAATTTTATCTGGCCTCGGGACTGATGAGGGTATCCACTAGATACCCTCATCAGTGTTCATTACCAAGGAATGCTGCAATACACTTAGTACCACACTAGTACTGATCTCTGGGTCTACCTTATTTGTTCTCTTGACTAGTTTTGCATTGGCTTTTTTTTTTTTGCCTCAGATGTTATTTATTGAACATGTTGGTTTATAGCATACTGTTAAATGATGCTGTGCAACAGCTAGAAAAATAGCAAATGAAAAAGATTAAAGGTGAAAAAATCATAGGTCTGTCATGTTGATTGGGCTATATGTTATAATAAGGCTGTAATGGTGACTTATCAGCAGCATGCATTTTTCAATGTGTGAAAGAGTTAGCTCTACCCTTGACCTGGTTGTTTAATGAGTCTTGCACTGGAAAGAGTTCCTAAGGAGTAGAAAAAGGCAAAATGGTGCCACTGCACAAGTATAATTCTAAAACCAAAAAAAAAAGTTTCCAATTATGAACCAGTTTATATATTTGCAGTTGTAATTAAGTTATTGGAGGTGTTAGGAATGGAATATAGGATTGGGTTGATCTACATAAGCCCTTTATGATGGTTAGCATGAGTTTATAAAGGGTATCTCCTGCTTTGGCAAATCTGCTTGCATTTTGTTCTTGGATAAGGGAGACTCATACAGTTAATATTGACACTTTGCAATTGCATTTGATGAATTGTCACTTGATAACCTGGTTGGCCAGGTGGTTAGTGTAGCAGTCCGCTTTCCTACATAACCTAACCAGCAGGCTATATGTTTGAATCCTGCCTTGGGCATGGATGTTTATGATTGTCTTAAGGTGGGAGATCAATTTCATCATCCTGTGTTTGCAACCACTGCCTCATTTTTCAGAAACCTGAAATGCTCGCGCTTCATGTTTGTTTTTTTAGAGCATTGTTTCTGGATTATTTAAAAAATAAAAATAGAAAAAAAATCATCACCCCCATCCACAATACTACCATACTATAGGTTTACAATCTTTCATCCTATACAATCAGTCACATAAAAAAAAGAATAATAAAAATAAAAATTTTAAAAAAATGAATTGGCGATTGGCACTCTAAATCACCAGTAATTGTGTGTGGTGGAGAGCAGTGTTCGAGAAAAGGAAAGTAACCACTAATATTCCACAGGGTTCTGTTCTTGTTCCTCCCCTACTGTTTAACTTATTTGTTAATAATATTTCATGTGGAGTGATTGATCGTAAATCTTCAGTTGTTTGCTGATGTTGCAAAGTTGGGTGGAGAGGAGTTATGAGGAATGAAGCTAACAATTCCCTTCAGAAGATTTGAATAGACTGATTGGACTGATTATTGGAATTGCATTTTTGATGTTAATAAGTGCAAGGTTATATCTCTGTACTTTAGAATGCTGAGTAAAGCTCTAATGTTCTACTTGAACACCTACACAATTTAAGTCAGGCTAGAAAAATCATCTTATCTTATATCCTATAGTCAGATGGATATTTACACTGTTCAATAATGGTTATACATTTTCAGAATATACTGAATTTGCACATAATTCATTGTAATATTTTACTGTAAAATATGGTCTTACATATAGTTCACTCCATCCTATAATTTATACCATCCACATTCAATAATCCTTTCATTATTGACATTTATTTTTCTATATGGAATCTCATTCCTGCGCACACACACTTCTTATTTCTAGGTTATTGGTTCATGAATAATTCATTCTTCTCTTGCTAATTTATACCCAGATGTGGACATTATCTTATTTCTTTCCCTACTACATAGTTTTGGATTTGATAGAAAGTGCACACAACAATTTGTGTACCTGTGAGCAACTACATCATGAGACATTTGGTTCCTGCACAACATAGCCATGTGAAAGGTAAGGAATTAGTTTCTTGCTGATTGAGTTGCATGCATTCTGTTTGTTATCGAATCCCTTACTCTGGATAAGACCAAATACATGGCTTGCCATATAATGAATGCCCTTTACCCTCATAGATCTTCATCTGTTAAACAGCAGGCTGGCTTGCCATGTAATGAATGCCCCCTACCCTCTGAGATGAAAAATTCTATTATTTAAAATAAGTTGTTTCAAAGAAGCAAGACATTTTGAAAAATTGCTCATGATATCCAGAGCATCTCACACCTCAAGGTTTGCTGGAAAAAAAAAAACTGTTTAGTATGAAAAAGATTTGAAAGGTCAATTTTAATCATGGCCAGAAGGTACAGACTGGAGTAGGATAGTGTGTGAGCTATTTTGATTGTATTAATTGCTTCTTTATTCTTAGTCTGAAGATTCCTCAGGAGTAAAACAGTGATACATGTAGTAAAGTTTATTTAATAATGAAATTTGTTGTTATTAATACAATTAAGTCTAGAATCATGTCTAATCAGCACATAAGTCAATCCTGATATTTGTTTATTCATCTGAGTATACTTTATAAATAGTAGATATTCTTCAAAAATTTAAATCTTGTATGCATGGTAATTTTTTGCTCAGCTTGCTGCTTATGTTATAAAAGGTCAAGCATCTGTAAATGCACTATGTCTTTTGTATATTCATAGGATTATTGTAGTATTCCAAGAATATTCAGTGGAATGGTTGATTTTCTTGACTTTAGACAGCTTAGTAGTTTTTATCATATCCAGTGATTCAAGCATATTTTGGATATCATTATTTAAAAATAGTTATGTCTACTAAGTTGTGTATAAGCTTGAGCTGCATATGTGATCTTGTAATATTCTCTGTCATTTTGTATGCTACTGCTTGTAACAGAAGATATGGTATAGTTGTCTCTCACTATGGCAAACAGCTATAACAAATTAATAATCAACTACTGAAAAATTCTTGCTAAATTCTCCATAGCTTTAATGCTGATTTAGAGGACTCTCATTGTAGTTAGCTTTCACTGTAATAAACTTCCTATTGGTCCCTACAAGTTTACTGTAGTGAAAGCTAACTGTATTTTTATTTTGGTACAGGTGCAGCTTGCAAAAAAAAACTTCTCAGATTATTAGCATATCATTTCCTTTTTGACATAGCTAATGAAAGAAAGATGGCCTTAAGAATTAAATGGCATCACATAATATATAGAGAAATCTCTATTTCAGTATTCACTATTTTTTTTTCACTCATTTAATAATAAAATCATGTTCCTATAAACAGAACTAAGCTGTACTTCATAGGTATTGAGCACACAAAAGCTGTCTTGTTTCCTGTCATTCAAAAGCTGAACACTTAAACCTTAAATGCTATGATTGGCATTGCTTGCCTACATTCAGAGAATATAGGTTGTTTTTTAGATGGCCTGACAACATTAAATCCTCTTTTCTCAGGCATAGTGACATCACAGTTATCCAGTGATTTGTTTCATGTATTTCCTTTGGCAGCTTATTTATTCACAATTCTGCTGAAGACAGTTTCCCTTCCACTGACTTATTATCTGTGGGGGAGGGCAGGGATGGGGTGAGCAGGGCATGTACATTTTGAGTATTCCATTTATATTGTGCATATAATGTACACAAGCGCTTGCACTGTAAAGTTAAATATTTCATAAAATAATCCTTTATTAATGCTTTTTAGAATATTTTGATAAGTTTGCACTCTCAGCTCTTATAGGAGGGATATCAAATATCCAATTCGTAAACAGTTTTTTTTTTTTTTTGGAAGAGGGTAAAATAATGCTTTTATGCTCGAGTATTTTTTTTTTCTTTTCCGCATGACCTGTTTTTTTTGTTTGTGAATTCATGTATTTTGTCTTTGTTCTATGGAATTATGTGTATATATAAAATAAGGTGCAAATATCTGCACCACATTTTTAATTGTTTGTATATTATCTGAAAGAAGATTGATATAAAAGTAATTTTCTAACATGTATGTCTAGACAGAAATTGTTACATAGCTGGTTGCTTTTTATGTATTTAACAATATTGGCAGCAATATTTGTAGAAATAATCCTTATTTATATGAAAATTGAAATAAAAACTTAGTCTGCATATTGCATTGTTCTCATTAGATTCCATTTAATTAATCTTAGTTTTTTAAAAAAATTGACACAGATAATTTATAACTATGTACCAGTTTTCTGATTTGAATTACCATAACTGACTAAAATTCACTTTCTTTTGATGTATATAGCAGGGGTCTGCAACCTTTTTTGACGGGAGAGACATTTTGTTAAAAATGGCATTCACTCAAATATTTTATGTGCTACATTTGAAAAAAAAATGCCAGAGTAATAAAAAAAAGTTCGATATTTCTGATTTAAATTGATTATACACGTTTACCTTGAAATAAGTTTTTAATAATAAAAAAAAGATCATCCTCCAATTATTTGCCTAAATTACAGCACATATGTGGTGTGGCATAGATTCCACAAGGTGTTGGATTGCATCTACAACATACTAGACATTCACAAGACATTCCTTTAATTGACTTGGATTTGATGGAAGAGGACTTTGCTCCTGGATCTGTTTTTTTAACATCTAATCCATTCTCGAAGAGGTTCAGATCTGGGCTTCATGGTGGCCAGGGAAGATGGTGGAGGTTTCTGTCATGCTTGCTGAACCACTTATGAACAATTTTTGCGCTATGGACATTAGCTTTATTGTTTATGAACTGTCACCTATTAGATAAGAAGTCAACATTGCAGGAGGGATTGGCTACAATGTTCATATATTGAAAGTTTTTTTCACTTGGTCAGACTATAAATTATATATTTAGTTTAATCCTTTATCCAAGTGTAAGCAAACAAAGTTTGGTCCTGAAGATTCAGGCACAAACTGTTGGCTTACACTTGGATAAAGGATTAAACTAAATATGTAGTTCAGATATTCTTTGGAGGACACCTGACCTTCCAGCAATATCAGGGGACCAATTCCATACTAACAGAATATGCCCGACACCATGACATCTTCAGAACCTTGAGTTGTGTTTAAATGGCAAGCTGGGTTCATTGCATCATGGGGCTCCTTCCAAACTCTCTACCTACCATTGGTACAGAACAAAGTGTACTGATTTCTCACACCACATGACTTTTTTTCTAGTCTTTCAGTGTCCAGTTATGGTGTTTCTGACACCACCGTAGATGAACTTCCCAGTTCTTCACAGAAATCATTAATTTCTGTATAGGCATGTAACTGCCAATACTGATCCTCTTCAATTCCCTGTGCATAATTTGAGGTATAGGTTGGAATGATCTTCATTAAAATGCTTCAGTCAATTGCTGCACACAGGATGTTCTGTTTGTCTGTACAAGCCCTCTCAGATGACGTTGATCTCATTCCTGACAGAATGTCTTAGGCCCACGGTTACACCTCTTAGACAAGCAATGTGGATTATTTTTTCCACTGGTTAAACACCTAGGATATTATACCTTTTTAGAAACCAGTCTGCTCTGCTGTTTTCAAAATGGTAGCTCCTAGACCCAAAATAAGCCCTTTATTGAACTCTGAAAGATCTTTTTTTTTTTTCCCACTGTGATCAACACTGTAGATGATTACTGACAACAGCAATCTTAAATAGTTGCCTAAAGCATATGGTAATGTATGTGACCAAGTATTTCACATATATGCTGCATAAGTAGCATTTACATAATTCACTGGCTTGGTGTGTGTGTGTGTAGTTAATGTGTTCCAGCTAATTTTCATTTTTTATTGTTGATTTTTATACCAAACTTATTATGAGAGAAATTAATCCTAAAGACTTGTACTAGATTTGTTTATAATCTGTATAAAGCAAAGAGCTGAATTGAATATTTCCAATATCTCTGTCCAAGTTTAATGCCACTTTCCTCATCATATGCCCTTGTCTTACATTTGATATTGCATCAAACTTCTTCCTTTGATTTTAATAGCAGATTTTCAACTGAATATAGGATATATTAATCTAGATAATGTCCCATTTACATTATATAATTGTATAGTTTGAACAGCCTTCTTCCTCTTGGCACTTTTAACAAATATGCTTTTACAGATCCTTATGTTCCCATGATTTATCAACTATTTGTTTTCAACTAAAAATCTTATCATGACAACTTTTATTAGACCTGTATGTAGCTTATGCTTACCTAAATTTCTCTTCCACTTTTTTTCCCCCTTTTTTTTTCTCTCTTTACAAGTGTTTGCATAAATTTTACCAAGAATCCTCAAGTAGGGAAATTTCTCTATAGTTCACAGTCAATTTTATTTATTTATATGTGTGCGTGCGCGTGCACTGTGAGAACTCTGATCACCTAGAATTTGAAACAATTCTACAATTTTTCGTTAATTATACATGTAAACTGCAAACCTTTATAAGTACATATGCGACCATTTCTGGTTAAATATTTTCTACACTAGCTTCTTTCCACATTATTCTGATGGCGTTTTCTGCCTTAAGTTTGTGCTTGCTCTCCTCTTGAATTATCATGGTTAATATATGTTTGTTAAGGCTTAAGCACTGAGAAAAACTCATGATAAAAGTTTAATGGACTGAAACAGCACTAGGAAACGATTAAAAGTGGTATTTAATGCTTCCAGTATTTCATCTCAGTTACAGACATTGTCAGAAAGTACAAAATGAGACTTTAACATACACACAAAGGCAGTACAAAACTAACTAAAACACATGGACAAAAGACTAGAGTCCTAATTAGGTGGGGGCATCCTCTATGGACCCTATCTGTGGTCTAGGATGTAAACTGGGATCTTGAAGTGTTAGTGCTTCCCATATTTTCGAAGTTTTATGCAACCGTATTTATTTAAATTAGGCTGATTTTTAAGAGCAACAGCAGATTCGAAAAATAGTCTTCCTCTTCTGAATTTACCGTGATGGATCATTTGATGGTCTTCTTCCAATTGATTCTGTAAGCTGTATCCAAAGCATGGTCATCGTGGTTCATTTGCTGTTTTCAGACGGTAGCTTCTGTTGATTCCTTGAACCAAAATTAAATTTGAATTTGATTCAAAAATTAAATGTGGTATTCTTCTGGCAACTGGATACCAGTTGGAAATAGATTGATCATATAAGTTTGACTTAATTTTCCTTTCACATGACATTATTTGTGTGTCTACAGGATTGTAAAGGGTGGAGTGGTCTTGGCAACTGATATTTTCTACTAAAGTTTTTATGGCACTAGTTTCTTGACAAACTAATAGTGAGCTATTTGTGTTCTACTTACTCAGACTGGGCATTAATATGTAATGTTACATGTGAATTTTTTGACCCCACATGCGAGAATCACAAAACCTATGAAACAATACTACCCTATGTATGAGCAAGTGGTTAGGAAGAAAGAAGAAATATGTTTAGTTTTTTTGAGAAGCTAGAGTTCGTATTCAATGAGTAAACAGTGTGAAGACTGTAATAAAAATAAATAAATAAAAGATAGATGGAGTGAAAGAATGAAATAAGAGACTGTTTCAATGTTTAGAGTTAAAATGTGTACAGATGTTTATCAGTGGCTGCTTGTGCTCTTATATGATCAGAGGAAAGCAGAGCATCATTAGTAGCCAGTTCGGTGGAACAACACCCATGAAAGTATCTATTAAAAAATAAAAAAAAAACAATGTAGAAAACAGAGGACCTATGAGAAAGTGACTGGAGTGATTCAGTGAGAGAAAGTCCACTTGAGAGAGGTGCACTACCTTCTTCAGTAAACAATCAAAAATTCTTAAGGAGCTTTTGGGTGTGGCACTGCAAATGTAAGAAGAGTATTCTGAAGTTGATTGGAATAAAGTGTCAGAAATTGAGCAGGAGAAAAGCACTGTTTTGAACAAAAAAGAGTAGCAAGGTTTTTTAGATGTTTTGGGAGCTATGAATGCAGTATTTGTCATGATAAGCTCAATGTGAAAGTACCCAAGAAGGTGAAATTGATCTTGAATGGAAATCAGAACACGATTAAAAGTAAAAGCGATGTAGAATGAGTGATAGAATTTTTGTTACAGTGAGCAGAATTAAGAATGTGATTAGATAGTGTATTGGCTCTAGTTCTGCCATATGGGATGTCTCACATGCTCTTCCATATGCAACTCAGTGAATTTCTCCATCTGACCAAAATATAGCACATTGCAGTTACACCAAAGATGGTAAACTGTGGGATACTTTAGGCATCCAGTGATCTGGAACAAATCGGAATACATTGTTTCATGCTATGATGAGCTGGAGATAAGAATTGTGCCAAATAAATCAATTGCATCAAGTATGTGTGTATTTTTTTTTTAAATTATTTGTAAAAGATTAATTTTAATGGAACCTGTGACATAGTAATTGATAAAGAAAAAACACATTAGACACAATAAATGATTATAATAAAATCAGCACAAATTTTTCAAACTGAAACTAGTAGTACAGCATTATTAATACTTCATCCCACAGGACAACCTTCTTAATGTACTTTTGGAAGTCCGTATAAATGTGGAGTCCTCCCAAAATGTGAGTTGTTTGCTCTTGTCATCTCAGCTGAGAACTTCATCAAGGATCTGTATTCAGTTGCCTAATTTCAGTCATAACTTATTTTGTGATAAGTAGATGTATCCTGCAAAAGGAGGTTTGTCTTCCTCTCACAGTTCATCTTTATCCATTACTACTACAGTTTTCATTTATCTGCTTTCATAATATTTTTTTTTTTCATTGAAAGTAGTAATATTCTGAATTGAGTCGTAGGTAAATTAGAAAGTGCAACTGGCTTTAAATAGTGCAGTGGAAACTTCAAACCATAAGTTATTAGAATCATCACTTAGAAAACCAGAAAGACTGTACTCGATATTATGTAAAAACATCAAGATACAGAATGACTATATACTGCTAAATCATGTTCTTCAGCTAGCAGACTAGTTTCAGCTTCAGTCAATAGGCATCAAGAAATGCTAACAACTATTTGTCAGTAGGGGGATTTCCACCAGTATATTTAGAGGTTACCAAAATAATAATAATATTTGTGTGTCTTCAATATAACAAAGCATATTTTTCTTGAATCATTAAATGCTTCTCAAATGAGCAAGTTAATGATTGTTTAGAGACATGAAGAATGATATCTAGTAATTTGGCATTAGTTCATATTTAAAAAACTGCTTCTATGGAGCTTTATCCATAGAAGTATTTTTAAATATGAATGTCTCTTTAAAGAAAGTCCTGATACATACTCCTGTTATGCTGGCTTAATTTGAATCAGAATTAATGCTTCTCTTTGTGAAAAGTGAGTTATCATCCTGTGTAAATATCAGAAATGACTTATTATATATATTTGATATGATTCTTCTAGCATGCAGCCCTTGCTATTATTAGTTAACTGATTGTTGCATTTGCTTTGTATTCTGTCTCTGAATTGCTTGTGTTCCACACTAATGATGTAATGTTAGCTTTGGTATGAAATTTATATTAGTTTTTGTATTATTTACTCTAATGTGTTTTCGCTTGATGATTTGGAATATTTAATCCATTTAAGTTAATATTCTAAGGAAGTTTTTATCTGTTAATATTGTTAATATCATTCAAGGCTCTTGTCTTTATAGTCAATATGAGCTGCTTGTTTCTTGTTTAAAATTCTTCTTGGTTTCATAATTTTAAAGTAAATTTGAGTTTATGTAACAGCAGCTTAATTTACAATCCATTGTGTTCTTCAGATAATTTATTTCATATACTTCTGTTTAGCTTCTTCATATGTTTACTATCTCTCTCTCTCTCTCTCTCTCTCTCTATATATATATATATATATATATATATGTAGAAAGTATTTTATCTTGGGTATAATAAATGTTAAAAATGCCAAGCTATTTTAAACTTGGTTTTACTCCATTTCCCAAGTAAGCAAACAGACAAATAAGTCAAGTTTGCGCCTGCAAGTATTGCAATTCTAGGTGATCCCACACGTAGTGCAAGACCAAGGCAACTCATGGTACAAGGTGGATAAGCTCTGATCATTATTCTTAATATTTACCATTAATGCAAAGCACATCTCCTGGAGGAGATGTATTATGCTATGTATTAAAGGCAAGGGGCCACCTACCCAGACCGGTTTCGACCTATATTGAGGTCTCATCAGTGGGAGCCAGGTTAGAAATACCAAGATTGTAGTAATACAGAGCTTATAAGTATTTTACCAGAACAAGTTACCATAAGGTGTTTTAACCTTATTAAATAAAAATCTCCGGATGAGAGATAGATGTAGAAAGTAAGTTTGCGCCTGCAAGTATTGCAATTTGTCTGTTTGCTTACTTGGGAAAATGGAGTAAAACCAAGTTTAAAAGAGCTTAGCATTTTTAACATTTATTATACCCAAGGTAAAATACTGCTCAAATTTGCAGTGAGTTTTCTTGATTTTCTTTGTGTTTTGTTGTTTTTTTTCCATAAATTATTATTAATTAAGCCACCATGGGGCTGCAGAAGAATAGTGATAGCAGCAAAGCGAAAAGAAAAGTTGTTAGAACCACGATAGAGATGAAAAAAGAAATCATATCCAAACATGAAAATGGCATTCGTGTCTCGAATCTTGCTATGCAGTTCGGTATGTCGAAATCAACGATATGTACAATACTAAAAAATAAAGAGGCAATCAAGAAAGCTGATGTTGCAAGAGAAGTGAAAGTTCTTACTAAACAAAGATCACAGGCTATTGAAGAAGTGGAAAAATTGTTGTTGATTTGGATAAACGAGAAACAATTAGCTGGTGATAGTGTTTCTGAGACTATGATTTGTGAAAAAGCGAGGTGATTACATGATGACCTGTTAAAGAAAAACCCTGGTACGAGTGCTGATAGTGATGTGTTCAAAGCTAGTAGAGGGTGGTTCAAGAAATTTAAGAGGAGAAGCAGCATACATAGTGTGGTTAGGCATAGGGAGGCTGCAAGTTCAAACCGAGAAGCTGCTGAGAAATATATGCAAGAATTTAGTGACTATGTAAAGGCTGAGGGTTTTCTTACCCTACAAGTGTTCAACTGTGATGAAACCGGCCTATTTTGGAAAATATTGCCAAAGAGGACCTACATCACTCAGGAGGAAAAAGCATTGCCAGGACACAAGCCAATGAAAGGACAGGCTGACTCTTTTGTTACGTGGACACGCAAGTGGGGACTTCAAGGTCAAGCCATTGCTTGTATACCACTCTGAGAATCCGAGGGTGTTTAAGAAAAATAACGTGATGAAAAGTAAATTGCCTGTTATGTGGAGGGCTAATAGTAGGGCTTGGGCAATTGTTTATTGAGTGGATCTCGCCCCAAGTGTGAGAAAATACCTTCAAAAAAAAATTTGCCAATTAGATGCCTTCTTGTGATGAACAGTGCTCCTGCTAACCCTCCAGGCTTGGAGGGCAAGTTAGTGGAGGAGTCTGATTTTATCACAGCGAAGTTCCTGCCCCCCCCCCAACACAACTTCTCTAATTCAGCCCATGGACCAGCAGGTCATTTCGAACTTTAAGGAACTCTGACACAGAATTAACACTCAGAGAATTCTGGAAAAATCACTTCAACATTCTCCATCGCTTAAGTATCCTTGACAAAGCCTGGGCACAAGTGACTTATAGGATGATGAACTCAGGAAGAACTGGAACACCTTCAGAAGGAGCAGCAAAAGATGGAGGTGGAGGAAATGTCTTCAGACACAGAGGAAGGGATTGAGGATGTTCCTAGTTCTTTGATCAAAGAAATGTGTGCAAAATGGGGGTGAGGTGCAAAGTTTTGTGGTAAGATATCACCCTCAGAAAGCTGTAGCAAACCGCATCATAAACCATTTCAATGACAGTGCCATGTCTCACTTCAGAAACATTTTAAAACACAGGCAAAAACAAATGTCATTGGACAGGTTTTGAGTGAGACAGAGGCCCAGTGTGTCTCAAGCAGAGTCGAGTGGTGCCAAGAGACAGAAAAGAGAAAGAGAAAAAACCCCAGAAGGAGTTTTCCCTTCTGGGGGTCCCCTTATTCACCTTCTTCCACTTACTCCATCAACTCTCCTCTGTATGTATAGTTTAAGTGAAATTAAATTTTCGTTTTTATTTTATCTATTTATTGTGTTTATTCTTTTTATGTAAGATTTTATGCATTTTCATTATGTTTGTATACGATCTTATGCATAAAGTACTGTTGTAAAGGTTTAAATAAACAATCACCTGGGATTCGGGAACGAATTAATCCATTTTACATTAATTCTTATGGGAAAATGGTTTCAGTTTTCGAACAATTCGGTTTCCAAACAGCCTTCGGGAATGAATTAAGTTTGACAACCAAGGTTCTACTGTATATATCTTGTATGCTGAATTGTGTAAGCTCATTCCCATATAGCTGTTGCAGTAATTTGTTTCCTTTGTCATAAATTGGTATCACTAGTGTATGAGCCTAAGGTTTTTCTGGTATTCTATATCAAATTTCAGGAATCTAAGTTTTTTTGTTTTTTTTGAATGGTTTATTAGTATTACATGGAATCCCATGAATCATTATATTTGTTTTTTGGCCAGGTTGGCCTGTTATATTTAAAGAAAGACTTTATTTTTTTTCATGTGAGACTAACTACCTCACCTTGTTGAAAAAGTTATATATATACAGCTTGGTCATAAAAGCCATATATATATCTGCTTCTTCAAGTGTCATCCCCTAGAAGGAGGTTGGCAATCATGTCACGGAACCTTTTTCTTTCTTTTGCTGCTCTGGAACATTTATGGTAATTCAAGCCAGTCCAGTCCTTAATGTCTTCAAACCACATTCCTGGGTCTACCTCTCCCTCTTTTTCCATCCAGTTTCCCTTCTAATATTAATTAGAATATATATATATATATAAACTGTGATCTTGTATTGATGCAACTTTATATGTTAATAGGTTTATTTTCCATCTTATTTGTTGTTTTTAGCCATCTTGGTGTAAATTGGATTTTTGCCTTTACCATATAATGACTTTAATTCAAAACTTGATAATCTCTTACATCTAGGGTTAATTCAAATAATTTAGCATTGGCAATTACGTAGTCAAGAAGTGATTGATATCGTCCAGCTTACTGTGTATGTTTCTTTGTTTAAGCTTTGAATTCCTTTATTCTCATAAAATCTCATAGTTTGTACTCATTTTAATTAGTTTCCCAAAATTTACTTATATTTGATTAACTTTGCTCCTTATTCCAGTGTTTAAATCCCCTGGAAGTAATAAGTAATCTGTTATGTTAGTTTTATCAATCACTTTCTGAAATGTATTTATAAAAATCATTTTCCTCTCTTCTTTCTTCAAGTGCAACATTAACACCATTTATTGTGATGTAGCCTGATGATAATGTTTCAAACGTAATATATTTTTTCATTCCAGTAATTTTAACACAATATTTTTTTTCTAGTTTTTAGTATCAGAATAATACATCATGCCTTTGCCCTTTTCTCATTGTGTGTAGGATTTTCTTGTTGCCTTTTAGCTTTTTTCTTTGTTTCTGTTATTATTACACATCCATCTTTATATTCACATGTTGGCTTGTGCATACAGTTCATCTTTATGTATATGTTGTTGAGAGTAATTAATTTTTTTCTGCTAGCTTGTTGCTTAGTAGTAACCACACCACTGGATGGGCATCTTTTACAGCACTCCTTCAAATAGATATTGGAGCTATATATCCCATTATTGAAATTTATACTTGGGAACCATTATTGTATTAGTGGACACTCAGGTTTTTTAATTATATTATTATTTTTTTTTTTAATATCAAAACTTAAATTTCTGTAGTGTGTTACATAAAAATTATGTTCAGCTTTATTTTTTATCATTAGTTTTTGTGCCATATTGTTTATCCATGGATGGTATAATAAACAAAAAAACATCTGGGTAAAAATCAAGTATTTTAAAAAGTATTGTGGTTTGTTTTATTGTACTATACTATTTTTGCAGTTTTAAGAGAATGTGTTTTGTATCCTATGTACCAGTTAAATATGCATATGTGGAATTACAGATTAACAATAAAAATATTAAAGTTTAAATTAAATTTAAGCTATTCCATAAATTGTCATTATGAAGTACTCGGATTTTTTGTTCTTGCAAAATACATTGGCCTGAAAATGGGCACACTACAGATGGATGGAACTAATACTTCTGCTGTTTCACAGGCCTAGCTACCTTACTTTAAAATACAAAATGAAGTAAGCTGTTATAGTTATTTTTGAAACTGCAACTGCTGTACACATACAGACTTAGGAGGTTATTATTATTATTATTTCATGATACCTTGTATCAATAATAATAACCTCCTTTCCAGTAATAATAATAACCTAAGTCTTATTATATCCATGATATTATATTATTATTATATTTGTGATACCTCAAACTGTGTGGAAAAGAAATCTGTGACCCTACAACTAATTCTAGCAGAAGACTTCACTCCCAAGATCAGGTGAGGTACTGGAGTGACCATACCGTGTCTATGGACGTCAAATGTTTTTTTTTTGATACCTCCAAGGAGTCCAAAGACTCATTGAGGGAGGGCACCTACACTACAACTCTATCTATACCACTTCCATCCATCACCTACACTAATGCCATCTACTGCCCACCACCACTAGTATTTTTTTGTCTAAATTGCATGTATCCCAAAGGCCAATTTTTCTGTATGCGGGATGAAAAAAACCCGAGTTTCTGGGAGGAAAAATCCTGCTACCTCTGTGTGGGCAGGTTTTTTTCCTCCCTGCTAACTCACCTTCAATTGAAAAAACCCATATAAAGATTCCTCCCTTCACAACAAGAATCAAACTTATGCCTTTTCCAATTGAACGGCACAACATAACCATCGTTCTTCTAATCGCATAATACAGGCGATTAAAAAATTTCACACTTTCGATGAGGATAGGATTCAAACCCACACATGGAGACCCCAATGGATTAGCAGTCCATCACCTTAACCACTCGACCACCTCATCCTGTAAAAAATTAATGCCAGCAGCACCCAGGGTTCCCTGGTGCTTACCCCCCCCCCCAAAAAAAAAAAAAAAAAAAACTAACTGGGCTCAGGTTTGCTTAACTTTAGTGATCAGACGAGAATTGGCTCTTTCAAACTGATCGGGCCACTAACATGTTTGACAGGTTTATGTAAGAAAGAAAATAGTACCTATATTCTTTGACACAATCTCATACTTTCTTGCATATGAAATGCAAACCTGTTGAAGGTGAGATTTTCCTATATATAAAACCAGTGCTTTTTAATTTTCATTTATTTATTTATTTTTGAAACAGTATGCAATGATACAGTGTACTGGTACCTTTATTAACAATAATACACGACATATAAATGCTGTATCATATTAATTTTCAACTTTCCTGCTAGCAAACATCTATACTAGCACACCTATTGACAAAAAAAAAAGCTTTTATACTATACTATACTTTGCATAAAAGTTTTATAATTTGTAAACTTTTATCCTTTTACATTTCTAATCATTTGGATAATATATATTATCCATGAGTTTCTTCCATGAAAGCATTAGTAATATCTTGCATATCAAATAAAAGGTGGTCAGTATTGCTTTATTGTTTTTTAATGTTTGCATATTAGAACAAGTGGAATTGACATGTCTGAACGAACAGTACTTGGTGTTTACTGTAGGTTAATATGAAGGGATGCAAAGACGAAAGTTTGCATAACATTCCTTCTCATTCTTGATATTTAGTAGGAAAAATCCAAAAATTTGTCATGTTTTAAAAAATTTATATTTTTTACATAATTGCATGTAGCTGTTGTCAAAATACTAGCAATTTAGGCTGCTCCCATGGAAATTCTGATCTACCAAAATGACCATAAACACTTGTATTTTGATAAATTGGATTCTTCAGTTTTAATTCTCTGAAAGAAAAGAAAAAGAGAAAAAAAAATCACTTTATGAATTCATAAGACTAAGGAGTTCAGAGTAGAAATCATTAAAGTCAAAATTGGCAAATTTATTTGCTTAGATTACTGTAATTCATGGTTACCTTAATTTTGTGATTGGTAGCCAAAGGCATAACATATATTTAAATTTATGAAATAATTGCAATTGATTCATTTGATCTGGTTTAAAAAAATTCAGTTTTTTAGTAGACAGAATTGTTTGATTTTAGTTTATTGAAAATTTTTGCAAAGAACTCATTTGTTTTTATATTTTAAGGGACATCAAAGTTTCGTGCATATTCGCATGTGATTTGAAGCAGAATGTTTATATTGAAAGTAATCTCCTTTTGACTGACTATTGCTTTACAAAAGAAGTACTCCTCATAATAAGCAAGCAAATCAGTTGGTAATCACAGTGGGAATGAATGATTTGGTTGGAAACAAGAATGTAAAAATGGTTATCAGGAGTTGCTGAGAAGAGTAAAAAAAATAGTGTTGTAGAAAAGAAAGTCATTGTTTTGCCTAGGTGATGAGCTGAGACAAAGCAAGTATGCACAGATGTGGGAAGAGAAAGTAATGCAGTTTGTGAATGTTTGTGATGAGTTTAAGAGACAAATGGAACTATATAAAAGTGGACCATATTTAAATTTAAAAAAAATTAAAAAAAAAAAAAAGTAGCACAGTAGATAGCTTGCCAGTCTCATAATCTGAAGTTCTTGAGTTCGATACTCACCTGGGGCAGAGAATTTTTGCTTTCTTGGTTGGCCAAGTGATTAGTGTATCCGCTCTGCAGCCAAAAGGCTGCAGGTTCGAATCCTGCCATGGGCATGGATATTTGTGATTTCTGTAAAAGTAGTGGTGGTGGGCGGTAGATGGCATTGGTGTGGTTGCAGTTCGTTGTAGTTGGTGGATTGAGTGAGTGGTGGAAACAGAGTTGTAAAGCAGATGCCCTCCCTCGATGAGTCTTTGGACTCCCTGGAGGCGTCACGTAATAAATACCATCAGTTTAGGCTGGTATTTAAATATGGCATTTTATATTTAAATATAAAATTTTTGTATTTTATATTTAAATATAAAAGAGAAAAATAAATTAATGTATGAATTCATAATTGTGATCTGGAGGAGCTGTTGCTGGAAGGGAGTGTAATGACTGGAAAATAGATCTGATGAAGTAAGATAAGATACTGTAGGAGAGATTAAAGAAATACTTATTCATTGAGTGGTGGGCAAAGAGCATGAGAGAACAGGAATGCAAGAGACCCGGAAATAATGAGGCAGGATGGATGGAGGGTGTAGAAAGGATTGTGGCATCTGTAATGGGATAGAGGAATGTTTCGAGGATTCGCATCTGAGAAGTGGTTGGTGGCACTCGATAGTAACAGAAAGATCCAGAAATGAATTATTATATTTATATATGAATGCCAGAAATAAGAATGAAATGGCTGAGAGTTTGTTCACTCAAAAATTTTTAGAATAAACGAGTCTTCTTCTTCTTCCTAACATGGAGTTTTGGCCAAGTGGCCTGTTCCGGTCTCATGCCATCTCTTTCTTGGTCTTCCGATTCTTTTCTTTCCACTTATTTTGTATGTGTATAATATTTTTGGTAGTCTGCTGTTGTCCATTCGATTTAAATGTTCTAGCCATTTTTGTTTATACTGTCTTATGTAGTGATATTATAAATTGGTTTTATTTTCGGGGATTGTAAGATTTCTTCATTTGTTTTGTGGTCCCACTTGGTATATCCAGCTGTTTTTCTGAGGAACTTCATTTCTGCTGTTTGAATTCGTTTTTCATCTTTCCTTTTCATGGTCCATGTTTTGCTTCCGTATAGTAGAGTTGGTTTTGACAAGACATTATATAGTCTGATTCTAGTGTGTTTTTGTACCAGGGATGGCTTAAATATATTATTTATTATGCCATTTACTTTGACAAAGTTTGATATTTTAGTGTCTATGTCTTTTTCTTCTTCGTATGATAGATCACATGCCAAGTATCTGAAAGTGTTTACTTGTTCTAGTATTTTATTATCTATCACTATTTTACTTCTTATTGGGTTTTCTCCTTTGAATGCCATTATTTTTGTTTTTTCTTTGGATATTGTCATATTATATTGCTTTGAGATATCATTTAATGATTTTAATGATCTTTGTAAGTCATCTTCTGATGTAGCTAATACTATTTGATCATCTGCAAATAGTAGTGTATCTATCTTCATTTGTGGGGTCATTTGTATACCAAATGGGTTATGCTGTTTCCAGATTGTTAATATTTCATTTATATACATATTGAAAAGCAGAGATGAGAGGGTACATCCTTGTCGTACTCCTCTTGATATATCTTTCCATTCTGAGGTGTGTTCTAATTGAACTGCTATTTTATTTCCTGTATATATATTTCTTGAATAGATTGTAAAAGTTGGTTTGGTATGTTTAAATCGGTTAATATTTTAAACAATTTTTGTCTACTAATTTTGTCAAAGGCTTTTTCATAATCAATAAAGGCCACGTGTATTTCTTTTTGAAATTCTCTTCTCTTTTCTATTAATAATTTTAAAGTAAAAATTGGATCTATGCAGGATCGGCCTTTTCGGAAACCATTTTATTCTTTTTTGTCATTTGATGAGAACAACTTCCTGACAAGAATAGTTATGGAGAAATATGCTGTTTTTTGTGAAGTAGAAAGGGGAAAAAAGGGAGGGGAGGGGTCAGAGAAGTAATGCAATTGATGATAGCAGAGGAGTTATGCCCATCCAAAATGAAAATGCAAGTGGAAAATAGTAGCAGTGGTTTTGAGGTTCTCATGTAAGGTACAAGTGGATAGAATGAAAGATTTATTGGATGTTACTACAAAACTGGTAATGTGTAGTGCAGTGACAGTGAAATCTGTAAACAAATGAGCTTAGCAAATAAGGAAGATGGCCATTAAAAGTGATTTTATTTATAGTAATATGCACTATCTGATCAAAAATACCTGACACCCCTTTGTAGTAATGGATATGACTATTGTAGGCTGCTACATTTACAACAGCTCAGTTTAGGAAATTTCTGCTCTGCTGCAGCTACTCAATCAATTGTAAGTGATGTTATTGTGTGGTGGAAATGCCTAGGAACAGCAGTAGCACAATCACAACCTTGTAGGCAACATAAAATCACAGAGTGGGACTGCCAAGTGCTGAAGCATGTGGTATGAAAACGTCCTCAGTTGAAACACCCATTACCAAGTTAATAAAATGCCTCTGCAACTACTGGCAGTACCACAACTTTTCAGTGGGAGCTGAAGAACATTGGTTTCTATGGCTGCACACAAGCCTGTCAGCAAAAACAATTCTGATTGCAAGGATTATATATTGGTTATTCATAATAATATTAAGGAATTTACAATATTCACTGTATATTAATTAGAGTACTTAATATTTCCAATATTAATTCTTCTATGTGTTAGGCCTACTGGCCTGTTGCAGAGCTATCCTAAGCCCTTCAAAGTCGTACCCGTCCCAAGGATAAGGTGACTAGCCCTATCCCTCCCGGTATATTCTATGGCTGTAGCTGCATGTGTTCACAGGGCCAGTTTTTCTACTTGCAGGATAAAAACCCTGCCCAAGACCGGCTAACTTGGCTGTCTCTGAGAAAGATCCTTAAGCTCCTCATTTCGATGATGGGAATCGAATCCAGGAAACTCCTTTCCCAGGCATATGGTTGCGAAGTGCATAGGCACTAGGCTAACTGCACAGATTCCAATCTTAAATAAAAGATATTCTTTTAACCAGTTTGTCAGACCATTTAAAATTCCATCATATCCTTCCCCTTTCCCAAAAATTTTCTATTTTCACACCCTCCCAAAGTATTCTCTGCCCATCTTTAATAATATAAAACAACTCTAGTTTTTCAAAAAAGTTCACATACCCCTTGCCTCACCCACCTCTCTAACCCCACATTTTCCAACCCCCCCCCCCTTCCTTTCAGTCATACTTCCTTCCTTTTAACAGCAGATGAATATATATTGCCACATTCCGGGATGCCACTGACATCCTACAAAGGTATGTCAGAATTATTCCTTCTATATATTTCCCTCGATGAGTCTTTGGACTCCCTGGAGGTGTCACATGATGATGATAATAATAATAATAATAATCTTCATATATCTGTATATATAAAACATCAGTAATGCCCTGAAATTTTGAGTAAAAAGCCAATGACATTAAAAAAGGAGGCTCTCCTAAACAAAAATAGGCTAAATAGCCATAAAAATAATATTTGCTTAGAACATCAGATCCCAAGCAGTGGTATGTGTACCCCCAGGGTTACATGCTGGGCCGTTCAGGGGTACACTAGAAATAATCAGTAATGGTGGAAAAACAAGTAAACTATTTTACATTAAGATAGGCACTGGGAAAAAGTGTCAGTATTTAAAAACAAGGGGTCAATTTATAGAAATATGTTTAAAAGGGGTACACAAGTGGAAAAAGGTTGGGAACCACTGGCTTAGAGGAGTAACATGGGAATTTTCCCAGAAATAATAATAATACCTAAAAATTTGGCTTTCCATATCCACTCTCTCAAAGACCTGCCAGATACTATGCCGCTGTAAGCTGTCATATTACAAACAAGACAGAAAATTTAAGAATTGCCAAATACAAACTATCTGGTTCCACCACTACAGTCACCCACAACAAGATACAATAGAAAACTCCACAGGCACAAATTTAAATATGACACTTCTGAGAATTGCTTCAGACAACTATCCAAACCTAAACAATTTTGGTTGTATGAAGCTACCTGAAATCTGAATAGCACTCAGCCTTAAAATTTAGCCCAACAGCCAAGAACATCAATCTAGTAGTTCAGACTTGCCTTTGTTGTTCTCCTTCAGTCATACTTATCTTATGTAATGTTTGTGTGCACATATCAGTTTGTTCATCGTTCCTTGAAGGTGGCAGTCAAATATTGTGAACACTGTCAAAATATTGGTGGTGGGTGCTAATGCCTTTTATTCCCTTACAGGGAGTATCTGAGGCCATTTAGCCCTATTTAACTTTTGGAGACACTGAGTGGGCAGTTCAATCTCCACTGGTAGCCATTCAGAGATAGCTGGCCCAAGACTATCACTAAGTGGCATCTGATGAAGGGACAAGTGTTGCCATCTTGTGGTTTCTAATGAACTCACAGGACCATAGAACCCACACTGTGGGTTCTGTGGTCGATTTTCTTGATTTTCCAGGAGAAAAAAAAAAAAGACCCAGAGATCGACTAACTCATGAACCAGTAAAAAATAAAATGTTTAGAAAATATTCTTCTAGTTGGCAACTAGAATTGAACTTAGGTCTTTCTTTGGGTGACCAATTGCCACTTCCACACAGGCTATTCAAAGCCCTTGCTGTTACATTAAGTAATGTATCAGCAAGGGCTTGCTGCCATTGGACTGTGGAGCAGTGGAAATGGATTCTCTGGAATGAATTGTGCTTTACCATCTGGCAGTGTCATGGATGAATCAGGATTTGGTAGATGCCAGGAAAGTGAAAGTGCTACCTGTCTGGGGTGTTGTGCCAACTGACGTTTGGTGGAGTGAGTATCATAGTTTATGCTGGGACCCCTAATTTCAGGGTCGAGAATCTAGGCAATTCTAACTTTATGGCGACAGTTCTGTAAAAGTCCTTTTTCTTTATGAACTAAACTATTCCTTCTTGCATAAAGCAAGATCTGTACGGGAATGATTTGATGAGATGGGTGTTGAAGAACTTAATAGCGCTGAGTCCCATTGAGCACTTGTGGGATAAACTGCAATACTGATTGTGAGCTAGGCAAAATTGACCAACAATGAACCTCATTAATGCTCCTCTGGAAGAATGGAAAGGAATGACCAAAATGTACCAATGTACCAAAATCTAATGTAAAACCTTCCCAGAAGATTGCTGTTATAGCAGAAAATAATGAATTTTTTCAAATTACTGAGAGGTAACAAAACAGACGGCATGCGAGAATCATAAGTTGGATTTGATCATCTCATCAGAGGATGTTATGAATGGAGTGTTCGATCTCCATCTGGTTGGTGAGAGTGACTATAATGTGATTAGTTTGGTTGGGAACCGCTGTATGAGACTGCGAGAAAAGATATACACTGGTTTCTATAAATTAAGGAACAACGAAAAATAGCGATGATGTGGGTGGGAAGGTAAAAACATGAAAGTGAGGTACATTATGTAAAAAAAAAAAAAGTGATGCTCAGAGTTTATCGTATACCACAGCCTAAAAGCAGACATTTTGGAGTGGTATTCCATTTCTTATCTGGAGCAAAAACAAGACGTTTTATGGTAGCAAATATCTGGAATGTGGCTGCAAGACAATCAACGAATTCAGGTGTCAAGTTATTTTAAGATGAGGCTGGTCAGATAGCCAGATGATTGTATACGAGTTATTCTGTGATTCACAGACTGGAACCAATTCTTACAGTCACAGACAGCATCCTGGAGATGAATTGAAGGAAGTTCATGGGCTACAACCATGGTGGGTGATATCCCCAGTTATCTGCTTGCCAAAACAAGATGTGCTACCCTGAATCAGCTAAAATCTGACCTCATGTTGTTACAGGAGCATTGGTATCTGCTTCCAGTGTTGAACAGAAGGCTTCACAAATGTGATCTGTATGCTAGGTGACAAGTTAGTCCAGGAAGTGCTATCCATGCCACAAGAGAATGTTTATAATGGACCAGGATCAACCAGCTGGCCCAAAGGCCAGTCCCAATTTGCTATATATAAAGTGATATAAGGTATGCTAATTTGCAGTGAACCAGGGACACTTATGGTGGAGGTAGCATGATGATTTTGCGAGTTTCTCATTAGGTGGATTCACTGGCCTGTATGCGATTCCTAATAGAACTACGGTCTGCAATTTATAAAGTTGTGTGCCCCTATGTTCGTCCATATGTGGGTGCGATAGGGAAGATAATATATCATGCATGACTAATGCTTGTTCATCAACATCTTTAAGAAGATGCTATCATGTGTATAGACTAGTTAGCCAGGTCTTCTGAATTTAATCCTATCGCGCATGTTTTGGGTGCTCTCAATCCCCCCCCTTGCCGGGGGGGGAGTGTTGAATGACTTAGGAGAGTTTTGCAAGACTGAGTTGTTACTACAAAGCTCCTGGACACCATTATAAACAATATGAAATCTTTGTGAGCGCTGTATTGCTGACAGGAGTGACAATGTTCCTTTCTGAGGCACTTTGACAATCTTGTTTTGACCATTGTCTTCAATGATCCATTTGTTACTGAAACAATTGTTTGCAATGTCTATGATTGTTTCTTTCACATCTCATATATAATATACTGTTTTTTTACCAAATTGCATAAAATCTATCGTACAGTTTTCTACTGATCGTAATTTTTCTCTTGCTTCCTTAATTTATGTAGCCAGTATAGTCATGCAAAGGTTGGTCAATTGGTAGAGCCTCTGCTACTAATGGCTTATGCAAAACGTTAAGCAGGTTTGAGCGTAGTTAGTAGTTGGAAGGGATAATCATTCGTTACTGTTGGCACACTGCTCCCTCGATGAGTCTTTGTAGTCCCTGGAGGTATTACATCATAATAATGTACTATGTTGACAAACGCATTTGACTAGTTGTGGTCAAAAACATGCATTTTAATTACATTTCAAGTACTGAGTGGGACCATCTTTGACCTGAAGGACAGCAACTATGGGTGTTCATATTAGTTAAAAGCATGCTTTCAACCAATTTCTGATACATGGCAACAGGAATGTTCTTCCATTCCTCATGCAAAGCTACCAACATTGCTGATGCTGATGATGATGACCATTGTGATCTGGAACGAATTCAGCATTCTAATTTGTCTGGAAGATGTTCAATGGGTTCACGTCTGGACTCTGAGCCGGTCAGTCCAACTTTTCAACGTTGTTTTGTGAAAATCAGTCTCGGACACACGTGCAGTATGGCATGGAACACTGTCTTGTTGAAACATGCAAGGGTTACTGCCAAAGTACTTCCACAGCATCATAAGTCTACCTGAAGTTGTTCAGGTAGACATCAGATGTCATGGTTTTGGGCACTTCCACCAGTGGACCACTCCCCATCCAACTGAAACACCCCATACCATTTCCGAGTCTTCACCAAACTTGACAGTTGGAATAATGCACTTCTGCTGAACTGTTCTTTGGGTAATCTTCATATCCAAACAAGATCATCAGAGTGAAACATTTGGAAGTGTGATTTGTCACTCTGCACAACCTCTTCCAATCTTTACAATTCAGGAATGGTGAAAGTAGCTAATTCAAACGTTTTTTGGAGTTGTGGGGGAATATGTGTGTGGCTTGTTCACAGTAGTTCTGCCGTGATAACCAAAGGCATGTCGCATCTGTTGCACCCCCCCGGTCCATCTGCCTGGTAGGTGTAACGTGATTCGTCACTCCGTAACACATCTTTCCAAGTTTCTGTGTTCCACTGTACATGCTCTGCACTGAAGATGATGCTCATGGTGCTTCAGGTAATGAGAGGCTTGCATATTGTGGTCCTACCATGGAAACCCATGTTTTGAACCTCAGTTCTGAATGTTTTTGGTAGATTTATGTTCTAGTCAATGGCCAGAACTCCACATTCAACATGTTAGCAGAAGAATGACAGCTTTTTACATATTATCCTTCATAGCACCCTACGGTCACGTTTGGTAAGTTTACAGGTAGCACTTGCAGTTGATTCCCTGCACTCCATCTCAGTATGTGATCACTGATTGTGGACCTGCCCAATTTGTCAAAGATAAGACCTGAAACATGGCATCCTATCATGCCTATTTCAAACTCCATCAGTTCCCTTCTCACAGCCATTTCACCTGGACACAATTGTGCTGATTTGGGAGCATCATATTCCTCCAGTTTATACCGGCCACAAACACGTGACCTGTTATGTGGCATGATGCAACTTGGCCATGTGGGTGTCCATTGATTTCTTGCCAAGTAGTTTATAGGGTATCTTAGAGCAAATAAGAGCTCTAGTGATGGTAAACAAGGACCTATAATTATCAAAAGATAATTGCAATGCTGAAACAAACTTTCATGTGTAAAGATAAGGATGTCATTTTATCTCTTTATAAGGCCTTGATAAGACTTCATTTGGACTATTGTGTACAGGTCTGGTTTCTGTTGTAATTCTGATACAGTGGAGAGAGTATAAAGGAGAATTAAAAATGATATCAGGATTGTGTAATACTGATTATGAAGACAGATTGAGAATTTGTAGAATGCACGAGCAAACAGGAGAAAGAGAGGTGACATGATTGAGACTTACAAATTTCTGAAGGAGTTACAGGATTTCAGTTGGAATTTTTCATTTTATGGAGGATGGGGAAAGGACAGGAGGGCATCCTTGGAAGCTAAGAAGGGAGTAAGGACAAGATTTTCTTCTCATAGAGTGGTGCGTAATTGGAATGGATTGCTATTGGATGTTGTGTGCAAGCAATGTGAATGAATGCAAGAATGATAGCTGGTGTATGCATATGATAAACATGCTCGAAAAACATGTCTTGCTGAGTTCCTGACTCCCTAGAGGTCTTTCTCTTAATAATAATTTATGGAACATTGCTAAAATTGTGGACAGCAGAAGGCATTCTGGTAGTTATAGTTATGCAGAAGACACTATCATATAGAAGTAAGGAGATTATAGCTAAGGCCTGGATTACTGTGCACAGATTTGGTCACCTGGTTTTCAAAAGATGCAGAGGCAGTTGACTAAGGTGTTTCTGGTGTCTGAAATGTTGAGTAGAGAAGGTTGAGAGAATATAATTCACAGAGTGTAGTGGATCTGAAGAAGAGTGGGGTTATTACTAGATTAATGAAGCTGATGTTTTTCATGGAGTGGTATGAGAGTGAGGGAGAAAGATCGGTCATCCCTGGAAGCTATATAACAGGAGTAGCCAAGTTTCCTATGCCCAAGCCTAGCAGGATTTTTTAAATGCTCGCGAAACCCTAAATATTTTCTAAATATAAATATAGATCCATATTTATATTTAGATATTAAATATAGATTTAATATCTAAATATAAATAATATATTTAGATATTAAATCTATATTTAATATCTAAATGGAATAATATAAGATTAATAGATATATGTATTTATCGTATTATTGTGAAAAATAGAAATGTATGAGGAATTTTTTATGATGTGTACACACACAAGACACAATGTACCTTGCTCATGTAACGAGTCACGTGTTTTTAGCTGGTATAATTTGGAGGAATGATGCTCCCAAGTCAGTGAAACTCTATAAAATGGCTGAGAGAAGGATAGTGACAGAGTTTGAAAGAGCAATTGTAATAGGATGCCATGTAACAGGTCTGCCTGTTCAGCAAATTACTGACAAATTGGACCACCCTCTCATCAACAATCAGTAACACCATACTGAGATGGAAGTGCAGGAGTCAATTGCAAGTGCTACCTGCAGTAGATGACCCACCACACTCGCCAAACGTGACCGTAGGCCACTACGATGGATAGTTTGTGAAAACAGCCATTCGTCGCCCAATATTTTGAATGTGGAGTTCCGGGCATCGACTGGAACACGAATTTGCACAAAAACATAATGAAGGCTCATAACATGGGTTTCCATGGTAGGACCGCAATATGCAAGCTCCACATTACCCAAGCCAACATGCAGCGTCACCTTTCGTGGTGCAAAGAGCGTGTACAGCGGGACGTGGAAGCTTGAAGTGTTATGGATCGTCGAATCGTGCTACACCTTCTACCGAAGAGATTGACGGGTATGGGTGTGGCAGATGTCCGGTGAACGTCTCTTACTAGGGTGCGTTATGTGATGCTATGAACACTGAACTCCGAGAGGTATCTGAGCATTCTGGCCAATGCAGTGCTTCCTACATTTTGGCTGTTCTACAGAACTGACCATTGTCTCTTTCATCAGTACAATGCATGGTATAAGGCTGCTGCTGTAAATTCGTAGATTGTGGACATGAATGTCATCACACTTGATGGCCTCCATGTAACCCTGATTTCAACCCTACTGAACATCTGTGTGATGAACTTGAGTGTAGGATGAGATCAAGGGATGCCAATATACACACACACACACACACACACACACAACACTCCAGAACCTCATTGCATGCCTACAGGAAGAATGGTTCAAAATTCCCATTGCTTGCTATCGTACGCTTGTGGGAAGTGTCCTGTAGCATTGCTGCAGTCATTTCAAAAGGAAGTCTTATCTTATTAAGGTGGGCGCCATGGTTGTTTGTTCCTCATACTATGGTGTCTGTTGACTTATTTCCAAGCAGAGTATACAGCTTGATCATGATATTACTGTGGGTGGACTGAGGTTTTGATACTCCATAAAATCTGCTCTACAGATTAAACATAGAACTTTTTCAGGTCTCTTAAGTGGTATGAGGGCAGATGTAACCATGGCAAACCAGGCTGGCTAACTTGCAACTTGCTTTATTTTGTAGAATGTGAAGGATATTATAGTGGAAACGTTTATTAGAGGGAACATTTGAGTGATTCATTTGTGTCACATGCTTTCAAGACTGTGAAAGACATCTCTCCAACTGCAGTTGTTGGCCTGCTCCTGTGTGCACAACCCTCCTCCTCATTAACATAATGTGTAACTTATGGACAAGTTCACTTTGCATTTTAGAAAATTTTATGTGAAAGTGAAAAATTGTTGAGGGTGGTTATTGAACTGCATAGTGGCTTAATTGTATTTTCCGTTTTACCTTTACCATGCAGTTCACATATTCAAATATTATCCGTAATCATAAAACATAAACACTCTAACATCCTTTTGCTTTCCATAAGGAGCACTCCCCCCCCCCTTTTTTTTTTAACTGATATACAGTTGGTCTTTACTTAATATTCATTTGCTAAATTTGAGTGCATTCTTTTGCTGGTGGTAGATGAGACACTCCCAACCCTAAATTTGTGTTCTGTGTAGCTGTGCATGAATGATATTTGTTCCATAACAACAGACTTTCTGCCAACTAGCTGGCTTTATTTTTCCAAGCTGGCTACCAAATTAGTCACTCTTTAAAGGCAGATGCAAGATTTTTTTTTCTGTCCCAGAAACTTGAGGTTTTTAACCAAGCAGCTCAAAACTGGTAAGACTTACTATTTCAGACATTATACCTGTTAGAGTAAAACCACAACACAGCAATGTCTGTCATACACTGTCTCCTGAAGCCTGTGAAATCATTGATAGTGGTGAGCTAACCTGTTGTTGGAAACAACCGGCTGCCAGCACTTCATACTCAGTTTGGAAATATTAGAAGATTTATTTATGAATGCGTTCTTCAGTTTGGTTTTTCCCTAAATTGTTGAGCGATTAAAAACTTGAGTTTCTTCATGTGAAGGAAGGATGAATAAATTAGTCTGTGCCAAAATGTCTGAAATCTGCTGAAAAAAAAAGTTTGGAAAAGTTCCTCTGGTTGATCAGAATCTAACCTGTAGTGATTTTTCTAATGCAGATGTAGCATCACCATCACGCACGTTACAAGGTTATGTACAAATGCATGTATTTGAACTAATGTGTAATGGAGTAGTGTGTTCTCCCACGATGAGTCTTTGGAAGTGTCATTTAATAATAATTCTAAGAATAAAGATAATCAGAAATTAAACATATAACTTACTTAATAATTTTTCCTGGCCGAAGATCGAAGTTATTCTTTACAATCTGCAGTAATTCTTTCTGAGATTTTGTTGAAGTTCCATAGGAAAATATTGCTACTGATAAGGGTTCAGCAATTCCAATGGCGTATGACAGCTGTTATGGAAACAAAAGAAATAAGGGTAGCAAATTACATTTTCTTTTAACCTAATTGAGCTCACACTATTGCCTATGACAAAGTCAGATCATTCTTCCTGCTTCTCTTATATCACAGTAGGTACATTGTGTAATGTAGAATGGCCTCCTGGGATTGGGCCTTAGAGACCATTTTGTGTCATAATAAAAAAAACACGGAAAGGAACTTTCGCCTTTAAAGTCTTAAGATATATTTAATTGATAGCAACATTTCCATTTAGACACTATTCATCGATTGTCCAACGAGCATATTGATTAGAAAAAAATAAAAGTAATGCATTTCAAAATGCCATCTGAAAAATACACATCAATTTCCTACTTATTATTAATGAGTTATCTCTTTGAGTAAGCACAAAAACAATCATATTCAGCTAAACCAATTTTAACTAACATCGATTTTTAAGTTATGCAATTTATGCTAAATTGCATAACTTAAAAATATTTTGCATGAAAATAGACAGCAACATGGAAAACGTGATTTGCATTCTGTTGAGAATCTGTAGAACGTAAAACATTTCAGCTATTATGCACAGTTTTTAGTGAAGATGATAAATTAAATATGGAAGATAAAAAAATAAGCAGTTCTTTAAGGTGGAAAGCTGGTTGAATAAATTTCGTACGGAATAAGGAGAAATTGGCCAGAACTCTTAAACTAGTGGTGCACATGACAGTGTTCCAATCAGTTTTAACTGATGGATCTGAAAGTTGTGTTAGAAATGAAACAGTTGATCAAACTATAGACCACAAGATATAAGAGTTCTGAGAAAAATTAGAGAGTGAACAAATGGCAAGAATCATTTAAAAGGATGATGTTAGAAGAAAATTGAAACTTTTATTTATTATAAAAGAATTGTCAGTAGAACTAATTTATGGTATATGATCAATTAAACAGAATAGGCAAGGAATTGTTATCAAAATGTGTTTGATGGCAGGACAAAGACCAAGAAGAAGAAGAAGACTTAGTCGAGAGAGTGAGAGAGAGATCGATAGATAGATAGTAATGCTTACAACAGGGGTTCACAAAGTACGGTACGCTTACCACAGGTGATAGGCGAGCTGCTGCTCAGTGGTACGAGGTCGTTGGTAGAAAATACAGGTTGCCCTCGGTTTACGACTGTTCAATTTATGCCGATTCACAATAATGCCGGATGCCTGTGCGCATCTGGCATTATTGTGAATCGCTTTCTTACTGTAGTGTGGTCTGACTGAGAAACGACGTTTGGGTGTTTACAGAGCTACCACGACGTATATGTATCAAACCTAGTTTTACTGTTGAATCTACCAAATTGTTCTATTTGTTTTTTTTTTTATATACGTATTTAAATTGATAAAGTACGTAATTACATACCATGTCTGATAAAAGAGGTGCAGAAAAGTTAGCAGAACTTGGTGTTAAGAAGGCGCAGAAATCAATCGCACTTGAAAACAAGGTGGATGAAGAATGGAAGATGGGCAGACACATGCTAATATCTGTAGAAGTATGAACTTACCTACATCGATTGTTACTACAATTCTGAAAAATGCAGATAGAATAAAACAGTCTGCGCAACAATCTACGGCAGTACTAAATGCAAAATATGTAAGTTATAGCAGGGATAAACTCCATGAAAAAATGGAAAAATTATCATTATGGGTGGATGTTTTGAATCATAAAGACATTCCTCTGATGCAGGCTGTTATAACTGAGAAAGCAAAAACAATTTTTGAGGATCTTAAAAAGACAGATGGAGGCGAAGAAACATTTTTAGGAAGCAAAGGTTGGTTCATGAGATTTAAGTCTCAAAGTAAGTGCCATAGTGTCGAATTGTGGTGAGGTGACAAGTGCAGATGTTGCTGCAGCGGCTGCCTTTCCTAAAGAATTTCAAGACTGTAGAATAAGGAAGTTATCCTCCTGATCTCATTTTTAATGTTGATGAGAGTGTGCTCTACTGGAAAAAATTCCATCATGCGCCTTCATTTCCCGTGAAGAACATTCCGCTCCAGGTTTTAAAGCTACAAAAGATAGACATACTTTTGTTGGGTGCAAATGTCTCTAAACTTTGAAGCTTAAACCAATGTTGGTGTATCATTCCCAGACATCACACGCCTTCAAGAATCTAAAAGCCATGCTGCCAGTCTATTGGAAATGGAACAAGAAAGCTTGGATTACACAAGACGTTTTTATAGATTGGTACACAAATTATTTTTCTCCTACCGTACTTCACTTCTGTGAAGAAAATGATTTGCCACCCAAGGCATTGCTTCTCTTGGATAATGCCACTGAACATCCTCAAAACCTTGCTGAAATAAGAACACCATTGGATGTCAAGGTTGTTTACGTCCCCACACACAACAGTGCTTTTGCAACTGATAGACCAGGGGATTATATCAATCTTCAAATATTTTGAAGGGCATTAACAACATCAAGGCAGCTTGGAACGAAGTGTCAGCAAAGTGTTTAAAAGGAGCATGGCGAAAACTTCTTCCAGCATTTATGCACGACTTCGAGGAATTAGAGCAAGAGGAGAATGTTATTGAAGTTACCAAGCTTGCGTGAGAGGTGGGATTGGACGATATTGAAGCTGAAGATGTGACAGAAGTCTTAGGTAGCTATGATAAACTGCTTTCCAATGAAGACCTAAAAGAATTATCCGAACAGGTAAGTCAACACCCAAAGGAAGAGAAAGAAAACGAAGAAGGTCCTCTGAGAGATATCAAAACGGCCGATTTAAAGAAAGAAAAATAAAATCTAGGCAGCTAACACCGGATACTTTTTCAAAAAAATACAGGTGATCCGAAATCAGGAACTTCAACATAGAAATATGTAATATCTTTTCGAAGTTTCATATTTTTTGTATATAATTTTGTTTTGTTTTCGTTATTAATAATTTTATTTTAACAAATATATATATATATATATGTATTATCAAAGCTTTAAATATAATAATGTTACACATACTTCATGTGCATATTTTTTTGACTGCACGGAACATAACTTTGCACCTCCCATTAAAATTGGGTTCGGTTTACGCCCGTTTTTTCAGGAACGAAAGTAGGGAGTAAATTGAGGGCTGCCTGTATAACGTAATATACAAAAATAAAATAAAATGCGACAGGAAGTCAAGGTTGAAGTTATTCATTTATTTTAAATGTCATTTACATGACGTCCATGAATGCCTGACGAAACATGGCCGCAACACAAGCAATGAACACAATGAAGTTGCCAGTCAACTTGAATAACTAATTCGACACAATTAGATTAACAAGATTCACATTCCACAAAAAATAAATCGCTTTTATTAATTCTTAACTCACTACAAGGGTGCAAACGCCTCAACTAGAACGTGCTTTCAAAAGTTACATTAATAATACAGCTGCATTGCTGTCACATTGTTCGCAGCGATTACCAACATACAACCAATCCATGGAGGAAAAAGGCATAGTCTACCGAGACGATGAAAAAGCAGAAGCCTTTGCAGACACCCTGGAACTGCAATTTCAACCAAACTACACTCATGCGGACTTGCGCTTAATTGAAAAAATCCACAGGCAAGTACGCTATGCACTTCATCATACCACCAGCTGTGACAACACAAATTATATTACGCCAAAGGAAATACACAAAATCATCAAGAACCTCAACAACAGAAAAGCACCAGGTCCTGATCAGATTTCAAACAAAACCATAAAAGCACTCCCTCACAAAACAATAATGCATCTAGTGGCAATCATCAATGCGATGCTAAGACTCAACTACTCCCCCACTCGCTGGAAGCAGGCTGATATAATCCTCATGCACAAACCGAGGAAAACACCTCAGTTCCCCCAGAATTACAGACCTATCAGCCTCTTGTCAGGCCTTGGGAAAATTGCTGAAAAAGTAATACTAAAACGCCTTCAAATCGAAACGGACAATCTAGACCTAATCTCAAAAGAACGATTTGGTTTTCGAACCGGTCACTGCACAACTCAACAAATCCACAGACTTATAGAATATATAACTATCGGATTTAATTGGAAACAACATACAGGTGCAATTTTCTTGGATGTGGCGAAGGCCTTCAATAAAGTGTGGCACAAAGGCCTCATCCACAAAATAACTGCAAAATACTTAATAAACCTCATCTAAATCATAGATTCTTACCTGAAAGATCGAAAATTTCAAGTGAAACTCCGTGGACTCAGATCCGCTACAAGAAGTATAACAGCAGGTGTCCCGCAAGGCTCCCTATTATCACCGCTACTCTTCAACATTTTTATCTCTGACGTCCCAAGCACAGCATCAATCACCATGGCTTTCTATGCAGATGATATGGCGATTCTGACCAGATCACTCAGACCATACCTAGCCACACAAAGACTTCAAAACGCAGCAACGAATCTTGAAGAATGGTTACGGAAATGGAGGATAGATGTCAACGCCGACAAGAACACGGCCATAGTGTTTACAAGAAGGAAAGCAGCCCACCACAGATCAGTCACGATGTTCGACACTGATATCCCATGGAAAAAAGAAGTAAAATACCTGGGAATCAAACTAGATAATCATCTCAGCTTCAACTCCCACATCTCTCATGCCTACAACAAAGCAAACTCAGCAATAGCTCAATTCTACCTTCTACTCAACCGTAGAAGCAAAGTCAGTCCAGAAAATAAACTAAGAATATACAAAACAATCATTAGACCTATACTAACCTACGGTTCACCAGCGTGGAGCCACACCTTCCCTAGCAACATCAAAAGATAACAAATAATCCAAACCAAATGCCTCCGAATGATCTTCGATGCCCCGTTGTTTGTGAGGAACGCTATCCTCCACCAAGACAGAAATCTGTCAGATATACCCACGTTTCTACTCCAGATAGCAACGAAGTACTTTGCTCAAGCATCACTCCATCCCAACCTTCTCATTCGTAAGTCATCAGATTACGATGAAAAAGAGAGATGGAAATGTGAACCCAAAGACGATCCTGATCACAGATTGAAATATTTCTACACAGCCCTAATTAGGGCGAGCCAAGTGTTCAAAACTTTCTTTCTGTAAACAATTAAAAAACAAAATACCGATTAAGGTATAAAAACACAAGGGCCTGATATCCATCCAGCCATAGAAGTTAGAGGTGTCACATTGTTATAGAAACTTAAACTAAACGTTGCTTCCTGATCAACTTTTACAATGCCCTGTGTTAAATCACGAGAACTGCCGAAGCTCAAGACTCAACAAGTAGCATTCACAATCATATTTCATCCATTATTTTCAAATTAATGTCGTCATTTCGGTCCAGATAACTAGATAAACATGGTGAGGAAGCAGCGTTGCGCCAACCGCCTTTATACCCATAAACCTTCAAATTGTCAAATTATGATCCTCCCCCCCCCCCCGGGGAAGTTGAAACCCATTGTGGTACATAAACTAAGCTCGGTAATGTAGAGTGGTACGTGGTTGAAAAAGTTTGGGAACCCCTGCCTTAGAAGATAAAACCAATATCTAACAATATTGGAGAATTGCAAATAAATTAATTTGGAAGCAAACGGTGATTAGAAAGCTAGTAATGTAAATTTAATTATGGAATTGAATGATGGAAGAATTCGGTCTTTGATGGTTTACTCTTCTATTAATATGGACAGCATAGAAAAGTGATTTGTGACTTGGTCTAACTAATTTATGACCATACCAAAAAAAAACAACACGTTGCATGTCTCATTGATATTTTTTCGCCAGAAGACATCTGAAGAATCTTGGCAAACTTAACATGTTTGTAAATCTGAAAACACCAAAATTATCATAGATATCTAGTCAGGTTTCTACACTAGTCAAGCTCTGCTGAAATGTTGTAGTTTTTCTTCATTCCATTGGTATTGGTAGGAATATGAACTACCTGTCATGGCCATTTTTTTTTTTTTTAATGTTAAAATATTTACATAGTATCAAACCAGTCCGGATCAGATTGGAATTATGGCCAAAGCAACTAAGACCATGAAACCGGTATATGCATCCAAAATTTTCTTATATTCTTCTGGCTGTTTTGTAAAATGAAAACCTGAGTTTGAGGAAGTGGGGGGAGGGGAGAAAACTGACACTTTTCTATAAAACTTGATGTAATGTGTGTGTGTGTGTGTGTGTGTGTGTGTGTGTGTGTGTGTGTGTGTGTGTGTGTGTGTGTGTGTGTGTGTGTGTGTGTGTAATTCACACACACACACACACACACACACACACACACACACACGTATGTACGTGTGTTCTTACTGCTTTTCAGTAAGAACACACGTACTTACAGAAACAATGATTGGAAGTAAGAATTGTATTTAAGAAAGAACGCAGATCGTTCAACTCTCATACATATCTACATTCCTTTTGCAACTGATATCCTCTAGCATTTCGTTATTCAATGTTTTACTCAGAAAGTCGAAAAAAATATCAAAATATACTAAAAATTCTGAAATTGAGGGGGAAAAAAATAGTTACCTGTACTAAACATCTCTTGCAAAGGTCTGCTTTCACTAATGACATTGCAACCCATCTGGCAGCATACGCTGCTGATCTGTCTACCTTAGTAGGATCTTTACCAGAAAATGCTCCACCGCCATGGGCACCCCATCCTCCATATGTGTCCACGATGATTTTTCTACCTGTTAGCCCAGCATCAGCCTAAATAGGACACAACGAACATTGTGCAGGTATTAATAAGTTACGTAGACATGTTATAACGTATAAGTGGAAATAAAGGGAAAACTCAAAATACCCGCATAAATTAAATAAATTATTCCTTTTATTAAAAGAGAGTATACAAGATATATTGGAACTAATTAACCTTTACGAAGATTAATAGCCAGTCAATCTTCACCTTAGCTATCTGGCTGACCAAGACTATCAATCATAAGCGCTTAGCAAAGGCTGGTCGATTGGTAGAGCCTCTGCTACTAATGACTCACGCAAAAAGTTAAGCAAGTTTGAGCGCGGTTAGTAGTTGGAATGAGTTCAATCGTTCGATGCTGCTGGCACACTCTCCCTCGATGAGTCTTTGGACTCCCTGGAGGTGTCACATAATAATAATAATAAATTGGAAGAACTATGGGTCATTCGATTCTTGTCATTACGAAAGGAATCTTTATATGGGCTTTTTTAATTGAAGGTGAGTTAGCTGATCTCTTATGATGGTAGCAGGGTTCTTTTATCTTGAAAAAAATCGGATTTTTCATCCCATGTAGAGACAAACTGGCCAATTTACTATCGATAGTGGTGGGCAGTAGAGGGCGTTGCGTATTGATAGTGGTGGTAGTACCGTTGTATGTAGTTTGGAGAATTAAGTAATGGAGACGGTGAGTTGCATCTAGTGGAGTTGAGTACCCTCCCACAATGGATCCTTGTGGGTGTTGCGTAATAATCATAATAACCAAAGGGCATCCGAACTCAGAATATTTCAATGTGTTAATTTCAGTTAGCACATTTTATGAATAAACTGTGAATTTATAAATTAATACTTGAAATTTATTTTAATTTCAATAAAATGCCCTCGTGACGTCAGTGCTATATCCCTATCAGAACAGTTGACAGTTATGAAATGTGCCGATGCTCACCGCAAACAGGCAGTAGGTAGGCATTAACTAACCTAATAGATGTTGACTCGAAATAATGAAATAAAATAAAGATAAAAATGTTTTATGCATTATTTTATTTATCATGTTGACAGCGTTTACTCGCTAATAAAGCTATGTGATTTATTTAAAAATTATTACTTGTATCTGGAACACACTAGAAATGTACAGTTGGGTGTACAGTATTATAACTCGAATTTTATGGCATACCATGTGATTTTCAACAAGTAACATAGCACAATCAATATTTCTATGCATGTGAATATCTTAATGTCATTAGACTCGAACATAAAAGTGGTTATGTTCGAGATAAAAAAAAAAGAAATGTACACAGGATTAAAAATAGTTTGTTTATGCAGCATTGAATAAATCTTTAAATTCTTAGTCTGTCATCATATAAATTAATATGGAGATAGCTTCTTTTATTTATTTATTTATGGTTATATTTCTGTTTACTTAAACCAGAATATAAGAAACCAGTAAAATAAACAAAAAATACTAACTAATAAATAATAAGCCGTCCATTGAGAAATCTTTAAAATGATTAGATAAGTTGGATAGCATAAGTACACGGTATAAAGAGCACATATGTGCTATGAAACAAATTTTAGACAACAGCATACAAATCACTGCTTGAAAGATCTAGATCATGCAGATAAGCAAAGTCAAAAGATTGTAAAGATAGCTATAAAAAGGTGGACTTGAATATGACTAAAACAAAAAGCTCTTAACAAGTGCTAGAAAGAAATTAAAATCAGCTAACATACTGTTGAAGTAGTTAAGAATTTTACATATGTAGGAACTGATATTGATAATGAGGTCCATCCTCATTATGACAACGATACAACAATGAAGATTGACGAAATCAAATACTGCTTTTGTAATACTGAATAAAATATATATGGAAATCATCTACAATATATATTCGAATCAAAATAAAATCTATAGTAATGTGAAGCTATATTATTATATGGATCACAGACATGTAAACTGACCAAATTAAACAGTTTCTAATATTTTTTTTAATAAAATATATCTGGGAAAGTTTATAAATTATTAGTTATATAAACAGACAAAGCACAAGAGTATTGCCAGTGGAATAATAAGACTCAGATGGAAATTGATTGGCCATGTACTGAGATTCGATAGAAGAGAAATGGTAGATGACATGGATCATGGAGGAAGGGGCTAAACTAACTTGGAAAAGAATGACAGAAAAAGAACGAGGCATGATTAATATTGCTAGACAGAACAGAATGAGTTGTCAAAAGGGTAACTAGAGAAAATGAATCTCATGTACCACAGGATTTGAAGAGGATAGGTGGGTTTTTAGGATCACAAGGCGAGCTCTGGAATTTCTAAAGAAACTTTGCTTTATTATCATTATATAGATGCTTTAAATTTTAATGATGCCATCAACAATAAATATATATAAAACTTAACAATTACGTTGTGAGGCATGCGGAAGCTATATCTGATAAAAAAAAAAAATAGTTTCAAAATTCACCATCAGGGACGCTGTATAATGTACCGAACGAAGATGTAATGTTTTTTTCCTCTTTCTATCTGTGTATAAGGAGAAAAGCAACATAGGGCTGGTAAATTATCAGGATGATCCCAATTAACCCTGTATTTTTTTTTTCATTCCCAGAGTAAGAAGTCAGAAGGGGTCAGATCAAGTGAACGAGGAGACCATGCATGGGAAACTCACGGCTGATCACGCTCTTATATCATTCTGCTATATTATTAATTTTATTTTTATTTTATCATTTTCTTTTGTATGATTTACATCTGTCTTGGGGTGGTAGCAGACAAATGCTGCGAAGAATATTTGCAAGACTAGGAAGTAGGAAAGGTAAGAGCACTGTAACACTAAACAAGGTCAAATAACAAAGATTACACATGTTTATTGCTGAAGTTTTCCGTTTCCTTGTATCTTTTTAATCTGTAAAAAGAAACATTTCTTGAGGCAAGATTTAGTTGCACGAATTTCGAGAAATGGTAAAACTAAGGGACAAGTTCAGAGATAAGTATGCAGAATAATATTAGGAGGTGTGGATATTGTAATTAAGCTAAGGATGATGATAGAATGGAAAATATCTCAGTCAGGTAAATAGGATAACATTATCATGAGCTAAATAAGCTGTGGAGAAAAGTTTACCAAACGGTTGCAATCTTTCAATGGCTGATAATGTGGAAGAAGATGTGGCTGATCGACTAACTCGGGAACCGGTCGAAAAAAGCTTAGCAAAATATCCTCTAGTCGTCGACTAGCTTCGAAACAAAGTCTTGCTTCGTGGGGTCAAGCGCTTTGATGTGCAAACGCCACATACACTGAGCTACACATGAGATCTTGTGTAGTACTGAGATCCTCCAGGAAATTCGCTTTTCCCTTTTCACATTTCACATTTCCTGATACTAACTTTATTTCTCATCTCTTAATTTTGTTCCACCACTTCTGCTTATAATACGTGTTTTAAAACAGTTTTCTTTATTATCTCCATTTATTTAGCAAAAAATAATAATAATAATTTTACTACATCAATAATAATATTAAAACAACTTATATTAGTGCGTATATTTATTTTGTGTACACCCAGGCCTGTGTAACCTTGTGGAAATGACATTTGTATCACTAGTGCTAGACAGTCCAATGAAATGTCATTCTAAGTTCGATTCTAGTTGCTGAACTTTTTCCAAGTTCAGCAACCAGAATTAACCAGATGCCAAGACAGTCGATCTCTGGCGCAGGTGAGTAAGGGTTTTTCTCTCTGAAACTCGGATTTTTCATCCTGCAACTCAAGAAAAATTGACTGTATAACTCGCACTATTTCAGACAACGATATATGCGAGATGGCGGCAGCTTTCTGACATAATCTCTTTCCCCGGATGCCAATTAAAATTGCTAATAGTCTCAGCACTAGTTATCTGAGATTAATTAAAGGTGGAGATTGGCTATTGCACCTCCAGTTTCCAAAAGTTAGGACTATTTATTTCTTTATTTATAGTTGTACACTCTCTGGGATCTAGTGAAACTACTGATCATTTCAATAGCGCACAAAAAATAAATAAAAATAAAATAATAACTATTAAATTTCAATTACGTAAACGATTTGAATGCTTAAATGAGTGGAATAATTAAATAATGAACAAATAATAAGCCAGCATTAAATTTTTAACACTCACACTTGGTCCGCCAGCAGTGAATTTTCCACATGGGTTCAGGTGATAAATTGTTTCATCGTCGAGGTATTTATTTGGAATTACTGCTTTTACAACATGTTCCATTACTTCTTTCCTTACTTCTTCTACACTTATCAATTCTGAATGTTGTGTCGATATCACAACAGTATGGACTCTCAGTGGGATGGCAGCACCATGATCAAAATAATATTCACAGGTTACCTGAAAATTGTCACAAACATTATTGCTTACTTGATAATTGTACTGACAATGAATTATTGGAATGAAATATTTAGTCAACTGCTGCAGTTTTGTTAATTTTGCAAAATTTAGAAATTATATACGAAGTGCCACCCATGAGCTCGGGGTTTTAATAGCTCGCCTGAACCGATTGTAGTACAGCCTCCCGCCGCTATAAGGGACGAACAGAACCTTTTTGAATCAGTATGCCAACAGCTGGCAAGCTGAGAGACTGTGTTATTGGGTTACGTGCGTTTTTTTAAAGTAGTGTTTTAGTGGTTCGGTGATTTTCTTCTCCAACTGAAAATGCGGATTTTAAGAAGCAAAAAAAAATCTGCTGCTGAAACCCTACGAATGCTCGAGGAAGGAAGAAGCGTTTGGTGATAATTCTATGAACCAAAGCAAACCGTTTTTTGTGATACAAACGCTTCAAGGACGGACAAACGTCTGTCAATGACTACAAGTTGCATTGCAAATGTGTGCGAGGCTACCCTTGCAGATCGTGAGCAAACTATTCATAATGTTTGTGATATCGTAAGCAAAATGTCGTCCACACATTACTCGTTGTTCGACAGTACCTGGCTTCCAATAACACAAGTCATTCCCCATCCTCCCCTATTCGCTTGATCTCGCTCTCTGCAACTTTTTTCTTGTTTCCCAAGATGCAATTCCGATTGAAAGGGCGTCGTCTTGATACGAATGAGGAGATTCAGGCAGAAGCTGTTCAACACAGTCACACTTGAAGATTCCAAGGATGCATGGAATTACGGAAAAAGCGCTGGGGTCGTTGTATATACATGCCCAAGGAGGACTACTTTGAAGGAGACGGTAGAATCCAGTAGTTAGAGTAAGTAATATATATATTTTTTCCCTTAAGATGATATTCCTCGAACTTTTGGGTAGCACCTCGTATATATTTAATCACGATATTTGATTTTAGCTAAGCATTTCACTAAGACTGCACTGATAAATTCGCTAATACTTTGCATTCCTTTTGTTTCATAAAGTGAGCTGGTCGCATTTCAAATAAAAAGCTTCATATGAAAATTTGTAATATATGTGTTGAATACCCAACTGACATACAAGTACCACATTGCAACCCAGTGATACGCTGTATTCTTTTGTTTCAAATAGACATATTTTTGTTTTTACATGATACTCGACAATAACAAAATATGTTATTTGAATTTAATTTTGTTGGTAGGAATACATTTAGCCATCCAACGATGTATATACAATAAAACGAGATTTTAACACACAAACTATTAATTATTGCTGAATATTCTTCTTTTTTAGCTTCCGCCTTAGTCTGAGAACATTTACAAAATTGTTTGTTGAAATCCATCTTTCCACCATATTTTTGGTCTTCCAACTGGTCTTCTAGTACTAGCACGTATAATTATTCTTTACCTTTGCATTCCGTTAACACACTTTTGCCATTCCTTTTTCTTGTTTGCCATCAAATCATTTATTGCTTGTAAGGCACATTGAATGGCGCTAATTAAGTAGTAATATCGACCTTAAAAAGTCGCAAAACGTCTCTTATAATATCATTAAACACAACCTGCTCATAAGTTGGAATTTTAAAAAGAAGGGTTATTGATAAGAGCCCTTCTCCTCTCAGCCCAAAAGAACTATGGCTGTTGAAAACAACTTTATATTAGAATACTATATTATTAAGAACATCTTCCTAACATCGTGCTGCACTTACCTCAGTTATCTTTTAAAATCATTGCACTTTATTCTGGCGTTAAGTCAAAAAAAAAAAAAAAAGACTCATTCTGCAAGAAAAAAATGAAAATAGCATTTTTCAGTTGTAGTTAATGCGTCGGCACGAGGATGATAAGACAATAACCATTTAGTTGAAGTGGCATAAAAAAATTAAAAAAAAGGCTCAAATTCAGTCCGGGACGAAATGAATATTCAAGACTTTTCAGTTGAAAGTGAGTTTGCCGTCCTCATATGGCTGTGGCAGGGTTGGATGTTTCCTCTCAGATGCTCTGTCTTTGCATCCTGCAAAAGCAGACAAACTGACAGGGGAACACACACACACACACACACACACACACACACACACACACACACACACACACACACACACACACACACACACACACACACACACACCAGATATTCATTGGCCTTAATCTTAAGTTGTTTCAATATAATTAAAACCAAGCAAGCCGGCTCTTTTTATTATTATCCCACAAATATTTAGTGGAAGTTCAGATCTCGTCATGGATGTACTCCATTGCCCGAAAAAACGAAGTTACCGGTACTAATTTTCCTGAAACTACTCTTGCACTGTTTGTGCTACGGCGTGGAGCATTATTGTGCCAGAAGTAGCCATCACAATGCGAATAAACACTCATCAAGGGATATCTCTGTGTTGCAACGAGCTCTATATAGGATATTGTGACTATGCATTGTCAAATGATATTAGAAGACAGCATTCTCCATTACCTTCTTCAGCAATCGACTACCCGATACTTCATAAACTTCGTGTCGCTATTTCTGTACATTGTAATTAAAATGTATTCGTAATTCACCCGATCAAATACCTTTTTCCAGTTGATGACATAAGTAGCACTTGGCTTGGCTTGGCTATTATAGCTAAAAGAAACAAGAATATAGGTATAATTTCGATTATTGTTTGTCTTGTTATCGGGAATGTCTGACCAGTTTAGATATCATTTAATTTCTTGCATTCGAATGCATTTGTCGATTAATTGTTTTGATGCATATAAGATCATTTGATATTCGAATTCCAAAAACATGGTTACTGTTTGTATTCCAGCAACTTCTCTTTTGATGCCTACACTCAGAAGGACATCAGCAAGTGCTGATATTACGAACAAAATCTGTTAAATCGCGATTTTTATTTATTGTTTAAAATATCACAAACTACTGCACACTGCACACCAACCACATGGACATAATGCTAGGAAACAGTAGTTACGTGGTTTGAAGACCCCTAATAGGTCACTGAGAACTGACATTTCTTCTCATTACTAATAGGTCAATATTCTCTATCAAGAACAGTTTTGTTGTAACTACAAATCTTTTTTGGATTTTATAGTAGGGTTAGAATAATTTTGGGTTGGATATATTCTCAAATATTTCAGTTCGCCTGAACTAAATAAACCTCTTAGAAGAATTCCTTACTGTCAGATGTTTAAGCTTTGTATAGCTGGTTTGCCTCAAACGAAAAATATAGCCTCCCACCTCTAGAAACTCAGAGGTGGGGCTATATTTTGTTGTTGATTAGTTGAAAACTAGCCCACGAGAACACAAGCAATTAACAGCATTGATCTCATAGCCTCTTCGACCGTTCACAACCAACTAACCACTATAGATCATAAATAAAATAGTATTTCCAAGGGTGGATGACGCTTTTTATCCATATACTTACCTGACTTTTAGTGTCTGGCCTTGCCCACCAAAAGGTTCCGTTTCTTCTCAGCTCAGACAACTTTGAATTGAGCTTGTGGGCTAAAATCACAGTCAGTGGCATCGCTTCTGTTGTTTCGTCAGTCGCATAGCCAAACATCAGTCCCTAGAATAGTAAATAATTTATACCTTCAGTTAGTTTCATAATACTAATTCCACAGATATTTAACATTTTTAATTCAAACTATATACGAATATATGAGTAGCGGTAATCAGTGAATCATTTCATGATAATATCATTTGAAATTTCAATGAAATGTTGATTTTGACCGATGTAAATTCTTTGAAAGAAATAATAAAAAAATAAAGAAACAAACTTATTATTGCAGGACGAATTTATATAATTTCAATTCAATTTACTTTTAAATTGGGAGGAGAATAATTGACTTTAAAGTTGCACAGTTCCAGTTCTGCATAAATTGATACCAAAAGAATATTAAAATAAAACAACGCGAAAAGAAAAGGAAACTGCGTGACGAAAATGATAATTAAGAGAACTATATCAATCGAACAAGAAGCTGAATAAAAAAGAACGTTAAAATTGAAGGGAACGAAGAAGCAAAAAAAATGAATGGAATAAAAATAATGGCAATGAGTGGAGGGGATAAATTCTTGTTTCGTTCTTTTTGAGTGTCTTCAGTTAGTTATGGTTGCAGGCCGTCAGGATGTTCCTTGGGTTTGACCGAGTGCCTTCCATGTGGGAAATTTTTTGTAAGTGAAGTAGTGTCTGTTTTCTCAGCCTGAAAACGAACCCACCTTCTCATCCCATTTCATCTCATCCCATGAAAACGAACCCACCTTCTCAAACCTATTACTGAAGGCATTCCTTCAGTAATAGGTTTGCTCTTTTATCCTTTTTTTTATGTGAAATCAAAATGAGTTTAAAAAAAATATGCACTACTTTAGCAGTACCTGCATTATTGTGGAATTTGAACGATAAATAAACAAGAAAAACAGAGATTAAAAACGAGTGAAATACGATTTATGAGAACTGCAAAATACACATTATTAGACCAAAAAATGAAGGAAGATATTTAAAAAGAGCTGAAATTAGAAAATCAAACCAATCGAAGAAAACCTAAGCAAAAAAAAAATGGATACAACATATAAACCGAACGAACAACACTCGATTTTCTAAATTAATAAAATATAAACCAAATGGGAAATAAAAGGTCTGGTAGACCTCAGACGACGCTATTAGGTTAAAATGAAACTGGATCAGATCATAAAGTCTATCCGTATTTAGTGTTACGGCGATGATCATCAATTAAAAACTAAGCATTAGACAATGGGCTGCTATTAAAATAATAACCATAGGGTTTATCCGTAAATGGCATAAAACTGCAGAGTAAGGATGTTAGCAGTGTATGAGATATAGTTAAAGGTATTTTAGCGGATGCAATATTAAATTGTATACCTATGCTAAGGAGGATTAATCAGACAGGAGTTAGATGGATTAGTAATATCATTAAGAACGAGCTGCAGAAGAAGAAAATGCTGTGGAGGGAATATAAAGAGAAAGTTGACCAGCAAACTCATGAACAGTACAAGGCTCAAGAAAGATATCCAGCATAGCAAGGAAGGCAAAATCAGATTATGAGAAAAATCTAGCAGAGCAGCCCAAAGAGGTCTTTCGTTATGTGGCGAATAAGAGGGAGAATGACTGTGGAAGATATATCTTAATAAGTGATGATAGTCACGAAGAGACAGAAGTGGATAAAATAGTTGAGCTACTAAGTGACCACTTTGCAAGGGTATATGATTTTAGTAAGGTTACTGCTTTAACCTATATGACAGACTCTAATGTGGGAACAGAAGTAGATGAATTGATGGTTCTTAGGATATTGCAGAATCTCAATGTAAATAAAACTGTAGAATTAGATGGAATATCAGCTGGGATTTTGAGAGAATATGTACAAGGGAGCTGGCAGTGCCTTTGACTAGCTCTTTAATTTAAGTCTCAGTTCTGGTAGAGTTCCAAGAGAGTGGAAAGAATACAAAATAATCCCCTTGCATGAGGGAGGTTCTAAGAGTGCAGTAGCAAATTATAGACCAACCAGTATCTTAGGCGTGGTGGTAAAATTGTACTAGAAAAATTGGTTAAAAAGAGAATTCAAGAATGGATAGATAAAAATATGATACTGATCAACATGGCTATGTGAAGGGTTAGTCATGCCTTAGTATTTACTAACTTTTTACGATAGAGTAACAGCTGAGTTGGATAAAGGAAATGGCTACACGATGATTTTGCTGTAGTTTGCAAAGGCATTTGACAGAATACCACATGGAACACTGTTACACAAATTAGAACAAATGGAGATGGATATGTCTCTGGTTAAGTGGATAAGAGTGTGGCTGCTGGACAGATATCAAAAAAGTGGTATACGGAGGGGAAGAATCGAGGCGAAAACGGATGACTAGTGCTGACTCACAAAGTTCAGTGCTGGGATCATTGCTGTTTAATTTGTACATAAATGATATGGGAAATAACCTGAAAGGAAATATCCAGTTGTTTGCCGATGATGCGAAATTAGGTGGAGTTAATCAAGGGGATGTGAAGAGTTTGTAAAACGATTTAAATAGGCTGTCAGTATGGACAAAAGATAATGGGTATCAGTTTAATGTCGAAAAATATAAAGTTATGAATTTTGGGATAAATAGATTACAAGCCATGTATCACATTGATGGCACTGTACTCCAGGAAATAGATGAAGCTAGAGATTTAGTCGTGGTGGTAGACAGAGAGTTAAAGTTTAGAGGATATATTGCTAAGATTGCTAAGGTAGCCCACAAAATTACTTGGCTATTGAAGAACACATTAACATATAGAAATAAGGAAGTTGTTATGCCTCTTTATTAGGCCTTGATACGCCCATATCTGAATTACTGTGCTTAAGTCTGGTCCCCTGGTGGGGATCAGGAATCAGTGGAGATGATTCAGAGGGGAGTGACCAAGATAGTGAGTGGCCTGTGGAATGTTCCATATGAGGAAGGATTGAAAGTGTATGGATTTCAGAAGTTTCTTGAGAGGAGAAAAAGAGGGGATATGATAGAAACTTCAAGTTGCTTATAGGGTTTTATAGGATAGATTCAGGAGAAATGTTTCAGCACTTGGCTAGAGGGACAAGAACAAGGGGTCATCCCTGGAAGTTGAATAAAGGTGTAGTTAGTAGGGATGTGATGGCTAGAGTTTTTGCTTGGAGAGTTGTGAATGAGTGGAATGAGTTGCCAGAGTCAGTTGTGAGCACTTTGTCTGTTAATGGGTTCAAGGAAAGGTACGATAGATTGGTCTCCCGCGATGAGTCTTCGGACACCATGGAGTGCCCGTATAATAATAATAATAATAATAATTTTTTTTTAATAATAATAATTTTTTAATGATTTCTGAAATATTTACACAATTACAATAATCATCTTTAGTGACATTCCAACTTGTAATTTTTATAAAATTCAGCACTAAGTGCTGCATATGTATTCATTTTCTGCATTGCATTTGAATTAAAATTTTGATAATAATACTTCTTTGCATCTATATTTACAACACGTGTTCTTCTAATATTAACAATGAAGATTACACGGAATTTTTGAATAATGGATAATAATAATAATAATAATAATAATAATAATAATAATAATAATAATAATAATAATAATAATAATAATAATATGATAATGTCTCAGATAAATTACATACATATGATTATTACAGACATTTTTTGCATGTTTACACATTTTGTATAAAATAACAATTTGTCTATTTATTTATTTATTTATTTATATTTTTTTTTAAGTTTGAGAAAGAGTGATTATTCATACAAATTTCTGCATTTGCTTATAAGGATTACTTGTAGATGAGTGAGGCAAGTTAATCCCACCTACTTCGAAGCTTGGGTTAGCTTTTATGAAGAGAGTGGGATTTAGCCTTCACTATTTGTGTTGTTGCTACTGTTTATGTATGGGATGTAGGCATTGGATGCTAGTGATTTATGATGTGTATATTAGTGTTAATGGTTTCGTAACTTTGTTGGTATATTTTCCAGAGTTTGTTTTTTAATGTTCTGTAGTTATCTACGTGTTTTAACTTTCTTGGTAGGTTATTGAGTTGCGTGGGTATCTGATGTGATCTCACAAAAGAACCGTATGAGTTGTTGGAGGGTGTGGGAATGTAGAGAGTTGTTGAAGGTTGTGTTATACGGTATGTGTCTCTGTTGTTTCGGTAGGTGATGTTGAAATAATTCCTTGTTAATGTCATGTAGTGTTTCAGGTTTTTAATGCTCAGAATTCCGTGTATCTCCGTGTACTTGTCGGATATTGGTTGTTGCGTAAGTTGTCCAGATCACTGTTGACACGATTTTCCTGTGTAGTGTTTCTAATTTTGTTAGGTGGCTGTTTGATGTATTTGCATAGACTGTTATTCCGTATCTGAGTAGGGATTCACAGATACTGTGATATAGGAGTTTTTTTTATGTTGGGTGGAATAATATCTTTAACATGGAAGAGTTTTGCTGCGATGATCCGGAGTTTGGTGTGTAGGTATTCTATATGTGTTGTCCATTTAAGGTGGGAATCCATATAGAGACCGAGGTATTTTGCGTGTGTTACAGGTTTGATTTCGGAACATTGGCAGGTATTTTTGCTGTTAATGCAGCGGTATGTGTGACAATGTATCGATAGTGATGCAGGGCGTATGATTCTTGGTTTGTGTATTATCAACATCTGCGTTTTGGTGCCGTTATTTAGAATTGCGTTTTGGTGGAAGTATGTTGGGATTTTGTTTAGGTCTTGTTGTGCTTTGCAGAGAGTTGTGTTAATGTCTGTGTGGATTGCTAGTAGTGCAGTGTTATCTGCGTATTGAAATATTTGACTTCTTATGGATATGTTATGAACATCGTTAATGTATATGTTGAATAGGGTGGGTGATAATATGGCACTTTGAGGTACACCGTGTTTTACTTGTATACTTCGACTGTGACATGTACCTATTTTTGTTACTTGTGTTCTGTTTAAGAGGTAGTTCTTGAACCATGTATGCAGTGTTCCTCCTATACCTATTGAGTATAGTTTGGTGAGTAGTATGTCATGTTCAAGTGTGTCAAATGCTTTGGTTAGGTCCAGCAGTATAAGGACGGCGTACTTGTTTTTGTCGAGATCTTTGTTTATTTTTGTCGGCGATGTCTTCTAATAAAGTAATGGTGCTTTTTGTTTTCTGAAAGCCGTATTGGTTTTGTGAGATGATGTACTTCTGTAAATAGTTCTGTAGTCTGGTGTGTATTATTTTTTCTAGAATTTTTGAGATGACTGGTAGTGTAGCTATTGGTCTGTAGTTCTGAGTATCGTTTCTTTTGTAGTGTATGTATATTGGCGTAATTACTGCAGTTTTTAGTTGTTGTGGAATAATGCCTGTGTCGAATATTATGTTCACGAGTTTCAAAAGTATTGGATTTATTTGTTCAAAATGTGTTATAAGGTCTGTGAGTCTTATTTTGTCTATTCCTGGAGTGGTCTTTGGTTTTAGTTGTATGATTGCTTCTTTCAGTTCCTGTTTTGTTATGGGTGGAAAATACATCGTTTGTTGTTGACTTTGCGTCGGTAGTTTTTTGTTGATCGTTGGTAGTTTGTCTTTTTTGAGTTGTGTGATGTTGTTTGTGAAAGCATGGTTGAATGAGTCTGCTAGTTCCTCTTGGTTTGTGACCGAAGCTTTTTGCAATAAAATCTTGTGCTGAAGTTTTCTTTTTTCGGGTTACTAATTCGTTGAGTGTAGCCCATGTTTGCTTAATGTTGTTGTTATATTCCATGAATTTTTGGAAGTAGTATCGTCTTTTTGCCCTAAGAATTGTTAGTTTATTTCTTGTGTTTTTGTATAAGGTTTGTAAATGTGTGTTACTGGGTGACTTTTTAAGTTTTTTCCATAGATTTTCTTTTTCAGTAATAGTATTTAGTATGTCGTCATTTATTCATGGATTGTTGTCTGTTTGTCGCCTCGTTTGTGTAGGTTCTGTTGCTTTTTTGTATATTTCTGTGAACTTTAGTTGAAAATTCTCGTATAATGTTACAGGATCGTTTATTTTAAGTAGGGAATTCCAGTCTGTATTTTTTACTTGGTTATCGACAATGCTCTTTAGTATGATCGAGTTTTGTCGACTTTTGTGGTGGTGGGAGGGGGGGGTAGGAAACGTAATAAAACGAAGTTGAGACAAAGTAGTGATCGGCAATTTTTATGTTAATTACTGATGATGTATATGTATGGATCGGAGCCCGTATGTTGATATGATCAATGCATGATTGTGTTATTGAGTATTTCTTCTCTTGTTGGGGAGTTAATAGTAGGGTTTATGTTGTACTGACTTAGTATATCAAGATATGTGTTAGTGGTTGAAGAAGCGTGGTCAAGAGTATTTATGTTAATGTCTCCTATTAGGATAAGCCTGTGTGTTGTACGCGGTTCGATGCCGCTTAGCCATGTTTCTAACTCGTGAAGAAAACTGAGTGGATTATTATCTGGGGGTCTATATATTGTGTTTATTGTGTATTTGATACTATTGTGGCTATTTGTGAGTTCCAAAATTAGTGTTTCCGCATGTTTGAAGTGAGTTTGTTTTTCTGTCACATTGTATTTTTCTTTGATAAATGCCACAATGCCACCTCCTCTTTTTTGTTTGGTCTGCATAAGTTGTAGGTTTGATAATTGTTTATGTTGTATGCGTAAATTTCTGTGTCATTTATTGCAACTTCGGTCAGTATTAGCGCATCTATGTTTATCATGGTATAATTGAGCTGTGTTATCAACGTAAGCCAGTGTTTTTTTTATACTTCTTATGTTTGTGTGTATGATAGCGAAGTTGGTGTTGGTGGAAATGTTGTCTGACCATTTCTTCAAAGAGTCAAAGACCTTGAAGTTTATGTTGTCTGACTGGATATGTTCGCCTATGTTTGAGATCTCCATTATATAGTTTTTAAATGAGTTCTAATCTTATTCTTAAGGATGTAAAGAGTTAGTGTTTTATATTGGTAGGCTGTGTAAGTCGGATTCACTTGTAATTATGTATACTCGAGTGTTTTCATTCTTTCTCAAAAATATCTGGGAATTATTTGTCACACAGGAACTTGTAGTTTTTCTATGTTTTTGTCTTCCTTGCTTGGTGTAGAAGATTTTTGAAGTATGGAGTCCAGTGTTCCGTTATATAGATTGGTGTTGGGAGTTTCTTATCAGTTAGGATCGTTGTTCTCGGCCTTGTTTTCTTGCTTGCTGTAAGAATGAAGTCTCTCAGATTTCTGTTGGTAAAACGAGCGATAATTGGTGGCGGTCTCTCTTTATTTTTTTGTGGGCCTCGGTTGATACAGGTGATATCTGTGGTTGCGATTTGAATTCCAATTTTGCTGCCGATCAGTTGCATTATGTTACTTAAGTCTTCTGTATTTTCTTTCGTTATTCCCCCAATAATAATAATAATAATAATAATAATAATAATATCACTTTTCTTTTTCAAATTCCACCCGATTATAAAGTGTCGCAGACCTTTAATTTTCAACTGTAGTGCACTCAGAATATCTGGCATCAACTATGGCTAATGTCATTAAAGATGAAAAGATGATGGTGAAAATAAACCGACAAACAGAAGTCAAGCATACAATAAACTGAAAGAAAAGGAGTGGAAAAGTGCTGAAAGGGGTAATGCATCCATTTCGATGTCCATTAGTAAATTCTCCCAATCAGGAGTTCAAGGCATGTACTCCTGGGTGATGTAAAGGTTAGAGTGCGCAGATATTCTGGATATGAACCCAATAGTGCATCTTTGGAAAGACTTGGAATGTAGAAGGACAAAATAAATGCTTCAAACTCCAGTAATGAACTGGCTGCTAGGAATGAGCCAAATATCATGTGTTTGTTTATCAACATTTAATGGAAAGTTTTTCCAGGAAAATAGAATTAGAGTCACTTCCCAATGCGGGTTGGCAGTGTATTGGTTTGTAAAAATGAAGCGTTTGCGAATACTGGAGTGTCCGTATAATTCTTGCAATATGCTTTATATGTAATACGGCACAATGAATGACTAATATCATATTTTCGAAATGCTTTCACTTTGATGATTCTCTTCATTAAATACCATTTATTGACCTTATTAAAACAAAGCGGAATGTAATTATGGAACACCAACTTCCTGAAAGAAATTACGAAAGAGTTATGTAACAGTCCGAACTATATTGATTACTGTAAATAAGCCATCAAGCTAACATCTGGACGAGTTCAATAGGTCATCGCCTGATGCGCAGTTTACGGCTTATCAGTAGTTAAGCCCTGAGAACCCAGTGTTTCTAGAAGTGTTCGATGACTTGAAACAAGGTTGCAGCTGCTAAAGCAGACAGGATATTATAGCCTGAATTAGGGCTTTCTGAGAATATATTATATCTAATTATTAGATATAATTATTAGATATATTAAATCTAATATATTAGTATATATATTAGATATATACTAGAATTATCTTAAAATACAAATTAAAAAAAACATATATATATAATTTTTCCCCTTTGCTGCATCTTCAGGAGACTAGCTAAAGATCATGATTAAAAGTTGTGATGTTTCAGCAAAAACGTTCAATTGGTGTAGCTTTTTCATATGGGCGCCTGTTCATCCATTTGTTTCATCCATGCTTGGTCTATAATGAGAAATTAACTGACATCTGAAAATATTATAACTATAGAGGAGAGCGCGTAAGGCATTTTCCGTTAGTATGCGATAATGAAATAGCTTCCATGAATCACTCTTAAAAGTGATGGTTTTCAACCGACTTCTTGAAACGTTGCGAATCTCGTACATTATTATCATGGATGGGATTACGTTAAATAATTCGTAAAACTTGTTCTAGAAACCAAACTTGGAAATTTTTCAACACTAAATTCCTGTAAGCAAATGATAGTTTTATCCCGACGAAGACCTAAGCATCCATCTGCAATGTGGTTGTTTTAAGCATCCATTTTAAACTCCCAGTATAGGAAAGGCAACAACCTTTAAGAGGAAAACGAATAGAATGTTAGTGAATGGATTCCTGAAAATTAATATTTTCAGGGATCCTGTTCATCCGTACTTGGGAAAAGTTCTGAGTTTAATATAATACTTGTTTATTAATAGCTTAAACCCGGGGCAGAGCTGACTACTACCGGGTGCGTCCCCAGGTGGCGGATCGGGGAACAGCCTTCAGATATGGAGGTTAGCTGCGATATAAGCAGAGCAATCTGGCGAATAAGCAGCCGTGGACCAACAGCGACTGAGCTATCAGGGCGTGGGGGAGCAGAAGTGGCAACTCTGTCTCACTTAAAACCTCACAAAGCCCAATGACAACTCGGTGACATGGCGAGTAGTGCCGCCATTAAATAAGTACCTACTGGGGTCACCGCCCCTGACATTGGGAAGCAGCATTGTCAGTACTGACACAAGGTTGAAGCCAAATGATGACAGAAAAGCTTGTGATCAGAGATTTTCAGATGGCAATATGATTATATTGTGTACGTCTGTAATACTGCGGAGCAGAAAGCAAATGGAGAAACTACTGCTCTACCTTATCTCCAGAACAACCACCATGGCGAGCAAACCCTTACAATTGGCCCCAAGTTCCCGGCGTCCCTTAAATGGGACAGGGGTGCGAAGAATCTCCGGGCTCAAAATGGTGTCCACTTTTAAAATTACAACTTGGAATGTCAGAACTCTGTATCAAGCTGGCAAATTAAGAAATGCCACAAGAGAAATGAAGAGGCTGGGCATCCGGATTTTGGGAATTTGCGAGACAAGATGGCCAGGATCTGGAAAGTGTCAACAAGATAATATGACAATGTATTACTCTGGGAATGATGAGAACAAACATCGACATGGTGTAGCTGTAATAGTAGATGAAGAAATCAATAAATCAGTAATAAATTGGATTCCATTTTCTGAAAGGATAATGCTGTTACAACTTAAGGGAAACCCCGTTAACATAAATATCATCCAAGCTTATGCACCCACAGCTGACAAAAGTGAAGAAGATGTTGAAGAGTTTTATGAACACCTAAAAGAGATTAAAAACCTAACAAAGAAATATAATATAAACATAGTGATGGGTGACTTCAATGCAAAAGTGGGAAGAGGGGGTGATGGAGAAATTGTTGGCGAACATGGCTTAGGCACCAGAAATGACAGAGGAGATCGCCTAGTCCAATTCTGTCAGGAAGAAGATCTAACAATAGCAAATACCTGGTTTAAACTTCCACCCAGAAGACTGTACACTTGGAAATCGCCTCAAGATAACCAACATAATATTGTCAGAAATCAAATTGATTATATACTGATAAATAAAAGATTCCACAGTAGTATAAAGAGTGCAAAGACTTATCCTGGAGCAGATATCTCATCAGACCACAATCCCACAGTTGCAGAAGTACGTCTTAGATTAAAATCAGCTAAAAAATCACAAAAGAAGAAAAAGAAAATTGATGTAGAAAAACTGAAAGACCCGAACATAAATAAAAGTGCCAAGACACAGCTTAACCTGCGATTACAACAGATTAACATAGAAGAAAATAAAAGTGTGGAATCTCTTTGGAATAGCTTAAAGAATGCCATCGTAACAACAAGTATTGAAGAAGTAGGTTATGTGAATAATATAAAACAACAGGAATGGATGACAGATGAGATTCTTTCTCTTATTGATACAAGAAGAATGTATAAAAACAAAGACCTAGCCAGGTATACAGAAACACATAACATCATCAAGAAAAAAATAAAAGAAGCCAAGGAAAATTGGATGAAAAATTTATGTACTGAAATTGAACTGCTTCAAAAACAACATGATAATTTCAATCTGTATAAGAAAATCAACGAAATTTCCGGGAAAACTGAGGAAAAAGCAAATAGTGTCTCTAAGAGACGAAAATGGAAAAATAGTTCTAGAAGAAGAGAATAAAGCACAGATTTGGATAAAATATGTAACAGAACTTTTCAATGATACTAGACAGAAACCTATAAATATAAAAGATAACATTCAAGGACCAGCAATCATGAAATGCGAAATAGAGAATGCTATACAAACAAGTAAAACAGGAAAAGCCAGTGGACCAGATGGTGTGCAAACAGAATTTTTAAAATTAATCGAACCAGATAACATCAAACTTCTTGAAAAACTATTTAATAAAATATATGAAAGTGATGAATTTCCATCATCCCAAAGAAACCCAAAGCGAATTCCTGTGGTGACTTCAGACTTATTAGTCTAATGAGCCAAACATTAAAAATATTTTTGAAAGTAATTCAGAATCGCATTTATAGAAAAAGTGAAGAAACTCTAAGTGAAACACAATTCGGCTTTCGGAATGGTTTTGGTACTAGAGAGGCCCTTTTCTGTACCCAAATATTGATACAAAAATGCATAGAAAAACAGAAATCTGTCTTTATGTGTTTCATAGATTTTGAAAAAGCATTCGACAAAGTCAGACACACCAACTTAATAGAAATCCTTCAACAAATAAGGCTAGACGAACAAGACATAAGACTAATAACAAATCTGTATTGGAATCAGTCAGCTACCGTTCAATTAGACAACATTACCACCAGTGATATTAACATCAAAAGAGGAGTGAGACAAGGATGTGTGCTCTCACCACTCCTGTTCAACATATATGTAGAGGTAATCTTTAAAAAAGCATTGGAAGAATGTCCAGAGGGAATCACAATAAATGGAAAGATTGTTAACAACCTACGATATGCAGATGACACCGTGCTAATTGCAGATAACATTATGGATCTCCAAAAACTCGTTGACAGAGTATACATAGAAAGCCAAAGAATGGGAATAAATATAAACATCAACAAGACAAAATACATGATCATCAGCAAACATCCAGCCTCATCAATGAAACTGACACTCAATGGGAAAAATATTGATCAAGTGTCAAGATATAAATATCTTGGTTGCTGGCTTAATGAACGGTGGGATCCAGAAATAGATATAAAGACAAGGATTGAAGTTGCACGGCAGTCCTTCATGAAAATGAGAACACTATTCTGCAATAAAGACCTAAACATGGAAGTCAGATGCCGAATGCTGAAATGCTACGTGTGGTCTATTCTGCTCTATGGAGTTGAAACATGGACATTGAAGGCGACAACCATCAAGAAAATCGAAGCCTTTGAGATGTGGCTATACAGAAGAATGCTAAAGATATCATGGACAGAAAAAATTACCAATGAAGATGTCTTAAGCTAAACATCTTGTACAAATAATCAAGAAACGAAAAACATCATATCTTGGACACATCATGAGAAACAGCAAATGCCAACTTCTACAAACTATTTTGGTAGGAAGAATTGATGGCAAAGGAACTAGAAGAAGAAAAAGAATATCATGGTTTGACAACATCAAGACGTGGACAGGAAAGAGCAGTGCACAACTGCTCAGATTAGCACAAGAGCGCAGTTTGTTCGCCAAGATGGTCGCTGACCTTCGATAGAAGATAGCACAATAAGAAGAATAGCTTAAAAATAAAATAACTGAATTAAGTACAGCTGCAATACTGCATTTGTATTAGCCTGTGGTGCTGAGTCGTGTAAAATTTGTGATTTCATAAGCTATTCACCAGACATTTATGATGATTTCATGCAGATATTCACATACGTGGACATGGATGTTTGTGATTATCTTTAGGTAGTCGATGAATTTCGTAGCCCAGTATGAGATTACCGCCCCGGGTTACTTGGGGCCTGAAGTCGCTTGTAAAAATTCCATGTTTGGTCTCTGGAGCAGGGTTTCAAGAAAAGGTAGAAAATGCTAAAAAAAAAAAAGTAATAAAAATTATCGTTAGCCTACTCGCAGTACTAATGTACTACAGGTTTTGTAATCTTCTGTGGATAGGATTTACATAAATAAATAAAGGAACAGTAGCAAGATAGAATTGCAGTGTTAACGATGTGTATAATGGGACAAGGATAGTAACACAGTATTCAATCAAGACTAATTACTGTGTTATTCGTATCGATCAGAGACCGAAATGAAGAGCTTTAAATGATTCTGTATTGCACACACTATATCTGTGCATGTTTTTCGAATATGCACAGTTGTATCGTTCAGAGTTCGACTACCAAATTTTGCAAGGTCTTCCTCTTTTGACTACAAAGAATAGTAATAATAATAATAATAATAATAAAACAGTAAGCTGTCTGAATTCTAAACTTATTCAGTGAAACATTTTTTTTTTTTTTTTTTTTTTTTTTTTTTTTTTTTTTTTTTTACCCAGAGTAAATTATAATACGCATGTACAAATACCACACAGAATGGAATAACTACATACATTAAAATATGTAGTCAGGAAAAAACAAACAAAAAGACTGGAGCTACTGTAAATTAGTTTTATTTTATTTTATTTTATTTTAGCATTTCATTAGATCTTTTTGTTTCTGAAATTAAGTCATTCGAAGCAGCATAATTTCCTGCAGTTATCGGTGAGTATCCATAAACTGTGTATTGTTATTATTGCGCTAATTACATCAATGAATACACTTAAAATTTTATAAATTACATTTCATTCATTAATAAAAATAGAATAAAAGCTTAAGCAATATTTAATCCAGTATTTAAAGGGAAAATAATAATAGAGAGGAAATAGACGGAAAATAATAATAAATCATTAGATTGACAACTATGTGTATTATTTTTTTCTTTTTAATAATAATAATAATAGCATTAAGTACTACCTAGTGCTAGATATTTTTGGTAACATATTCGTATTTTCTAAAAAGGACTGAGGTGTTGAAATAGATCGTTTGGTCTCGGAAGAAGGATTTCCTTATATATATACTAGCCCTTCCGCGGTAATAAAAATGTGCTATAATTTGCAACCATTCTTGGATGTGATTGGTATAAAATAAAGGATGTTTTCAGATCAGGGAAATGAATGAAGAACAAACGAGGTAGTATCTATTGTCTTACAACAGCATGAACATTAACATTGACTGCAAAGGCATATTAACAATTTTCCATGCTATTTTTGAACAAATCAGTTCTAATACTAGATGAAACAGATATCGACCGTGTCTATGATTTTTGTATACATCTATGATTGACAAATTCAGAATAATACCGCGTGAAATGTCATTAATTAATCAAATTATATATTTGGTCTAATCCAAAAATATTGCTTTAGAATCTATAACTTATACGAGGGTAATCTGAAAGGGTCTCGGCCTAACAATGAAAAAACGAATTTCAAAATTATTTTTATTTTTCAACTTAATGCTCCAGCGCCATTATCCCGTCCCTGTAGTGGTTCTCAGTAAGATCGGCAAAATGTCCCTCTACAGCTGCAATCACCTCTTGATTCGAAGAAAAACGCTGACCAGCGAGGAAGAGTTTTATTTTTGGGAGGAGGAGAGAGAAGTCAGAGGGAGCCAAATCTGGGGAACAGGGTGGATGTTCCAACAATTCATAGTGCAGATCCATTAATTTTCCCATTGCCAAAACACCTTTGTGGGCAGGTGCATTGTCCTGATGAAAGACAAATTTTTTCTTCTGCAAACTGGGTCTTTTCTCACGAATTTTTTCGTCGTCTGATTAAAAGATCGCAAAAATATTCCTCGGTTATTGTTTTACTCCTTTCAAGATAAGTAATAAACAAAATGCCTTTAGCATCCCAAAACATCAATGCCATGACCTTTCCTGCTGATAGAACCGACTTTGTCTTATTTGGCGCTGAACAACCGACTTCTGTCCACTGTTTTGACTGCTTTCATTCGAAGTTCATAAAAGTTTATGAACTTCGAATGAATTTCTTTTGGCGTTAAATCTTCTTTTATAAAGAATTTTATAACCGTGACGATACTAAATTTTATTCATTTCAAGGGTTACAGACAACACTTTTGCTTCAGACAGCTCAATAAAACAAACTACTTGATAGAATGACTTGCAATTTCACATGGATGCTTATGACAGATGTACCAACTTAGAAAAAAAATTGTCGAGGCTGAGAACTTTTCAGACTACCCTCGTACGTAAACATTATAAACTACTAATGTCTTTTATTTCCATAAGGAAGTAGCAAGGCCATTTAGCCCTAACTTTGAAAACTAGAGGACAGCCAATTTCCAATCACAGATAACTGTAGTAAGACTATTAATGGTTTTTAATTAGCATCAAAAGACAGGAGTATGGTAGCCAAGTGATACCGTCTCATGATCCATAATCCTATCACTACATATTATTGTCTGGAAATAGGGTGAGTTCTAAGGTCGATTTACTTGAGTTGTAGGAGTAAACCTCCTCGAGTTTCCATTATTCCAACCAGCCCACTACATTCTATAGTTTTCGGCATGATAATCGCTACCTCAGAATGCATTGCTGAAATTAATACAACTTTATATCGAATCGATATTTTAAATTCTGAAATCAGAAACTAAAATATTTTGAATTAATTCTAAAAGTCTCTAAAACATATTTAGAAATGGGTAAGTTAGCTGAAAATAAATGAAAACTATTTTATTATTTTTCTGCAACTAAATAGCAGCTGAAGATTTATCGTCGGTGTCCGTTTTTTAACATTTCTATGACAATTTACATACCATAATATATGCAGTACGTCCTCCCCCTCATCGTTTGCGTACTGCCAAACAAGCATTAATCTTAAACTAATCTAATTCTATAGAAACCATTATTTCTTCACCTACCTGGTCACCTGCTCCTAGACTTTCTTCATCCTTGTTATGATGAACTCCACTAGCAATTTCTAAATGTTGCTCTTCAAGAGCGACCTCAATTTTGCAGGTCTTGTAGTCAAGTCCTGATAAATTATTAAATTTCATGAGTGTAAAGTTACAATAGTTCATTTCAACTTTTAATTTTTCACCCATTCTCCCAAAATATAATGTGCATAGATACTTTCTCCAATGTTCCTTTTTGAACTGCACAATTACAGATCACATGATATCGACCTCACCGGGTAAATCTTTTTACAACGCTAGTGACAACAAGATGAAATATAGCCACCCACTCTACTGACTGATCTATTCTGTAGGCCTTTCTTTAAATTGCAGGTTAGAAAGAAAGAAAAGAAAAGGCATTAACAAGAAATAGAAACCTATTGACAAAAAATATTCAGGATTTTCCACCTGTTTCGTTTACAAGAGAGTATTTTTTTCTTTTGTCTTCCAAGTATATGTATTGCCCTCTACCTCTGCTACAGGAGCTTATAATAAAAAAAAATTAAGACCTTGAATAAATTCCATCTATTTCTTACTGTTACTACTAAAAATCAATTTCTGAGTTAGCTTGCGAAATTGGTAAAAATAACCTGTGAACAAGAAAGGAATTATATGTTGTTTTATTTGTGCTGTTAACAAAATCACTGATCCAAAGATAAATATCTCCTCCCTCCATCCACCCTCGAGATCCTTGTCATTTATGTAGTTCTCAGTTCTTAAATTTCTCACAGTGCCGTCGAATCAGTGATTACATTGTTGTACTGGCGAGACTACTGCAAGGAAATGTGAAGAAAAGAGATTTAGGAGAAGAAGTGGACAGGAAATTAACCAACTGGTGAGAAACGTAGAACCATCGCTATCAAAAACATTGGTTTCTTAATGTAAATCAAACCAACTTGTGTTTTACTTGGTTTTAAAAAATAGGGCGATTTAATCTATTTCACTGAATATTCAGTAAAACGTTTAGTGAAATGTTTTAAGGCTATCAATGAAGATAAAATATTTAACCTATAATCCATTTTACAAAATGATCATATTTGACTATGCAAGTATTTGTTTGTTAAATTCTGGAAGAACGTTTATTACAGTATAGAGTTTTTACATGCCATAACAATGCAGCACATGCCTGAAAATATACACATGGTGTACATTCATCGTATTCTCAGGTGTATTGAACAAAACTGAGAATGTTGGGGACCCACTTTTGGTTTAAATGACAGTGATGTTCTGTGGAATGCTCAACAAATCTATATGAATAAACTATTAGAGCTCTACATGATCTATATCCACATGAATAAACAATTATCATCTGAGGTCTCTATAATTCTAATTGCGACCTTCTAAGCTTCAAATTACCACACTTAAATCAGTTACAGGGGCGGTCAGGACTTATAGAATCAAGATTCCGAGATTGCGTTCCGAGATCCCGTTTGTGACGCCAAGAACTTCTAAAAAGGCTTCTGAACTGAATATTAGCTATTCTCATACGAAAGTGAAATGGTTTTTCTCCTAGAAACTTGGATTTCTTCTTGGATGTGTATACCAACTTCTTTGGTATAAAGGTGCAGAACTGAAGTAGCTTAAAAATGCTGTCTTTGTTTTTAGGGCAGGGTTTCGGAGATCATCTAATTCTTAACAGCCCACTTAGCGCTAATGTGCGATAGGTGTCTATATAGGATGATTATTAATTTCGAGATTATTCACATCTCGAAATAGTGACGACCGATTTGTATGCAATAATCCAAACGAAGTCGTCTTAAGTAACTGCATCTCTACTCGTCAATATCCTTCGCAGAATTACCGCAGTTCTTTATATCGTATTTATTATTTTCTCAGTGTGGCAGCCGTTATCTTCCTGTTTGTCTCATAGTCTTTGCATTTTCAATATAGCGCAGTCGAGTCAATTATTACATTGCTGAATTGGCGGAACTGCATCAAAGGGACTAAAGAGAAAAGTCAAGGCGTAACAGTGGACAGAAAATTAAAATTCAAGGAAAACGCTTCCGAATTAATTAGGACACATCCAGCACTTCTCTTCGATCTAGAATTCAATATCTTACACTTGAAACAATGAACCTTGTCTCCTACGATAGGCCTATCCAGGTCCTTCTGAACAATATCAGAATTATTCCATATCGTTTTTGCAACTCTGAATCATCAGGAAAAAATTCGTTTCATCATCCGCATTATCATTAACATACATTAAGCTGTAGCGAGTGGCTCGAGGAGTCTGTGGTATTCTGCTGGTCATAAACTCAAAAAAAAAAGTGAGAACTATTATTTAAGCTTTTGAATTTTCACCTTCATCTTAATCAATTCAGTTATTTCATTGTTGTTGTATTTCTTAATTGTCTTAAGTAAAAAAAAAAAAAATTGATGGCACGACATAGTCTTTGCTGTTTCGCCCCCTTTTCTTACTAGACTGGTTAACGTATATACAACAATCGCTTTGAAGTTTGAAACGTAGGTTGTTTACTTGCTACGGCTCATTTTATTTAGTATACCTTCAGAATGCTGCTAAGGATTAAATGAGCCATACATAAGAAGGCCTATAATATTCCTATTGTCTTTAAGTGGAGGGATTTGAACTCTCGTTCGAAGCGACTCCTGGACTGTCGACTATGCCAAATGTACTTAAAAAAAATTACACCATTAAAGATAAGTAATACAATTGTCGATTAAGTACCTAGTAATTTTTAAGTATTAACATATAATGACACAATTTAAATTATGGATTTATTTTATACACCCCATCACGAACTATTTTAAATCTGATGTCGCTTAATATTGCAAGTTCACATTCCAGAGGAAACAGTTATTAGTTGTACAATTATACCAAAGTTATAATTTCGTTTCATAGTAGTGAAATTGCGATATTAATCTCCCTCCCTCAACTTTAATTCATCAGCAGTTGCGTCAGTACTAACCTTTCGATTCATGATCATATCCTACATATTTAATGGTATTTTTTACTACATCCTCGTGGTTGACATTGGCTGTTGAGGTAATCTCTCCACAAACCAACACTTTTCCTGCCTTAGTAACTGTTTCTAGAATAAAAAGAAAGATAAAATAAGCTATTAGTAAAAAAGAAAAAAAAAGAATAAATTAATCCTAGAATAGGATTTTTCGAACAGTGTGAAAAATAACTTTCACTAGGCAGCGAATGCGCACAGGCCTTGAAAGAAGCAGTGAAAAAGTGACTGAACAGTTTTTAAGTCACAGTTTATTGGACACATAATGTACGTGCTAGAAGATGTGCCGTAGTTGCATTGGTTGTAAATGAAAAAATCAACAACATATGTTTATTTTAACATTATTGAGCTATGAATTGGAAGAATGACATGTTCATCAAATGAATCAAATTTATAACTGTGGCATCGTAATTTCTACAAATTGAGTTCAAGGTGCATTACAGGTACTTATCATCTACTGCATAAGCAATCAATGAGTATGTACGTTCTTTTCACTAAAAAGCATCTTTAAATCCTGAGTTTTAACATAACTGACTAAGCAAATGTGAAGTATTTTTTTTTTTAAATAACGAAACCTGTGGTGCTTCATAATTAGAAGAAACACACGTATAAACCACAGTGAAAATTATTTAATTGTAAATATTTCATCCTAAGTATCTTAGGACATCATCAGTACAGTATTTAAACAAAAATTAGGAATAACATACAGTTAGGGCGCATGATTACAATAGAATCTCATGAAAAACGTGCATAACGTGCTAAAGTAGTACAGAAAAAAAAAAAAAAACGTTAATTATTTAACACAGTTTTGTATGATAATTTCCCATACTTTAGGAATAGTAAGAACGTCGTTGCGGTTTAGGTTTGGTCTGTGTAGTAGGGCTTCAGAACTTTCTTTATATAAACGTTCATGTTTAAATAAAGATCTTACTTTGGACAGACAGGTAGGTCTGTTCAGAAACGCATCTCGGAACATCAAGACCACATTCGTCTTCTTAAACCGCAGAAATCTGGCCTCTCTCAACACGGAATTGAAAATCCAAACCATAGGATCCATTGGGAAAAGGTTAAACTTTACGTAGATCTTTATTTAAACATGAACGTTTATACAAAGAAAGTTCTGAAGCCCTACTACACAGACCAAACCTAAACCGCAACGACGTTCTTACTATTCCTAAAGTATGGGAAATTATCATACAAAACTGTGTTAAATAATTAACGTTTTTTTTTTTTTTGTACTACTTTAGCACGTTATGCACGTTTTTCATGAGATTCTATTGTAATCATGCGCCCTAACTGTATGTTATTCCTAATTTTTGTTTAAATACTTTACTGATGATGTCCTAAGATACTTAGGATGAAATATTTACAATTAAATAATTTTCACTGTGGTTTATACGTGTGTTTCTTCTAATTATAAATGTGAAGTATGTTCAGTCAGAACATACTTCGTATTTGCTTAATCAGTTATGTTCGCCTTCCCTCTGCGCGTGAGCACACTGATATCAACAGAAATAATTATGAGCACGTTAAAACGTTTGCTGGATAATAGCTGATCTGTTCACGAAATTGTAAATAGCACGATGATTTCAATTTTGCAATTAAAGCGTCTATACCATGCACAGTGATTTTTGTCACCGGACGGAATGTTAGGTTGCCAAAAGGTCAATAGAATTCGGACATTTTCATTGTGTGTGTGTGTGTGTGTGTGTGTGTGTGTGTGTGTGTGTGTGTGTGTGTGTGTGTGTGTGTGTGTGTGTGTGTGTGTAAAAAATAAATGGAATTTAAATGTAAATTATAAAGTGTATGTAGTCATTAAATAAAGCGGACTTGACAAAGAATGTGAAGACATTCTGAAATGACTGACCTGTTCAAAATTTGACGGCGTTGAATTTGTAGCCGATTGTAGCAGAATTTTTATCTCGTGATTTACTACAATTAAATATATAGTTTTTTTTTTTCATCATTCGCTGTAGTTGAGTAATTTTTTTCCTCTGTTTCTTAACCCAGGTTGGGTACATTTGTTAAATAAGCCAGAGTTTGTACATCTCGATATATAATACCGTAATAGATACAACAACATTTAAAGCACTATTTTTTATATATTTATTTGATTGAAATATTTCATGATGCAACATATGGCCCTACACTAGCTCATTTTATACACGTATCAATTCAAATTACGTAGATAAGTAATGTATATAAAACTTTTTACACTGACAAGAGAGAGAGAGAATGCTTCAAAAATATTAAACACTAAATCGAAGCTAAATTCTCGAAAAGTGTGTCACAGTAATGATGTACTATAATCCTGTTCTTTTTAGGTAACGTATTCACGAGTGGCACCATGTTGCATTAGTTTTGTCACTCCCTTCAAATGCTACTGAACTAGCGTCGTACAATGAATTCCCATGAAAATCCCAACAAGAGTTTCTTATATAATATTAAATAAAGTTATTAACGTTCTCTTCCAATTTTTTAGCTTATTGGAAAGCTTTCGATTCTTGACAGTAATAAGGAGGAATTAAAAAGTCTTACGGACAATCTCCTAAAGGGATTGAAGATAAATGCAAAAATAAAAATAAAATAAAATAAAAGTGTAGAGAGAAGAAGAGATATCTTTAAAACATAAAATAGATATCTCCTCACGAACAATGTTTTTAATCGTGGACTTACCGCAGGCTACCTTGGCGTCTGGATCTTGTTCAAGATGTGCATCTAAGACGGCATCACTGATCTGATCACAAAGTTTGTCTGAAATGATCATAAATTAAGTGAAATATGAGAAATGTAATATGGACATTAATCGTGAAAACCATCGGTATTCTAAATTTCACCTAAAGAATCTGTAACACAAAAATATCGCCGGTTCTTTAAGTGAATAGCTGATCTACTGTTTATTACATTTCGTATATATGCTTTTCTAGATTTCATGCATGCATCTTCTTGTTAAATGCAAATATATTCACTTAGTGGAAAATGTTGTCTACTCAAGTGTCATTTCCCTCCAACCTACGATAAACAATTTGGGTGCTTCTGTCAAGTTATTAATATTTCAAAGCCACTGGAAGTTTTAAAATATTAATGACGCAGTAAGTAGCAAGATGGCATTTGGTTGACAAAATCTGGATTCGAATCGTCTAGAAGGTGAGAGATATTTCATTTTGAGGATAGTTAGAATCTCACATATGAAAGTAGCAGGATTTTTCTCCCTACAAAACAGTCCAACCAGCTGACATAACAGACAACTCCGTCATCAAGATTGTATTCCATTTCATAGCATTAATTAGATTTATGTGCAGCCAAAGCCACTTGATCTGATACATAAAGGAAAATGATGAGAAGTGATCGCATCTCGAACTTTAGCAAATTCAAAGATCTTTGTTTTTGATTTGATTTTCAATACTCAGTTTCGACAAATTCACACTTGGATTCAAACTTTTTCACTGTATGAGACAATGATTGCGACCGTTTACAGCCACAAATGAACTTAAAATAGAAAAACAAAACAATGTTAATCATAAGGAAGTTAACTTACTGGTTAACTTAAGGAAAAGACCAAATTAACTTCCTATAGATGGTTATTTCATAAGCTGTCAGACTACGTACTTCATTCGACGATGCACCGATCTTGTGTTAAGGGTATTTAATTTTGTTTTGCACAGTCTCAGACCGGATGATATCGATTTTGCCATTAAATAGCTATCAGAAGTAGAAGCAGGTAACATTAAATTGCAAGATGTACTTTCAATTCAAAAATTCAAGCCTCTTTAAAGTAATCTTGCAAATTAAAAAATGCCATTAAAAATATATAGAATTAACAATTATTTATTTTGTAATAAAAAAGTATTAAATGCTATCGAACAATTATTGTTGAATTCATAATTCCATAACAAGTAATACCATCCTGCGTTATAAGACAGTATAAAATCTGAAATTTAAATTTATTCAATGTAAAGATGAGGAAACGTCATACATTAACAAAAAAATAAATAAATATAAATAAATAAACCTGCATCCATTAAAATCGAACTTTCGAAGTGTGGATGCTTTCCTATCTTCTAAAGCTAGAAATATATAAATTAACTTGACTCTGTTAGTTATCAATAAAAGGCGTGTCATGTTAAATAACACAACATGTTATTTGAACATTTATTTGTTATTTGTTATTTTTTGTTATTTTATTGATTATTTGTTATTATAACATAACATGCTATTGAGTGACAGCTGAGAGTTGGATAAGAGTAATGGGTTTACAGTGATACGCTGGACTTTGCAAAGGTCTTTGACAGGATACCACGTGAACTTGTAATCATTAAACTGCAGCATATGGGGATGGGTATATGGGGTTGGTGAGATGAATAGGAGGATGGTTGATGGAGAGATATCAGAGAGTAATTTATTCAGGAGTAGAGTCCAAAAGAAGGCCTGTGACTAGTGGGGTTCCGCAGAGTTTTGAGTTAGCTAGATTAATGCGTAGATGGTGGATTTACGCGAATATTTTTAGTCAGTTAATCACTTCTTTCAATAATTCTCTTTTTCACTCTCTAAAAGTATCTGGAAGAAGAAGTAACCATAAACAGATTTGGCACAATATATAAAATAAAAAATTCATCTAAATTTCTGAAACAAAAATCACCCTGAAGTAAAATTACGAATATACTCTCTCCTTATTAGCCATCCTAGCAAAATCCCGTTAAAAATATTATTATCAAGAATCGAAAAGAAAATAGAAAGCAGACAGACTCTCAGATGAACAAGCAGGTTTCCGGAAGTCCAGAAGTACAATCGACCATATTTTTACAATACACATACTAGGTGAAAAATACATAGAGCATAACACAAATAATTTGTCACAACTTTTTTTTTTAGACCTTCAAAAAGTTTTTGAATCAATATGGAACGAGGCATTATGGAAAATTTTAGAACATTATGGCATTGACAACAAAATCATTAGGATTATTAAATCTCTTTATTCCTCATCTGATATGAGAATTGAAATTAAAAATTACAGCAGTGAACTGTTCCGGGCAGAACGGGGGGGGGGGGTAAGACAGGGATGCATCTTGTCCCCTCTTCTTTTTAATTGTTTTCTGGAATATGTCATAGATGAAGCTCTTCATGAATATGACATTGGAATAGTACTTGGCGGACTAAGAATAAACAACTTACGTTTTGCAGACAATATCGATCTTCTGGCAGAAAGAAGAATTAGAGATAACCAGCCACATTTTCGGAACATTAAAAAAAATCGATTATACATAAACCTGCAAAAAACAGAAACAATGATAACCTCAAATTCAGACATCGAACCTTAAAGATACAAATCGACAATAAACAAATTGAGATGTAAACAAGTTCACTTATCTAGGAAGCACGCTGAATCAAGATGGTCGCTCCAAAACCGACATTAAATACCGAATTGCTAAGCAACTGTGTCCCTACAAAAGTTAAAACTATTGTGGAGAGATAACAGAATAGCAATCACAACCAGACTAAGACTAATTGACACTTGGGTGAATTCTGTCCTCTTGTATGGTTGTGAAGCCTGGACTTTATTGAGGGGAAGATGAGGGGAGACTCCTGTCTTTTGAAATGAAAACTTACAGAAGACTCTTGAGAATTCACTATACCGCCACGAAACCAATGAAAATCTTCGGAAACTGATTAATTTAATAGATGGGGAAAAAAAGGGAAAATATTCTGACAGTCATCAGAAGAAGAAGGCAGATGAAATCATTCGGTCATGTGGAGAGGGCTAATGGCATTCCAAAGCAAACACTAGAAGGAATCGTTCCGGGATCAAGAGTTAGGGGCCGACCTCGATTAAAATGAACTGACAACATCAAAAAATGGACAAATCCTCCCTTTCTCAAACGACATCAAGAACAAGAGACCGAGATGATTGGAGGAGGATAACAAATAACATCATCTACCAGCCATGAATGACCCAACGGTCCATTTAGGACTATGGACGAAAAGAAGAAAGACTCTCTCCTTACGCTATGTTAACGTATGAATTGAAAAATAATTTGGCCACCTTCTCTATCAGATGTAAAAAAAAGTTGGATAAAGTATATGTTTACTTGGCACAGACAAAGAAAAACACCTTTCCAGTATCTCCTGTAGAGTGGGTGTCAGAATTTTGGACAGAAAAGAAAAGAACCCTAGTCTGTGGTAATAAAATGGAATTAAAAGCAAACTATTTTGAAGATTTGATCAATATTGTAGAAACTTTCTCTAGAAGAGTCTAAGTTATGCGAAAAACCCTTCACATTGCGATAGAGTCTGCAGTTTGATAACGAACAAATCTAGCAAAAATCGTGGATGTTATTCAAAAAAAAAAAAAAGTCAAACAGTTTTGGATCTGTTTTTCTTTTTTATCTCCCAGAGAGAGTAATAGATCCAAAGGAAGATAGAGAAAGAAATGGAGAGATACGATCATAGTAGCAGGAAACGACTGGACGGGACGACCCGAAAAAAAAAAAAAAATCGAGAGGTCTTTTCTGAACAGTGGGATTCTACTGACTGTTATCATCATCATCAAATCTGACATGTTGAGGCAGTGGCCCAACAACGACTTTCCCATTAGTGACTTTATTTGGCCAGAAAAATTAGCTACCGTTTTTATTATTTGTTTATTTTACAAAGTGGACTATCTAAAGATTTTAAAGGGCCTGCCATAATATTTCTGCGAAAATTGTAGTTATGCCATTGGTCTTAAGAATTCTCTACAAGGAGAATCTCTACAAGGTTCATAATATTCGTTGTTTTGATAATACCATTTAAATAAGCGAAGAAACATGGTCATACTATTACCTTTCCGGGTTTTTCTGATAATATCAAAATATATTTGGATATAAACCGCAAAATGTGAGAACTCAATGCATGAAATTTATTGCACTGTTTTTAAAAGCATTGAATAAATAAACTTCAGTTTAAAAAAATTCAATAAGTATAATTATCGTATTTTATATTTAGTATTGATATTAGTATTGCTTCCAAGACCCCATGAGGTTTAAATGCTCGTCGCAGGAGGTTGAACACTCAGGGACGATAGTAATCATCATACATTGCCTTGAAGACATTCAGTGCTAGAGTACTCACCACCCACTCCGGCAATGCACTCCACACATTCACCACTCGCCATGTAAAGAATTTTTTTTTCACCTCTGCTTACATGACCTTTGTACAATTTTCCGAGATGACTTCTCGTTCTCTCATCATCCAATCGCCCTGCTCAATAATCCTCTGAATCTTTCTGATTGGTCCTTCTCACCAATTTTTACATCCCAATCAAATCCCCTCTCCCCCCCCCCTCTGCTCTTAAGCTCTGTAGACCATATTCCCTCACCTTGGCCTCATGCTCAACTTTCCAAGATCTGTAATTATTCGCCTCTTCACTCTCTCCAATGTTTCCGTATCGTCACTATAACCAGGTGCATAGAAATCGAATTGTATCCTGATTAAAACCTTATGTAGTGGAATCATCACCTTTTCATCCGTACCTATGCATAAATAAGAAACATTCATATTTTTCATAGTTTATTTTTCAAGTTTTGCGGAAATAGAATATAAATGTGCCTATTTTAAAAACTAGGCATCTTGTTGTGTTATCTAAATTCATTAAATGCAAGCAAGTATATTGGTATGCTTATCATGCTTATGCGATTTATTTGATTTTCTTATAGTTATATAATTACCATCTATTATGGTTTGCTTACTTATGCTCTTCAAATACAAAAATGGGTACGTTTGCTTATACAGCAGGTGTAGAATAAGAACTTTTCTTTCTTTTTTGGCCAAGTGCCACTTGGTGGTCTTCTGTGTCCAACAGTAATTTGTATACGACCCTACAGAGACGACTGTTGTCAAAAGAAAAGGGATGTGGGGAATTTGTACGCTACGTAAGACAAATCCAGGTAAAGAATATTTTTTTCATTTTGCATTTTCGAATTGCAAAACCGGAAAACGATTTATAGCTGATCCTGATGTGTCATAATTATAGATTAATTACGGTACCTAAAAAGTAGCTGTCAGTGTTAAATGAGGACTTAGTCAAGTAAATATCTTCTTATTATTATGGCTCTAACGCCCAAATCTAACGCCCAAAACGTCCAAGTCTCAGAGTATCTGCCATTGGCAGAGTATGCCATCCACTGGCAATGAAAGCCAAAGGCAAAACATAACTGGGGAAATGCAGCCTATAAAATACTAATTAGACAGATAGGTCTTCTGTATCTGAACATGTCAGAATCAACCACAAGAATTTCTTTAGACCTTTCATTTGTTTATGTAAATGTAGGTAATGTTAGTTACGAGATCTACTGTTGAACAAGGACGACTGAATCCATATTAATGGTTGCTACTTAATTGGTTGGCCTTCAGCTAGTGAAAAAAATTGATTGTTGATGATCTTATCCATTGTTTTCAAGAGAATAAAATTGAAGGCAATGGGACGCTGGCTGACATTAATCTCTCTTTTGGAAATGTGCTCAACACGGCGTTACCTCCATGCCGTAAAGTAGATGCTAGAAGAGTGAAAAATTGCAGATATTTTTCTTGTGAAATATCATAGGGGGAATGTAGTAAGCCATTATAGTGTCAGGTGATTTGCATTGTTCATCTATACGGGAGTGATGTTATGAGGATACCAGTGTGTGTATGTGAGAGAGAGAGAGAGAGAGAGAGAGAGATGTCTATAGAAATGGTGAAATATTTCGGCTGTTTAGGCACGGTCTGATGAAGTTGGTAGATTGCAGCATTGGACAGGAGAATGGTCAAAGGGTCTTAGGTGAAAGAATTTGCATGAGCTAGGTTGGTCTGAGCATATTCTATATGAATCTGAGGGTTTGATTCGAGATGCCATTTGATCCCTCCAGAATCAAACTGCAGATATGGGGATTGGGAGGAGAACTGGGACAAGTGCAGATGCCATTGGTGACAGAATCATGTTGAGGGTGCGGTTATTAGGGAGGTGTTTAACATTGTTGACGTTCAAGAGAGTGCAGAAATGTGTGAGCGAAGTCGGCCTCAGGTGATGCGGTCAGCTAGAGGAAGAGGAATGTCTAGTTGCATTTAGAGATGACTTGAAAGATGGAAGTATTGAGCTGACAACATTGGTGTTGTGACCGATAACAGACTAAATTCTAGAGGCGTTTTCAGTACGAAGCTAGTAATAATGTAATCTTTTCATGTAATGCTTTCATGATATCCTGACCACCGTTTAGCGTACATACGGAATTTGATGATTATTATTTTTCAATTATTTGGATTTTGTTAATTTAATCAATATAAATTCAGTTATGTTGATGTTATGTCACTTTATCATGCACATCAAGATGCGGGTAAATAAATGATAATATTTATTATTTACCTATTATTTATTACGTAAACAATAAATAAAGAACACCAAAATGCTCATGCGCTATGGTTGAAAACTTTTTTGGGGGTGGTACACATAAAACACTGAATGCAAACAAGCATGGAAAGAAAATTTTGAGCTACCGAGAAGAAGACGGACTCAAGTTTGACATATAATGTAATATCTGACAAATGCATTGAAATCCTTGTGATGGAATGTGAGTTGGTGGACAGTAGTTGCTGAGACTGCCAGCTGAGATTCTGTAGGCAACAATTGGTCTAATTGTTCTGAAGTAATGGTTCTTATCTTGTTATCCATGTTTGTCTAGTTGCATTTAGAGATGACTTGAAAGATGGAAGTATTGAGCTGACAGTATTGGTGTTGTGACCGATAACAGACCAAATTTTAGAGGCGTTTTCAGTACGAAGCTAGTAATAATGTAATCTTTTCATGTAGTGCTTTCATGGTATCCTGAACACTGTTTAGAATACATGCAGAATTTGATGATTATTATTTTAGGCCTTAAAAACTAGGCTTATGAGGAGATTGGTAATAATATTAAAACTCCTACTCTTTGTACCTTTCCAACACTATTCAAGAAGTAGGTAAGGTTAGAAGTCATGCATAATTCCAAACGTTCTTTTTCTTACTTACTCATTATAATAATTTGAGATAAAATCAGAAAACAAGTAATGGAACATTTGGAATGTGTAATATGAGATTCAAGATGTATCTCGATAGATTATGCTTAGCAGCAAAAGACAATCCAGGTCATTACTCTTCTGCAGAATGTCCACCTGAAATGCGGAATCCACACGTAAGATATGTATAGTAAAATCTCAATATAGGGGACCTGATATCATTAAGAAACAATATACGTGCATGATTTGTCGTGTCATATAAAAATATCAGCAACGTTCAGAAGTTCCATGTAACCAGTAGCATATGGTTCTAAATTCAACTTTAATGGCGTTCATTTTCATTCCATCCTTAGAAGAAATGCTCTGCTCCATCCATTCTGTTGCTCATATAGACTAAATTTGGAATTTAGGCCGGATTGCAAACCTAAATTTAGAATTTAGACTTGCATGTTGCAGTCTTACATATCCATAATATTATTGCAGTACGGCATGAATACTTAAAGAAAGTGATTAAAGTTAATGTTCTCCAGTATAACAAAGCATCTTCAGAGCTAACGTAATTTAATACAAAAACCATAGAAACCGTTAAGGAAAAGTAAAATTAAGTCAGGTGCTTAATTCTGTTCGAAATATAAGGCGAGCTCTCTCTCTCTCTCTCTCTCTCTCTCTCTCTCTCTCTCTCTCTCAAGGGTCCCATCGAATGTGAAACGCAGAGGCATTTGAGACACTTCAGGATATATCATCATTTCCATCATCATGATTTTTGTAGTTGCTATGCTGCAACAGATTCCCGAAATATCTGGGTGTCACTCTGGATAGAACTATATCTTTTAAACCACATCTCATTAACACAGCATCCAAGCTGAAAACAAGAAATAATATACTGCAAAAACTATGTGGAACTACCTTGGGGTGCCTCAGCAACAACGCTTCGCTGCACTGCTCTTGGCCTCGTTTACTCTGCAGCTGAATACTGCTCACCCGTATGGCAGAACAGCGCCCATGTGTAGTTGGTTGATGCTCAGCTTAACACCACTATGCGCTTTATTTCTGGAACTGTAAAATCAACTCCAACCTACTGGCTCCCAGTGATAAGCAACATCCCATCTCCACAGATCCAACTTTCTTCTACATGAATACAACAAAATCATGGAAATCCAAAATTTTCCAATCCATGAAGACATCCCACCCCTAGAAATAAACAGGCTAAAGTCAAGCACCCTCCAATTTTAACAGCAAAAAATCTTACTGAGACAAGTTTCAACATGAAGGAGAAGTGGAATGAGTCCTGGTGTAACACTTCAACAGGTGTCTTCCATGAATTAGTGGATCCAACCCAGATGCCTTCGGGTTTTGACCTACCTCGGAAAACTTGGTCTACCCTTAACCGAATCCGCACCAATCATGGCAAATGTGCAGACCGTTTTTATAAATGGGGCATGATTGCCTCACCCAGGTGCAGTTGACTGGATAATCAACCTAGACATTCAGTTGTAGCCTATTCTTGATTGTCTCTTTTATGACTGTATCATGTCTTATTATTGTACATATGTCTATATATATTAAGAATTAATGTAACTTTTCATGTGTGAGCCATACGCTAAATAAATAAATTAATAAAGGCATATTTTTACTAAAGGATAGATTCCAAGGGTGGCTTGACAAAGTGAAATACATTAAAAGTTCCACGTTTTTTTTTTAATTTTTAATTTTATTTTCTTAGTTTAAGTAAATAAATCGCAAACAAAATTTAGAAATCTCAATTCTCTTTTGCTATATTTTACATATATAATGTGAACTGCATAAGTACAGTTTTTTTTTTTCAACCTTAAATTACAATTTTGTCTGAAATTGTTGACTTGATGGAGGTTTATGTTATGATTATTACGTGCAACTAAGGACTCCAAGGACTCATTGTGGGAGGTCATTTCACTCCAGAGAATCCACTACTTAATTCCCCATCTATATACACAAAATCTAATTTACTACTGACCAATAGTATTTTTGTCTGTAAATTGCATATTTCTAACCGATTTGCCCGTATGCATTAATGTAATTAAGATCTGATATTAATACATGCACGTATGGTGATGATATATTATAACTTAATGATGTATTAATGACATAAATTATAACATATGGCTTTAATGTAATATTATAATTTATTGTTTCGAAAAGATGTTTACTTTCGGCAGACAAATAGTCTGGTTTGATTTGCCTTAAGACTAGCAACTAAAACTATTACACTTTTTTGTTGTTGTTTGTCTTTGAATTCCATCCAAGGAAGATTGTAAACTTATAGTACATCAGTAATGTAAGTGGGCCTCTTATACTAGACTAAATAATCTTTATTGGACAAGCTCTTCATTATAAATGAACATCCGTCCACTTCTATATGCCCATTAAGCAATGCGAGTCAATCATGTAGACAAAGGTCGATACTCCACTGATTTCGTGGCTGTTTATCGCATAATCAGTTTATGGCCTCATGGAGTTCTGTGATGACAGACGACCCTTCAAACTAGAAATGGGAAATATCAACAGTTAGTGAATGAGAATGAATGTGATGATGCAAACCCGGATGAGAGCATAACAGCTCTTGCCTGAGTGATGTGCACTTGTTAGGTCTCACAATACTTAGTTTTCTCCCTTTTTTTTTTTTTTCTCGTTCTTGGGATAAAAACAGGATGACATACCATTGAAATAATTTGTTTATTTGAGAATTAACTGACCATTTACTTTTTCTTAAAATAATGATTTTTAATTGTGACAATATAAATCTTGAGATTACTGCAGCTCTCGAAAAATTAAAAAAAAAGTTCACCCCGTCAACATTTTAAAATATAAATAGTGAGAATCGCAGATATGCCTTATGAATTATTTAATAATTATAACAAAACAAGTACTTATATAACAAAACACATATATAAATGAGTATACATATGCAAACATGAAATAACATATATCGACGAAGAGAGATCGGAATGCTATTTGCATAAATAAATTCGCTAACGCCTTTTATTCGCTATAGAGCAGTGGCGCACTCAAGATTTAATCCTGGATGGGGGGGGGGACGAGAATCATGGTTTAATCTTGGGGGGGGGGGTGAGTTGAGTAGACGATTTCAGAATACATACTACGCATTGCATACGACCTATGACTGAGCATTTGCAGTGATCGCCAATACATGAAACCCGTGATCGCTGGCAGGCTCTGGCAAACAAAGTATCGCCCGAGCACTACTTCGTTCGCCTCGCGTTCACAACGGCCGTGATTCCCGATTTTTTCCGGTATTCCCAGCTTATGTGACCGCTAATTCATAAGTAGTATAGAAATAGAAGACACGACACAACATGAATAATAATAATAATAATAATAATAATAATAATAATAATAATAATAATAATAATAATAAAAAGAAATAAAGAATTTTAATTAGGAAAAGATTTTTGGAAAATGTTTTAGTCTTTTTTTCCTTTTTCTTTTTTTGTGGCCAGGGCCCCCTCCCTGGGTGCGCCAATGCCATAGGGCGCAGGCAAGGCCGTTTTAGCCTGTCTAACGTTTGAAGACTGAGGGACAGTCAATCTCCACTGTAGCAAATCAGAGGATAGCTGGTTCAAGATTAACTTTAAATTCAAGAAATAAAAATTCACGTGTACTGCAAGAGAATTTTTGCGCCATAACTTGGACACTGGTATTAAACATTTGTTGTCACAAATATATGTGTGTGCACCCTCTTTATGAGCTTTCTTTCATGAAATTATAATACTATGTGACTACTGCAATAATCAATCGAAAGATTGATTCTCTGCGACTATGTTTAAATAGGAAAGAGAAATGTTTTATAAGTCTAACATTGTGACGTAAGCATTGAAATTATGCAAAACCGATAATGATACTTTTGGAAAGAAACTCATCGAGACGGTTTATCTCGAAAAATTCGAATGTTTCGCGAGCAAAACCCTTGACCATGAAATTTATAAAGGAAGACTAAAGAAATTATTTTCTGTTTGCAACTTTATTCGTAATAGTGACAATAAAGCAATAGAAATATACACGGAATGAAGGCATATTTTTCCAGCACAATGCAACCACACACACGGCCATAACAACTACAATCCTCCTGAGGTGGAGGTGTGGGGAGAAAGAATGCCACGTCCATTAAAGGCGGTATTTCTCCCGGTAGCTTCATTAAACATACTGTCTATTAATTTTTAAAAACCTACACTACACACACACACACATAGAGAGAGAGAGAGAGAGAGAGAGAGAGAGAGATAAAATTAATTAGTTATTAGTAATCAAGAATTTACCTGGATGTCCTTCACCTACAGATTCCGAAGTAAACAAAAAGTTTTCGCCGACACCGTGATGTTCACGAAGCCCATCATGTCGATTTAGACAATGCACATTATTTTGTTCCACTACATTGTTCATTATTTCAGGGTCCGAAGGTATTCTTGCTCCTAAGGTTGCCATCGAGTGCACGTCTTAAGTTTACCAGGGTTGTATAGAAAAGTGACTACGCGATGTTTAGTTTAATATTAATCAACAAATGCAGACCACGTGTTTTCCCCTCTCTTCCCACTTCCGCTCTTAGTGCAACGCAACAGATACGTTTCAAAAGTACTTTTTTTTTTTTTTTTTTGGCTAACATTGCACCACATCCATTTGTCTTCGCTTCCGATTAGATTAGAGTATCCAATACTAAGATCAAATGGAAACGAAGGACGCCCAACAAAAAAAAAATCCTGTTTTCAGACGCATTTTCGAGGTCACAGTTTTAACCATTTAAAAAAAAAATAATAATTACAATTTTTTAAGTCTAAGAAATTATTTTATTGAGGTATTTAGGATAGAAATACTGTAATGAAAGAAGTTAAATAGTTTTTGAATTACAATGAAGGGGTGTTTCAGAACTGAACCAATGTTCGATTATTAAGTTGAAATCAGTGACGATTGTGATTTATTTAGGTGGCAGTTGTGCTGTGTCACTCTTTCTATCCATCATTGACCGAAGAATAAAACATTAGCAAGGTCAAGTGGTTGTTTGAAGTTGAAAATAAAGTTGTATATACATAAAAAGTTAATATATATACATACATAATCATAAATATGTTTACATGTTACGCTTGCTAATTGTATTGCATGCACAACGCGTACACGTAAATAATGGCTTCCTTCTACGAAGTTATTATTAATGATGCAAGGACTTCTCTAAAGATTTGCACGACTGCCCGTCCAAAAATAAATAAAATAAGCATCTGTTAATTTGATCCACATCGTTGGTCATCCCTATTCTGGAAGTTCAAATGAGGCAGAGGAGGCGTTTCCATACGACTTTTTCTTAGTTGAACCTTGTAAAAGAACTAAACTGTATCCAGATTTATGATTTTATCAACAAGAATTTAGATAGATTTAGTAAATTTGTACGGATCATGCAAGAATACGCAAGAGGAAAATGTGAGACTTTGACTATGAATAACAACAATCTAAAGTAAGGATCAGCAACCTCTTCAGACTAGTGGGCCACATTCAACTTTTATTTTTAATAATCAGGCCGCAAGTGTTTAATTAAGTAAAAATAGTGAGTGAAAAAAAAAAAACTTAAATTATCAATTTTTATTACATCAATCTTAAAAACCACAGAAATATATATAAAGTACCAGATATGAAACAAGCATGAAAATGAAACTGAATAAAAAATTATCACGTAAAAAACAAAGCAATATAGTGTATCCATCACAATATGTGCATATGTCTCCCGGCTTAATTGTGACTTTTGTGATTGTTTTCCCTTAGCCAAATTATCTAGATCCACTTTATAACCTGAGGTGCATTCGAATCGAAGCATGCAAATATTTATCAGTCAGTCGAGAAGAAGTTTTATTTTTTCTAAAACTCATGGCAGAAAATGCTTATTCGCAAATGTAGGTGCTTCCAAATGCGACTATCATCTTTGCGAAACTTATTAATCCTTCAATTTTTTAAAAAAATTTTTTTAGGTAAGCATCGATCAATGCCGACATTAAAAGCGTTCAAACATAATCATATTTCGATGCTATTTTGTATGAAAATCCACAAATCTTGTTGAAAATTCCGTTTGTAAATTTTCAATAATATCAGCAAAAGTTGGTGTTTCCAAGTTGCACGGGAGATATCACGAAGTATAGGTATGAAATTATTTTTAATTTATTATTCATATTATAAAATGTATTATTTAAATAATTCAACATGCGGGACACATGCCGTGTAAGTATGGTCAACCTTTCATGGGCCGCCAAAAATGCACGTTTGGGTCGCATGCGGGTCGCCGGTTGCCGATCCCTGATCTAAAGTAAAATATAAAAAATAACAAATATTAGATAGTTTAGAATTCCTTATCCCCGATGGTTTATGTATGGCGACTATAAGTTCAATAATTAGCACATTAGGTTGTTAATGTTACCAAGGCGAAATGAAAATAATAATGATTTGCATAATTTTGCAGAATGGAATTTCAGGCTTGCTTACTGCGGAGAGATGTCTGATTTAATTGAGATGTTTTGATTAATTTTGGTAAAGATTAATAACATCAAAATTTATCCGATTTAAAAAGACAGCGGTATAATAAAACTGCTGACAAACTACTACTAAAATTTCAATATATTCCTTAGTAATATAAATTATTATTATTATTATTATTATTATTATTATTATTATTATTATTATTATTATTATTATTATTGCAGCATACCCCTTGGCTTCTCATAACAGTAGATATATTTCAATAACATAACCACCCTCCAATCGTAGCCAAAATTTCACACACACACACGATATTACCTTTTATTATTATCATTTTTTTACCTTTGTAAGGCTTGCTCATCTTCTCAACTCATTCCATCAAATCTGTTCGCAAATATTCCAGGAGTCCAGGTGCGATCTATACTGGAATGACTACCTCCTTATCTTTACTTGTTAATGTTCCTCTTACAGTAGTATCACTTTCTGTGCTGTTTTCACCGCGTTTGCAACACTTCCTCGAACTTCAGCATCTTATCTACCATTATCCCCAAATCCCTTGTTCTTCTCTCAACTCTGAATGTGGCACATCGTTATATTTACCATTTCCAAGTTGCAAACCTATTGAGCTGGTAGACATCCTCACTCTTCTGCCACAGCTGGTATATTCAAATCGCTCTAAACCACCATTATATATATCAACAGTGACGCACCCAGGGGGGGGGGAAGGGCCCCTGTTCCCACAAAGAAAAAGGAAAAAAAAAACACTAGAAAATTTTTCAAAAATCTTTTCCTAATTAAAATTCATTTTTTTTTATTTACATTGTGTTGTGTCTTCTGTTTATATGCTACTTATGAATTTGCGATCATTGCAGATGTTCAGTCATAGGTCAAATGCGATACGTAGCGTGTATTCTCAAATTGCCTACTCAACCCCCACCCCCCCAAATACCGAAATATCGCCGTACATGAATATGAAAAAGAATAAGACGAATAAGATTGAATAATGTGATTACAAAGAGGATACGCCTTATACACCTTATTACAAAACTTAACCAGATTAAAAACAAGACCACCCTTAATGATCCATGTCTACTATTATCTAGAATATTTCCATTATCTCTCGCGCCTGTATTCATAATTAGCTCATAATTGAAAGATATCCGTTACTATAAATAAAAATAATGCTTACGAATCTATCTTGAGCAACTTAGTTCAAGACATCAGATTTATAAAATAAAATTTCTAAAATTCATAAGTAGGAAACGTAATTATTTTACGAATATCGCATTCCATTCCCTAGAAATGTATTTACTAACGTATTTTTATATTGTGTGTGTATTGTATATTAAAAACCCCTTCGTTGATAACCACAAAGGAACTAATATTCTAATGTAAACAACCATAACGATTGTAGACAGTTTGGTATAAAAACCAAATATCAGATTTGAAGAAAATCCTCCAAAATGTTCTTCTTCTTCTACCCTTCATAGACTTCTATCTTGGATCGTTTTGTGATTTCTGAAAATTTGAAATCAGTCTTTTCAAAAGTCAGTCTTTAACATGAGAGCACTGCCATTTTTCAAAGATCTATTTCAGTTCTATACAGAATCTTGTCGAAATCCACATCTGAAAAATAGTTTTGTTTACTGAGGAGATATCAATCAGTTCCTTCTATCCAGCAAGCGCATGAAGACGGAAAAGTAAAAAGTCCCACAAATGGTCCTCCTTCTGGATTAAAAGGATCGAAAGATACCAGATGATGGTAGGAGTAACGCTGCCGACAGAAGGATTTATAACCGGGAACCACGAAAGAGCAAGAAGTGTGGTCGGTTCTGCGTAATAAACATAAATAAGTATTAGAATACAACCAAATCTAAAAAATGGCGACAATTTATTATAAGAAAACCAAACATAACATTTTTACAACAGCAGTTATAATTGTATAATATATGTAGAAGGAAATAACGTATTTTAACTTATTATAACGTAACTGCTTTTACTTGTAAATCCCAGATACTTTCAATTAAATACGAAAATCAATTATGACAACAAAATTTAGAATTAGTATCTTAAAAAAATGTTAAAATATAAATAAAAACTGTAAATACACATACTTAAAGGGGGTTGATTTCATTACTTATCACCTTTCAGTAATCTTGATCCATTTCTCGTAGATCAAAGAATAGGTGATCTCCAAAACAAATATTTAACGTATTTATTTATTAATTTATAATTAATTATGAATTATATAACCAATAAAAATAAGATCAGTGAACTAATTAGCAATTTTAAAATATTTTTGTGAGTCTAATTTCTACAAAAGACAGTAAATCTATGAGCGGACTAAGGTTTACATAATCCGTAAACTCAGCTCGAGCCTCCGTAGTTCGGTCAGTATAGTCGAAGCCCTTTGGTCGGAACACCTGAGCTTGATTCCCGTCAGTGACGTGAGGAACCGTTATCTGGTCACTTTCGAGAAAGGTGAGTTAGCCGGTCTCATACGGAGGTGAGATTTTTTTTCATCCAGAAACTTGGGTTTTTCGTCCCCAAGAACAGGCAAACCGGCCCCGTGAACACGTACGGATTAGTCAGGAATACTGCCCTTAGGGGGATGTAACAAGGAGTAACTACCCGGATGCATTTTTATTATTATTATTATTTGACACCTCCAGGGAGTCCTAAGACTCATCGAGGGAGGGCGCCGACTTTACAGCTCTCCGTCTCCACCACTCAACCTCATCCACAAACCGCTTCATCTGCACCAACGCCATCTACTGTCCACCATCACCACTATTATTTTCACAGACAATCACAAACATCCATGCCCACAGCGGGATTCGAACCTGCAGTCTTTTGACTGGAGAGCGGATACACTAACCACTCGGCCAACCAGGCCGCCATTAATTAGTCGTAATTTCCCTCCCCCCTGTTAGGGGGAACTAAACGCGTCGTAGGATGGATGAATGAGGAGAATAGGAAACTCAGCTCTGAAAACCATATCCCAAATCTTTTTTTTTTTTTTCAAAGTCATTGTAAATACTCCCACTGAGTAGGGGGGAGATTCATTTCAGCAATTTGGTTATAGCCTTCCCAAACGAAGAAATTACATTTTTTTTTTAAATTTTACTATTTCGAGTATGAGTTTTTAATCGCTCAAAAAAAAAAAAAAAAAAAGAAAAACAAATCGATCTCCAACAAACTATTTAAAAAATAATGCTAATTTTCTAGTTTAAGATTAGGACTACGAGATGGCGACAGTTTCTGTTGTAACTGCCCTTTCGTTGATATTCTTCAGAGAATGGTTGCCTATTGATTTCAAAAGTTAGGAATAAAAAGCTGTGGAGGATTTATTAAACTTATTAATATTTATATACGCACCAAAAAACAATATCGGAATTGAAAATTTTGGTAGAACAACTTTCGGGATAAGGAATACCATTTTACACACAAAATGGTGTCACGTATTACCCGAAGTTTCTCTAATATTGTTGCCTATCGATAATGATTATACTTAATTCTATTATTACTAACAATATTAATTACGTCTAGCTATTTTTTACAATCACTACATTGATATTAAGTGTGAATAATATGAAATACAATTAATTAAATAATTAATATTCAGCGGTAATTAGTGAATAATCACCTATCACTGTATTCGTAAGAAATGTTCTTTAAAATTTACAGTATGATAATTAATTATGATAATTATCTCATTCATTTTTAAAATTATTTAAATTAGCAGTATCCTTAATCCGTTGTTGAAGGATACTCCACATAGTCTCCATAAGACACATTTGAGCAAAATTCGGGTATAACTCGTGAACTAAACTTGTCAACTTAAATTAAGTGATTTCTCTTTCTTCCGAATTAAGGTCAACCAGTCACAGGGGTAATCGACTGAATTTTATTAATTACCATGACATAATCCTTTCGGATTTCCTTATTGGTCTCTTCTGAATGCTTTCGATTCTCTTGACATACGTTAAAAATCCGAGGGAACAAAACTGATATCCGTAATCCAATATTAGCCATGTAGCAACGACTTATGTAAGAATAACGTAATTTATTTCTGTTTACAAGTGGAGTATCTTTGAATTAAAACAACAAATTTTGAGCTTTATCAGCTATCTTTTCAATAGAATTTTCGAGTTTAAATTCGTTATATCATATATTGGGAGACTCCATCAACTACCGGTTCTTAGCCTACCCTCTCATTTTGTTAAAATAATTCTACTCTGCCTTTGATCCCCCCCCCCCCCCCTTATGTCAGTCAGCTGATCTAGAATCAGGTAGGAGGATTTCTTCGTAGTGTTCCGTCCCACTCATCACATTACACGTCCAGAACCGTTACGATAAAAAAAAAAAAAAAAAAAAAAAATCAGAAGAAAACGATCAAGCACGACAACGACGCCATCTACGTTTATTTCTCGCTTGCATTCTGTATATTATATTACGTCACATTCATCTAAGTCAAGGGTCTGAGAGATTATATATATGCGCGCATGCACACACACACACACACACACACACACACACACACACACACACACACACACACACAATAAAGAATGTAATTACAACGTATTTGTAATTATTTTCACCGTAATAAGATTTATTTATTTATTATTTATCCAACTTACTTGCAGGATTCGATCATTACTTTCTGGCTAATTTTCTTAGAATTGAAGACAACCACCCACTGTCCGGATACATTTCTGGCCCAGCCAGGCTGTAATATTTCTACTTTGGAAGGACAAATGTATGTTCCACTGCGTTTTTCGTTATGGCCCGAGGCACGATCGTCTGAATTCTCTGTTGAATCAGTGTGTAGATTTTTCAGCAATACCTGAAGCTGATTATGGTGCTGATTTGTCAACGTGTCGCAAGCATTACTGAAATATATAAAAAGAGCATGAGAATTGAAGGAAAACAATTTTCCTTCAATTCTCAATATAGTTCCATAAAACGATTAATGTCTATTAAAATTTGAGGATAATAAGGATTTCTCTAAATTGAATGGCCTTAATTTAGCAAGAAATTCGTAAGAAAAGGATGATGTGGAAGGAATGCCATCTGCATAAGGATGATGTCCGTTATGAAAATTATAAGCAGTAGGCCAGAAGAGTCACAACTGTTGTACGGAAAGCTAAGTCGGAGTAAGAAAAGAAACTGATTCTGAAAGTTAACGATAACCCAAAGAATCTATCGATATGCTGCAAGTAAAAGAAAGAATGAATATGAAAGAATAACTCAACTGAATGCAGATGGCGTGAAAGTGACATATGCAAAAGATGTTGTTCAACTGAGTGCCCATTTTGGTAAAAACTATCAACATGGTGTACGCGACATTGAGCCCACTGCTACCTCTTCACTGGAGGAAGAAATGCAGGTGTATGAGGATGAGGTATTAGAGCTGTTGCACAAACTGAATAAGAATTCAGCAATAGGGGCTGATGGGATATCAGCACGTATGCTAAAAGAGTGTTCAGCTGAACTGACTATTTCATTCACTAAACTATGTAATTTGAGTTTCAGAACAGGGGAGATTCCACAGGAGTGGAAAGAATGTGTTATAATCCCATTGCACAAGGGTGGCGGTGCAAAGACTTATGTATCCAACTATTGACCTATCAGTATCTCTGGAATAGTGGTGAAGATTTTGGAAAAGTTAGGACTTGCATTCAGACACGGGTTTGACAAAGAATCTCTACTCTTGCAATGAACAGCATGGGTTTACTAAGAGAAAATCATGTTTTAACAACTTGCTCACATTCTATAACAATGATTTCATTATTATATTATTACATTATTATTGCCATCTACAGAGTGGAACACTGATGCATAAATTGAAGAATATAGGACTGGATTATGAAATATTAGCGTGGATATAGAGACGCAAAGAAAGGTAGGGTAATCAGGAATTGTGGACATGGGAATGGATATCAGCCTCAATGTCAGTAAATGTAAAGTCATTCACTTCGGCATGATTAGATATCCAATGGCGTATATATTGTTGGGATTACGCTTGAAGTAACTGATGAGGCTACGGATCTTGGAGTGTAAGTTGAAGTTCAGGGACCATGTAGCAAGACTGCAAATATAACTCAAAAGATAATTGCAATGCTGAAACGAACGTTCACATATAAAGATGTCAATTTGCTTCTTTACAAGACTTTGATAAGACATAAGACCTCATTTGGACTGTTGTGCATAGGTCTGGTCTCCGTTGTAATTCTGATATATTGTTGGAGAGAGAGAGAGAGAGAGAGAGAGAGAGAGAGAGAGAGAGAGAGAGAGAGAGGTTAAAATTGATATCAGGATTGTGGAATACCGACTATGAAGAAAGATCGAGAATTTGCAGACTGCAGACACTAGCAAACAGGAGAAAGAGAGGTGATATGATTGAGACTTACAAACTTCTGAAGGGGTCATACAAGATTTCAGTTGATGGAATTTTTCATTTTATCGAGGGTGGGGAAAGGACGAGGGGGAATCTTTGGAAGCTGATAATGAATGCTGCCAAGAAAGGGTGAGATCCAAATTTTTCTCTCATAGAATTGTGTGTGATTGGAATGGATTGCTATTGAATGGTGCGTGTGTTCAAGTAGTGTGAATGAATTCAAAAACAAGTATGACAGCTGGTGCAGGTAGGGAGTGACCTCCCTCGATGAGTCCCTGACTCCTTAGAAGTCTCTCTTAATAATAATAATAATTAACTAGCTCTGTGACTTTGCTTCTTCACGTCATTTTAAACAAATGTTACACGTGTACGTGTGTGTGTGTGTGTGTGTGTGTGTGTGTGTGTGTGTGTGTGTGTGTGTGTGTGTGTGTGTGTGTGTGTGTGTGTGTGTGTGTGTGTGTGTGTGTGTGTACGCGCGGTTATAATCATGAGTTTAAATAAAGCTGAAGTTTTGCTGAGACGCTAACTGTGTTTTCGAAATCCCCCCCTCCTCCCCAACCTTTCAGAATAACGTTTAATCTGTGAACAAATTTAGACTTTTCTTTGCTAGCAGCAAATACTTCATTTGTAGCAAATTCAATGATTTCCGTAATCCTGACAAGCCTTTTATGGATAATTCAGGAATCTTTTTCAACACACCTGTGACATTCATTTACAGTTAAATTGTTTATATGAGTTGCACACATGAAAGGTCACCCATTACAAAACGTATCATATTAGTATCCTGTGTAGTTGGTTAAGATCGTTAAGAACAGAATAATATTTTTTCAATAGCTGAGTATTTTTGAATATAGGGATCACTTCCTGAAAAAAACTTATTTAGAGAATAGCGGGAGGCGAAATGAAGATAAAGAAAAGGAATTAGTTCACTAGGTTTAAAGCTGGAATGCGAATGTCAAAGCAATCACTGCTCGTGTAATTATCGACTTTGCTGAAATAACTCACTTGTGGAAAATATAACAGGAACAGAGCAACTTTAAGATAGCGGTTGGTGTGAGTATGTAAAAGTGAAAGATTTTTAATTCGCCGAAATTAATTTTTCGATAAGATTTTCTTTTTTTTTTTTTTTTGCGATGCACTTGAAGCTGAAATAAAGATAAATATCAGAATAGAGTCAGATAAATGAGAGAGAGAGAGAGAGAGAGAGAGAGAGAGAAACCTGATCTTGAAGGTAAACCAATACCTGTATTAAGGGGGAAAAAATAAAGGATTGTGTTTTCTTAGTACTGATGTTCACAGGGTTGCCCTCACCCCGCTGATGAATAGCAGTAAAGTCAGGTTTCAGACACTGTTGTAGAAGATCTTGAAGCCTTGGAATGTCTGAGTCCAAATGAGAAGATGAGCAGGATATGGGGTCAGTGAAAAATGCCATTCGTGTATAGCAGTAAGAGAGGGGTAATATATAGAATACAACTCGAAGGCATTCCTTCGATGGCAGAGTTGAGAAGGATGGAATACTTTGCGACGATATTTTGCGAAGCTTGCTTCCGTGTCATATCCAATTACATGTCCTTTAAATATCATGAGTGACTGCTAAGATTATACAAAACGGTACATATCCGCTGACATGGAAATTATAATTGATTTACCATTTCATTCGACTGTAAATGAATTTGATCAGCAGATAAAAAAACATATACACATCTTATAAAAACTGCATGTACATATCGAATTCCACAGCAAGCCAAGAAAACGCTTAGGATTTTTTTTTTTTACGTCTAACATATATTGATAGATAAGTATTGTATAAAAAGAATGCGAAAAATAGGAATATTAACACACAATATTGAAAAGCAAAGCATAGGTGAGATTTCAAGCTCATAAGATTAATTTCATATTAAAAATGCTAAAACAATATTAAATATTGAGATATAAACAGTTAATGTCATATTACACATTGTGCCTCTTCTACTTATTGATTTGATCTCATTAAAATACAGATTTATGGAAAACAGATGTGCGATCGATGAGCGAAAAGTGACTTTAGTCTACTGCTCCTATAAGCAGTAATTATTTTGCTCAAAACAATATATAGAGATCATCCCTATAAATTTTTATTGTCATTAAGTTTATTTTTATTTAGTTCTATTTTTAATACTATATTACATTACCTTGTTGAAAAACAATATTTATAAATATATATTATCACTCTTTCTGCATCCATAAATCATTTATAAATAGTTTACCTTTAGTGGAATTAAAATTTATTCATTATTTGGTTATTATCTTTGGCAAGAATGTCTGCATTGGAAAATTGCCCTAATCTGAGCTAAATCCGGTGCGCTGGTACTGTTTCTGACGTTTACAGCAGCTGCCGAGAATTCATCTATATAAAGTCAAATCCATCTTCACGATGGACATATCATTATTATTATTATTATTATTAAGACGTACCTCCAGGGAGCCAAGGACTCATTGAGGAAGGCCGCATACTACACGCACCAGCTGCCATACTTATTCTTGAATTCATTCACGCTGCTTGCACTCGCAACATCCAATAGAAATCCATTCTAGTCACACATAACTCTATGAGGGAAAATCTAGATCTTACCCCCCCCCCTTCTTGACGGCATTGATTCTCAGCTTCCAAGGATATCCTATTGTCCTTTCTCAATCCTTCATAAAATTAAAAATTTCATCAACTGAAATCCTGTATGACCCTTTCAGAAGTTTATGTCTCAATCGTATCACCCCTCTTCCTCCTGTTTGCTGGTGTCTGCAGTCTACAAATTCTCGATCTGTCTTCATAATCGGCATTTCACATTATATACAATAAAACCTGACAACGCCAGAATCATGAGTTGGAAGTGTATTATACCGATTTGCATCGATATAATACACTTCCATGTTATATTAATGTGGACCAGTAATAACACGTGTAAAATATCTACATTCTTCAATAAACGAACTAAAAATGTACGATCGTATGAGCATTTGGGAAAGTCTGTTGGTAGACAAGTGATTTTTGTACTTCGGTGTGAGAACTGTCGCCCTACTTACAGAATTCCTAAATTAGTTTGAATCTTTGGTCTCTAGTGCAGGGTCTTTTTAGCTCTTAATCCAATAAGAGTGCTAACGTATGATAGAGATACAAACTTGAGTGTGTGTGTGTGTGTGGAATTTATTTAAAAATTTTAATATATATATACTGTATATATATATATATATTTTACTCATTTCTTTTATTGTGACAATTGTCATAAACAATCACCTTGTTTATGACAATTGTCACAATAAAATAAGTTTTTGTCACAATAAAGGATATTAACCGTCATACCTGTGTAAAATTTTGAAGGTAAAGATCGTAAAAACTTGACAAAAGACTTGATCAGAACGGAGACCGTATACAATTAATAGTGATAAGCACAAGATACCAACAATCGAGTGCAGAAAATACATTCAGATAAATAAAAAATGTAAAACGAAAAAAAAATAAACACAGATGAATTATACAAATTTTGCATTTGAAAGAGCACAATAAAGAAAAGGAATAAAAACTTATGTGAATCACATTAAGTGAATGTTATTCACATCTGATGACGTTTTAACGAAACGGCCAGCTCTGTTTATGTTTGTTGTTGCTTACTATGTATATAACCGAACCGGTTTTAATTCCTTTTCTTTATTCTCAGTTTCTTCAAATCGAAAATTTGTATAAATCATCTTTTCCGTGTTTATTTATTTATTTTTCGTCATTTATTTGCCGCACTGAGTTGTCTGTATCTTGTCATCACTTTTGATTTCACACCGTCTCGGCTTTGATCTAGTTTTGTGTCAAGTTTTTATAATCTTTATCGTCAAATATTTGACACACGTATGTAAATTAATATCCTTTAATTAAAAACTGATTTAATTATAACTTTTTTCAGCCTGGTCATTATAAAGGGACCGCTCCATCGCCAAAAACAGCTTAGCTTTTTCTTTCCTACTTGAACCAATTTTAGGAGCATCATGACTTCAGAAACTTTACAGTACTTAATATATTTAATATTATATTAAAGTAACGTAAAGTCTTATTAACATATACCTTTAAGTCCTCCAAAATTGTATGATAGAAACGTAAGAAACTTCGAGTAATGTGTCAACACACGCTTTTCCTGTAAATAATCTAATGAGAGAAATCACATCACAGAAGATACGAAAAAAGTAACAAAACGAATGTGTTCAAATTTCTTTGGTTCACTTTGTCTTATGGCCCATTTCTCCTTGTCTTCATACAGAAGAGGAAACAGAACAAGTTCTTTTTATCTTCATTTTATTTTGACATCATCTTATTGGAATGCAGATTCGTAATAAGAAGCGGTAATGGCCATCGTGAGAAGCGAGACCTTCCTGTCAGCCACACAGATCACGAACTCGAATTATCACTATCACTTTAATCTAGCACTAAAGTGAAGGAAGAAGGTCAAGGACCTGTCTTGAAGTTTTTCAATTAATATAACATCTTTACTAAGAATAGGGTGTTTAAGGTACTGCCTCCTTTATTCGTAGAAAATTATTCTACGATGTATCTAGGTCCTGTTTTTGTATTGTAATAGAGGTCACAGAGAAGCTGCACCAACGATGTACTTCATGTCAAAAAGATTGTTCAAATAATTTGTGTGCATAACTTTCTTAGCTGTTTTTAAATGTTTTATTTTAATAAGGACACACGTGTATGAAGTGGAAAAATAACTGTAAGAGACCTTAACCTAATTCAGAATTCTTCGTTTTTTTTTTCCATGAAAATTCCAGTTTGTTCATGCTTTTCACAGCGGAAACGAAGGGCTACGAAACATTTTTATAACTGATTTTTTTCTTTATAATTAGAAGTGCCATTAATATAAAGGAAACATGCAGTACATCACACACGTTGAATAGTCACATATCAAGCCATCTTGTTTGAAAAGCGCCAGATGTGTATTGTAGATGATGATGATGATGACAACGTCCATCGGTTAATAGACATCTGCTGATAACTACAACTAGTGCAGATTGTATCTAATAGCTACTATTGAGCAAAAATGTCTCCCTAAATTATTATTTCAATATCGAGAAGATTCAAAATCAGTAGCTAAGAAAAATAACTTAGTTCTGTCCTGCTATTAGAAAAGCATAAACTTACCTGGGATACTCTTCCAGATGCGAACAGTAACCTTGAAAGTCATTGGCGCATTGAGGCAGTTGAGTAAGTACAGCATTCTGGTTTAAAATCTTGCCTTTTCCATCAACCTTATTCCGATGTTCTTGATGGTAATTTTTAGAGGAGAAACTCCAGCCTCTAAAACTTCCTCTGGCTAAAGCAGGAAATACTAATTTCGTTTTATGACTCGTTGACGTTTCATTTGTTTTACGACTGTCCCTAACAGATGTTTCGGTTTCATTAGATAGCAGAGACGAGCTCAGTAGAGCACCCTCGTGCAAGAGTTCATCTGTGGTTGCCTTTTCTAACTGAGGCTGAGAGAAATTTTCGTTTCCCATAGGTTCTACGATTGCCCGTTTCCGGACGACAGACTTGAGAATTTTGACCGAAAAAGGTGAATGAGAATACTCAGCATCATCACGAACATCTGTTGAATTCGCTGTTAAATATACAGATATATTAGAGTCTTTAAGATTTTCAGAAACTGAAGAAACTTTCGAAGAACATCCTAATGTGTAAGGGATCAGCAGTACCTAAGATTATAAATGTTATTAGTAACAGATCTATGCTAAAGTTTGAATAGTAATCGATATGCTGTTCAAAACAGACATTTGAAATAAAGTATGGGTTACATTTTACAAATGAGACAGGGTTAAAGAACGTGTATGTGAAACATAAAAGGGGAAAGAAACAGACGAAGTAAGCTAATAAAGTCTCTGTAGCATAGTTGGGAAAACTCGCTACTTCTTGATCGCAAAGTCTGAGAGTTTGAATCTCCCGTAAGGCATGAATATTTTTTCAAAGTTTGCTCTGAACAATCTTCAATCTTTGAATTTTATATGACTTTCTAAAAATACGTGGATATATGCTATAAAATGGAAGTAGAACTTTAAAATTCTTCATGTGTTTTAATTAAACCTTCACTGAATGGTTTGAAATATATTATCAAAAAGGTTATGCGAAGATTTGTGTGTGTGTTGAATGATTGATTTGAGAATTTTGAGAGAAGAAGGGGAATGAGAATGCTCTGGGTCGTCACGAACAGCTTTGAATTCGCCATAAAGTTCTTGACATTTCATTAGAAATATCAATGACTTTGTGCAATATTATAATATCGAAATAACGTCCCGTAAAGAAACAACGGAACTGTTTCTAATAATATTCGCTTGCCACTGTTTGGTTTGTTAGATTATTTATAAAATTATCCGTTACGTTATGTATAAAATTTAACGAACTTTATAAGTCATGTAATGTAAGGTAGAAAAAAGTTATTATATATTATAATAACATAATATTAATATTCTACATATTCCCCATGTATAACAAAGGTTATACATTTGTTACAACGCTGTTGCATCATTAGCAATCCTCGGAGAAAAAACATCTTTCCCTTGTTGCACATACCAGTCATTTTTCATTTTTGTTCTAGGTGTTATCAGAACTTTTCAGCCCCCCCCCCTCCTCCTCGTAATAAGAAGACTTCTGTTTAAAAAATGTAAAGGACTTTGTACGATATTATAATATCGAAAATTATTTCTAAAAATTAGAAAAAAAATTCTTGTCTATATTGCTACCAAATCTTTAAATCAGCGTTATCAGTTACAAATATTTATATCTTGGCATTGAAACCACGAAAACTTCAATAGTAAAATTTCTTTAATTAAAGAGAACTTAAATAAAGAAGGACAGAAAAGATGTATTAAAATTTTATTAAATAATACAATAATTTATGTCACGTTCACCGAACTTCGGTGTTAATATGTTGTCCAGCTCCGAAGTTCGGAGCTGGACAACATATTAAAGTGATTTTCCGTTATCATTCATTTGCACAGAATAAAGCACGTTAAAACAGATCATCGTATGTCAGGCTTCATTTAGAGTCATTGACCAAATATGAAGTGGGTCTGGTATTCTCCGTTTGCGACAAACCCTAATCCTTGTAATACAAACACTTTTCGATTGCTTGATGAATGCTAATAACGAGATTTCACAAATCGGTTAGGCGAGAAGTTGGTAGAAAGGGGGTGCTATCCGAACGTTCCGTTCTGCAAATAGCGATCATAAAAACCTGTTCTATAGTATTAATGGCAAATTAATAATTACACTGACTTAAAACAAGATACCTTAAGTGAAATTCACTTCGAGAGAGAGAGAGAGAGCTTAGCTTGACATCGCATAAAGTTCCTCACCAACAAGAAGTCGTACATTGAACTTACCAACAGCAGAGCAAAATAAAATTTCCTGATAATATGACGCCATAGATTCATCATCTCGTGGAGAAACTTCTCGTGTATTTATGATCTGCACCTTTGGTTATGTATTCAGTGGATACCGCACGATATGAGAGAATGAATAAAGAGCGTGATAGACGTTGAACTCCTCCTTCCGCAGGCTAAATGTCATCATCATACAACGGAGAAAGTAGCATGACAACCTCCGACCGTGACCACTGTGACGTCATCTACGGAAGAGATTGTATCCTCTGCAAGTTATATTAATAGGAGGATCGCCTGAAGGTGTTCTGGCCACATGTAAACAAACGTCGAAAGACCTTAGTAAAGTGCATCTGAAATGGCTGCGGCCCTATGTTGAAAATAGCTCTGATTTCAGCGAAGGCGGAGGAGAACAGCTCTAAAGTGATGTGTGATGACATCTTACAAGTAGTTTTATATCATCCCATGAAAATAGCTTAGAAACTTTTCAAATGAATATATCTCACTAGTACGCATATGTCAGGAATATACAGCTGATTATATATATATAAATGTATTGTTTTACTCTGCTTTCTCGTTGATAGGGGTGTGTTCCACAAAAGGGGTTCTTGTGGAAGAGGATATTTTTTTCTTTTAAAGCATTTTCTCATAGTTATTAAAAAGTTGCAGTTAACCCATTCTGGCAAGAAAATAATGTCGAAACCTTATGTGAAATGTTTTACGTGATTAGATAGTTTAACGGAGAATACTTATTTTATTTTTACTTTAAGGAGTTTCCGCTATTCAACGGTTACCTTTAATAAGGCTTTTTTCAAGGTACACAAAAATTTATCTTGTTTTCTGCCCTTTGGCAACTCTTTTTTCCCCTTATGATCTGTTGTGTTATGATGATAATATTATCACACAAGATTTTCCGGGAGTAAAGTCAGCTTGTTCATCTGACATACAAAACGTAATACCTTTCTCTAAGTTATAATTTTACTTAACAACCTGGTACTCGTGGAGGCCATCACATTAATATCTCTTTAATTTGAAGGATCGTTCTTATTATTCTTTTTAAAAATGGGAGTTATATAAAGGGTTATATGAAGAGTTATATAAAGGGAGAATAACGTATAAAAATTAGCCACTGATGTAAAGTCCTGGTATCCAAAAATAATGTCAAGGTTTGAATTTCTAGCCAATGATGCACTCTAAAGCCATACCATTGATTAGACCAAAAATCGAAAACTCTCTTGCAATTCGGTCTGTATTGCAATAACCTTTTTTGCAATAGACACCGAAAGATATTGATCAGGAACTAAGGAGAAAGGAAAAAAATATCTTACAAATCTTGGCTTCGGATTTGATATTGTTTAAAAAAAAAAAAAAAAAAAAAAACGGAGCCAAACCTTTATTTTTGGATGATTATCCTCATTTCCTTATTTTTTTTTTTCTCAAAGGCGGATGGATACCGGTCTTTGAGAAAAAAAAATGTCCTTAGAAAATATCAAATATCAAATGCCAGTGTAAAGTGTCAATAGGAAAAATAAAGCTAATATAAAAAATAAATTAAATTAAACTATCTAAATGTGTAACGATAGTTTATTAAAGTTTAATGACATGCAAATACATAATACACATACATCCATAGAAAATACACTCTTCATACGGGGTCTCGTTTCCTGACAGATTGGGTTACGCGGTGACGTCACTCTACTATAGAAGACCTGAACCGAATAAACCGCACATTTCGAAGTAAAGCGTTAAGCAATCAGTTCACACAATAACAACAACAAAAGTACGCTGTAAAAATACACATAAAGAGATTTTATCAATCACATTTGTTTTTACCTTCTCATCTTCGATTTGATGAAGTAGCCGAAGAGGAATACAACTAAAACAGCCTAGTTCATGGTGGCCTACTTAGGCGACATATTTTATTTCTTTAAACGAGTTAAATTTAAAATTTTAAGGCCCTAACATAAATATTTTACATAATAAGAACAGCAATATAAAAAAAAATTCGCTCGCGGATACAGTGAGTTTAAAGGAACATTTTAAGACTTTTTGTTTTTTAACTGAATTACAAAGGAAATAACCTGCAACTGACAACTCAGATGTGATTTGTGCAGCAATTAAGAAACGCCTTTGAGGACTTCCATCGAGCTTAAATGAATATTTTCCTCTAACTGATGTCAAAAAAATGAGTCCAACATCCGTTTATTACTCATAATACGGAAAATTAAGAAATATTATAATTAATAAATCACAAATTCATTAAATGGATTCATTTCAGATTCATTCATTTGTAATTTCTGATCTGAAATAGGAAACTCGAATTTCTTTCCCTCCCCCCCACATAAAGTTGTCATGCCATATCATCATCATCATTCAGATCAACATTATCATTCATATTAATTTAAATTCATATTTATTTAAAAAATAATAAGAAATACCTAATAAATAAGGCCTGATGGTTGAATCAGCGATGAAATTGGGTTTCGTTTCTTTATTTAAACCTTTTCATTGCAAAGGGAACTACATGAAATTCGAAATGTTTGTTCTCTTTTTTTAACCAAGCACCATTAAAGTTAATAAGCTAATAATTTATATCATTTTTATGTCACTATTTCTATCTTATGCTGTTTATATCTTATCCATAGTAATTTTTCAAGTTTTCCATTCATTTTCAAGTTCATAATGGACAATATCCAAACATTCTTTTCATAATACATTTTTAGTTGTTGTTTTTTTAAATAATTTCAAAGTTAGAATTTCAAAGTTAGTCAAAGTTAGAACAAAGATCTGCATCTCTTGTGGGTGATTTTAATTTTGGATGATTAGTGGGGGTCAATATTATTGTGAAAAAGGGAATCTCAGAAACGGAAATTCATTCATCAAGTTCACATAGGCATCTGAGTATTTTATTTGATAATAAATGGATTCAAAGATTTTTTTTTTCTTTTTCTCAACAAAATCACTTTCAGTTCTAAACTATTTTAAGACTTTGTTTTGCATTTCTATACTTTTTGTCGATGCAGGCAACTCACAAACATGATTATGTTTGTGAGTTTCCTGCTGAAGCATTTGATATATTCTTTTAGTCTAATTCGTAATATTCCTTATTTAAAACAGACGTCAATAAACCTTTATGTTTGGCAATAGATATCAAGGATAATAGTCCAGTGGGTGTTAATTATTATTCTTGAACTGAATTTCTTAAAGTTCTTAAGTCTGTTTCAGAAATGTTTCTTATAAGTAGACTTAGAATCGCACGCATATAATTGAATGATTCCCTCAAGACCATATCCGATGTTATTAATATACAAGTTAAATAGGAATAATCAAGGACAGAACCCTATACTATCCCACTAGTCACTCTCATTCTCTTATATTCGTCTCCTTCATACATCACTCGTTTGATACCTTTCAGATAATCACGCTCCAATCCATGTCACAAGCTTATTTTACATACTTAACCCACTGAGTTTGTATAATAACCTCCTGTGTGGTTTGTCCAATACTCGTACTATGGAAAGTTTAAACTAGTTATTGTGTACTAATTCTCCTTATTCATCTTCGCTGTCACTTTATTGTAAAGTGCTAATAGATTGGTAAAACAATACCTATCCTTAACAAATCCATACTGTTCTCTCTCAAGTGTGTGTTATCTAAAATCTAAAGATAAAGGTATTATGTATCTAAATCTGGGTGTCATCCAGAGATACAGATTAGTCTATAAATGGTTGCATCGGTTCTAGCCAATTTTCTATGGTGGAATTATCCTGCCCTTCTACTTCTAAACCGCGTCCGTGTTGAGACTCAAGTGAAACAGTCAGGTTAAGGGCGTAGCTAATTCTCTAGTACATTCTTTCAATACCCGTGCCAATATTTCATCCAAATTCACTGTTGTGTTAGTGTAAAGCTCCTGCGATATTTTAAACACCCCTACCTCTTTCGCTTCTATCTTTTCATCCAAATCCATCCAAACTTGAGTAGAGCTAATGGATCTTTAAGGAATGTTTAGCTTACCAAAATGCTTAACAACTCGTTTTTTAGCAGCTTATTTGACATTTTACTGCCATCTGTGTTTACTAAGGTTATCCTTGATCATTTTCCCTTTTACTAGCTACATAGCGAAGCTATTCTCTCGGATTTCCTTTTATTGTTCGGCAATTTTTTTTCTATTCTGATTTCATCTTCCTAGCCATGACTATCAACTCGCCTGGCCTGTACTTTGTACAGGCCAGGCGAGTGACAAAAGCTTTAAAGCATGACGAAAGCTTTAAAGCATGTGCTGGATCGTATGAACATGATGAGCAGCACATGCTTTAAAGCTTTGGTCATCCATTTCGCATTCCTATGATTAATTATTCTGACTCTCGGAATGCAGTCAGTTAAAGCTTCATTAAAACACACCTTGAAAACTTCCTATACACTGCTACGTATATACCTATACAGGAAGTAGTCTCTCTCTCTCTCTCTCTCTCTCTCTCTCTCTGCAGTTGCTCATCTCATATCATCAGCTGCTTTATAATTTCACATATATCCCTTTTTGGTTAAAATTCTTACATACATTCTCACACCCCCAAATCAAAATTCTATGACTATTTTGCCATTTGAAAGCAAAAAAAAAAAAAAAATTACATTGTTTACTATTACTATCAGATTACCAGATGCTGTTATCAGATCTAATATTCTTGTAACATAAATCCTTTCTATAACGTTCTGCCTAAGGAAGTTGTCCTTTAGTAATTCTATAAATTCTTATTCTTTCCTCCAGTTAAAATCTTCCATAAAGATTCCACATCCACAAGATTAATTTGCCTGAGCAGTTCCGAGTTCTCTTCAGTTGACCCTGATATAACTATAACATTTTGTTCCAGTAAACGTCTACTTGACACAAAACAGCCTCTTGAACAGCTCCCATTAATTCCCAATCTCTATTCTAGTCAGAGGCGTAGCTAGAGGGGCGGAGGAGGCGATCCGCCCTGGGCGGCACACTGAACCTTTTTGAACTTTTGTAGTTAATTCTAAAATGCAGACTCGAGAACTCATTTCCAATTGTAATACAACTGCGAATTTTTCTCACAATTGCTGTAAGTGTTGCTAGTTGTGAGAGGAGTGTTTCTAAATTAAAATTGATTAAGAATTACCCCTCTATTACTATGAAATAGACTTCGCCAATGTTATCGAGATTTTGCTAACAGAAAAGCAAGAAAAATAACATTTTAGAATGTTGGAATTAAAGTTTTACTTATACGTCGTTTTGACTCTTTGTTGTATTTTTGATGTGTATTGAGAAGGCGGCAAACTCAGGGACGGACCGCCCCGAGCGGCAAAAGCTCTAGCTACACCGCTGATTTTAGTTGACTACAATTCATTTGTAATTATTAGCAATCTACTCCTTCCTTCTTGTTCTTCCTATTTTCCGTGCATACAATGCATCAAACAATAATTCTGTCCCCATAGCATTCTATCCCACTGAGAATAACTGTTAGCTAAAAAGTTTAGCTGTTCTCATACTTTTTCTTCTAATAGAAACTATTTACGGACTTTGAAACATCATTTCAATGAGTGTGATAATACGTGGAAAAGGTGAATCAGAAGACTACCTGTAGCAATTGAGCCATGTAAAAATATCTGAGAGGACTCGAGATAAATATGTATGAGGACTTGCCCGCTTCCTCTTGAATGCAAAACAAGCATCCGTTATAAGGGAAGCCGGGCGTGTAAATCAACAGGATCCACAAATCATAGAATTAAGTTTGTAAACTGTACGTGGTTAACAAAATACTGCATTATAAACCGAATATTCTCTTTTATTATTCTCTGGAAACGTGATCGACAAATGAATCGACAATCTTCCTTATAAAAAAAAAAACTTTTTCATGGTTGCGTGCAGATTTAACGCGAGAGGCGGATGTGCTACTTTCAAGAACCGAACAAATGCTTGAAGACGTCCTTTTTTTAGCTGGTAATAGTGAACCCGTTTCCTGCTTGTCGAACAACGGTTTATGTAAGTCATTTGTACGTCATCTAAAAAAAATATACTGAAACATGCAGCTCCCATTTCTGATCAGCACTGTGAGTTTTTCGCATTTATTTTTTTCACGTAGGTTTTTTATGGTCAGTTCTTAGTATTGTTCAATTGATTTATTTTCCACATTTGGTTGTGATGCTTTCTTTTGACATTTCTCTTTTCTGTTGTGGAGCTAAAGGAGAATTTTAATTTCTCCTTTAGCTCCCAAGCCACTTTTCTTCACGTATCACATATAGAATTATATTATACATATCTCTGTATATAACGAAAATTTTCGTTTCATATCAATTTGACGTCATCTGATACTTGAGTCATGGAGGTTGTGATATTATCTGATTATTCTCATGGAAATATTAGCTTTTGCATGCTTCTAATTGGCAGGGTCTGTCCTTTATGTTGTCAACGACAAAATATGTTCACTACTACTTTTCAATGTACTACATGCAAATCTAATTTACGTCATAAGATGTATACGATATTTTATCAAACAATGAGAGTCAAAGCTTTAGTTATTAAACATGGAACACGAGAAGATTTGAAACAATGATTAAATACAAAACTAATATTTGTTATATGAAATTAATATTAAAATTATATAGTCAAAATTTAATAGATGGGGGGAGGAAATTAATGTTGTTGGCTATTGCTTATGAATAGCTCGAAATGTGATGCTGAGTAGATAGCAAACCCGCCCTCTACAACCCACAGGTTGTAGGTTCGAATCCCATATTAGGCATGGATGTTTGTACAAGCCTTTAGAAGAGCATGATAGCTCTTTTGAGTTTATAGGGCTTGTCTTGATTGTAATATATATATTCCTTTCCCAAAGAATTTACATGGCAAGGCTGTTGGTATATTCTTACAATTCGGTTTCATCTTCCCTATCGATATCATAATTCATTATTAAGTTATTAAGGAAGATAAAAGCTTTTTTTTAACGATAACACTACGACTAATATAATACACGAACGACGACTTAAAAGTCGATTCATATTCTCCGAAAGTTTAGAATTTGCTAGGATTAATTTCGAAATAGCCTGAAGTCAACAGAATGAGCTAATTGATCAAGCGAACTAGGCTGAATACCTCAGCTGGGTAGTCACTTAATCTTGTGTTATGTCCAACAACAAAAGGTGCTTTATGATGTGTTTTATCAAGCAAGATATCAAAACCCTTGTAAATAATGCAACAAATGTACATGCTACTCAAATAGACGCATTACATTATGAAAGAAATATATCATGCAATCTGGTAAATGGCTGTGTAAATTTATGTCATATTTAGATAAATAAAGCACCAAAACTGTCACATGTTTACTTTAAGTGTTCCTATCTGTGGCATCTATAAGTGTGTGTGTGTGTGTGTGTGTGTGTGTGTGTGTGTGTGTGTGTGTGTGTGTGTGTGTGTGTGTGTGTGTGTGTGTGTGTGTGTGTGTGTGTGTGTGTGTGTGTGTGTGTGTGTGTGTGTGTGTGTGTGTGTGTGTTCCATTCTGAAGGAAGCACGATAAGAGGAAGAAAGAAACAAACAACAAAACATCGTGACCTTGTTCACTAGAGACAAACCTGTCCCAGTTACGGTTGATAAGGATATTAGAACCAACATCTAGCAGTTTCTTCTACTACTACTAAGGTTGTTCTGTGAACCAGAACCGCGCCTTCTGCATCTAATGACGCATGTGACATCAAGAGATTGACAATTACTTAAGTGTAATTACTTGCCGCATGTAACAATTAACAGACACCAGTATTTATCGGTTTTTACTGGAAATTAAAACCACTACTTTCTTGCATCAGAAATACACAGACCACTGCCACACTTAAGAGGTACTTCATTGTAAGAAGAGGAATCACCAGTTATGAGGAAACCGGGATGTTTGAAATGCGCTATGACCTACTGAATTGCAAGCACGCGATGACAGTCGGGTCTCAAATCATTTCAAAGAAAGCCCAAAATTTGAAAATTTCAAGGTTTACGCTCCAATAGTAATGATCATTACTATTATTTTAATTTTATTGTTTCAACAAGCATTTTTGTTATGGTTGAAAATAATAAATCGTATATAGGGTATATAACCTAGTTACAAATATGTAAATTTGACCTAAACTTTCGACATTAACGGAAGTTTGAAGTACATCGTATTCCAGCGTCGTTTGGCTAACTGAAGCAGCTATCATTATTAGGATAGGTTTAGTATTTTTATTTCTTCAACATTTCGTTTATTCATTGTCAAATAAAATCCTCCTTACGTTATCCAGACAAACTAAAATTTTTAATTTTGGTTATTTTGAATGATCGGTTTTAATTTCATGTAGGAGAGATGATCGTTCATGTAGTTCTCCCCATGATCTGTTGCTGAGTGCAGTTCACTTGAACTAATGCTATAAAACTAGTGTATATTTCCCGTTACTTTCAATGCTGAGTGTTTATTTAAGGCCCAGGAAATTAATTCCTTAGTATTATAATGGTATTTGAATTCCCAGTAACCAAAGATGCCAATGAAGTCTCAGCGCGCATAGCTTGGTGATTAATATACTACTTAAGTGTCCAAGCACGTAGTATCATATATAACAGCGTTCTAATGTTATCTTAAAAACGGAACTAAATTATCGTTTAAGAAAGTATTTTTTAAATAAATATTCATTGACCAGAATACTATTGAATACTATTTTTGAATTTTTTAAATACTATCTAAAAATAGTATTCAGATCTTGAAAAGTACTTATGAGGAAGAGCTGACGATAAATTCAGAAATATTCCCTCGAAAGCAGTAACCGCTTGGAGCATTTTTTGAATAAAGAGCGCGAGAAGGTGAAGCTCTTATAAGGGTTAAACATGATTATCTCCTTTATAGTGTAATTTGGTGTTTGCTTCCTATTTTCTGTGTTTTTCTTCGTTTGCTTTGCTAACATTAAATGCTTTTCTTTCCTTATGTACTCTATAATTTTCTATAAGTAAAACTCTTCCTTATTTATCTCGGTCACGTATGAAGCTTTTCTCAAAATTATCAACACGAAAGATTTAGATTGAAAAGCCGACAAAGCGAAACCATAAAAGTGTGACCTTCCCACTTTAGACGCCATTGGAGGCATTTAAGCAACCGAACGAAAATCCCAGATTGTCACTTTGACCGATAAACTAATCCTTTAGGGCGTAATCACCGAAGTCAGAAAGCTAATTCTGAAACTTCAGGAAGAATAGGAATGGCAGAACTTTTCAAGGAGAATTATTTAAGACGTTGATCATAATTTCTTAATATAGCAGAAAATAATGAGAGTGGGGAATCAATGTGTTCGACTAAAGTAATGATACAGTATCATTCGCCATCAAGTGTGTGTGTGTGTGTGTGTGTGTGTGTGTGTGTGTGTGTGTGTGTGTGTGTGTGTGTGTGTGTGTGTGTGTGTGTGTGTGTGTGTGTGTGTGTGTGTGTGTGTGTGTGTGTGTGTGTGTGAGAGAGAGAGAGAGAGAGAGAGAACCGGAAGGCTGCTCTGAACCGAAAAGAGTAACCATTGAATCCGGAATTGGTTAATTCGATCTTGACATAGAAATGAAGGAGAAATATTCTGCCAGTTTCTTCACAGACTTCCCTGTTTCTCCAGAAACGACTTCTCTTCATCATTTTAATTTAATAAAAATTAAATGATGGAAGTATTTAGTTGAACGTATCGCTTTGATTTTTTTTTTGTTTCGTTTTGTTCTACTGCGAAATTCCCACGACTTCCTAGCCTATGAGGAACTTATTTGGACTGCCTTCAGAAATTTATCATCATCATCATCATCATCATCATCATCAAATTCCTGCCATGTACCCTCAAGGGGTGTACAGGATATGACAGTACTACATGAAAAAATTACATCATTACTAACTTCCTATCTACAATTTTCCTCCAAATCAGTCTGTTACTTGTCAAGACTCCAACATTATCAGATCTTATATTTCTATCGTCTAAGGCACTTTGTACCGTATCAATCCACCTATATCTTGGTCTTCCTCTGGGTCGTTTTCCTGCCAACCTGGCAGAGAACACTTGTTTTGCTAATCTTTCCTCTCCCATTCTATTTAAGTGACCATACCATCTGAGATCAGCTCTGCTAACGCATTCCTGGATGCTGACAATGTCAAGTTCTTTCCTAATATCCTCATTTTTAATATGATATTGCCATTGATGCCATCTGTTCACGCCTCTAATCTTTCTCAGGACTCTCATATCTTCAGAAATTTATGGTATACGAATTTTTTTTTTTTAACCTGCTTTATTAACAGGGTTAAATAAAATAGAATTTTAACATCACATAATATACTTATAAATAAAGCGATTCGCTTTCATCTAATTAAAAACGAGGCTTCATTAATTACGACATATTAGGAATGAGAAAAAAGTGACGAAATAAGGTTTCCTTTTTTTATTTTCTTATGCAGTTCACGCTCTCCCTATTGCAAACACCATTATAACGACAAACTAACAAAAAGTTCCTACGAGTTCGCAAATAGTGACTGTTGACTGTACTTTCATTTGTTCGATAATGGACAAAGTCATTGAAAGTCAACTTCTTCAGCACATAGAGGCAGACTCGCTAATCAGTGACTACAACATATTTCCTACTTTTGATCCACAGCGGTTCCACCAACATTGCCCAACTATGGACAAAATTCATGGCAAGGTTTAGAGAAACCGTGTATATATATATATATATATATATCTTAAAATTTTCATGGCATTTGACTGGATCTGGCATAGAGGCCCAATGCAAACTACCTACCATTCCATTGTCTGTCCGCTTTCCATTCCTTGCGTTTGGGTTGCCAGCTTCTTCTCTAGTCATCCACTACGTATCAAAACAGACGGCTTTCTTAATTCGGATTTACCTCAACAACGTTTGAAATATCCCATGGCTCTTTACCTTCACTCGCGCTTTTTCTCTTACATATAAATAACCTTCTTTTCATTTCACTGATCTTAAATCAAATCTATAGTTTTGTTGATCACAGAATACACTTAATTTCTCTTTTTCATTTAACAAAACTTGTAGTGCGCAAGCATTCTTAGCTACGTTTTTATTTAAAAAGACTTAAATCAGAATTCCCGTCTAGAATGCGCAGAACGTTTAAGGACTTTTCACCTGAAGGTGAAATAGTCAATCTCACATGGAGGCAACAAGGTTTTTTTCACTCAATTTTTTATTGTTTTTTTTTTTCTATACGGCGAAACAGGCAAAACTCTTAGAAGAAAACGTAATCGACAACACAATACAACCTCTTAGTTACTTCGTCCGTAATTTCAAACAACAAGAATAACTGTTGAAAATCTTCCAACTAACTAATAACACCGATCTCTTTGCGAATCTTGAGTGGGATGAGGACAGCCTCCTCAACTTTAGTGCTACCAAAACACATCCGTTTTTTTTTTTTTTTTTTTTTCACAAGAAGAACGTCACTTCATCTCCTCCTCTTCCTCCTTACCTTTGATAACACCCAGATCTCTGAAGTTTCTTTTCTTAGAAAACAACCACCTCTATCATTTCCTGGAACAAACATATTATAACATATAAACATATGACATCTATTTCCCTCCCACACCCGTCCAACAACTTGGTGTAACTTTCGGTCAAGATATTTTCTTAATTGTACATCAGCTAATCTTATACAAATTGAATCTGTCCGATACTCAGAATACTGTTTGCCTGTTTGAGTGATGTGCCAAAATTATTCCTAAAACTGCTGGATGCTATTCAGAAAAGAACAATCCCCTTAATAGATCTTTCTCTCTCTCTCTCTCTTAATGATCACGTTGTTTTAGTGTTTTGGTTTTGGTTCGTTAATTGCTAAGTTCATTTTTTTTTATTTAATAGATTCTTTATCACAAGCGACCTCAATCGCGATCCACCAGCGTTGCTTTATTTTATGAACATGTTTAACACCTCATAATTCTCTCTCTCTCTCTCTCTCTCTCTGTTATCTGGGCACAGATTCGTATTTTCGGTACTGGGTTTTTTTATTGTAAATCTCATCCACAAAAAAAAGTTGGCAGTATGTGTTCTTTTACATCGCAATAGCTTAAGAGTTAGATAAACTAGGGATTATGTCCTGTCCTGCAGAGTAAATATGTTTTTTTTTCATCCTCTAACAAAGTAAAGTAGAGATGCCATATTGGAACAGTTAAAAATAATGTCAGTTCTTTCATAAATGTTCACAAATATGCATCTCTCAGAAATTCCACCAGGATGGATATGAAATTATTTTGTCCTCTATGTGGATCATAAATGAAAGACGTTCCGCTATGACAAAAAATATCAGCAGAACAGGAATAGCACACAGCAACGAGGAATTCATTCTATAGCCGGTCTTAAACTTTTGATTAAGCACTCAGTTATGATCATTCCTGAATTGTATATCGAGTCATATGACTGAAGACGTTAGGTCAAAGAAATGAACTGAGGCGAAATATTGGAAACAAGATTAACAGAGCAGGGTAGTGCTTTTTTTTTCAAGGATGGGTTCTAAATAATAGAAGATGGCTCTTTGTACATACAAAGATTTTCAAAAACCTAGATGATAGACGTCATTACAATGATTAATCTACTAAGTGGATGAAAACAAACTACGGATTAGAATACCAACATGTGCACGGATGCTTGTGGATGTCTTTAGATAGTACACGACTAATGTCATCACCCGGTTCTTTGTTTAGTCCGTAGGATGTGGTGATTTAGGAGATTTCAGATGATTGGAGATTTTGTTGATTGGTAGAAAGCGACCGTTAGGGGAGGATGGCGAAGTAATCTTGTTATTTTATCTGTGATTAATTGTATATATTAGAGAATCACTGCTCCATTATATTTTTGATTTATTTGCTCTTCTGCTTGTTTTGGAGGTTGAGATAGAATTTTTTTTTTATTAATATTCCGTTGTAGCCATTTTTTGGAAGGAAAGGATTAAGATATTATAGATCTTGTTTTGTTTTTTTTATTCATGTTCGTGGAAATTCTGTACGCTCTATAGTGTAGGGAACGGATGATGCCCAATTTTTGCGCTGGGTGGTGATGAGAAGTTTCGTGTAGACAACGTCCTATGTTAGCTGGATGAACAGAAAGAAGGATTAGCTATGGACTCTTCCTTCTCTGCTATGTTAGCTGAACTATTCATGGAATGGTTCGAAAGAATAGCCCTCCGATATCAAGGAACACAACTAAACATTTGGCGAAGATACGTCAACGATATTTTTATTATCTGGCCAAGTTCTACTGCCTCAATTAGAATATTTTGTTACATTCCTCAACAATATTCATTCACAAATTAAATTCATAGTTGAAATAGAAATAAATATGTTTTACGTTTTTTTGGATACATTAGTTGAGATATCAGAGCAAAACACTCAACTTCTCAGTCTACAGGAAACCACCTAACACAGGACATTATCTACACGCAACTCCTCATCACCACCCAGCATAAAAAAGGAGGAGCTTCATTCATTCGTTCCTTATGCTATCAGAGCCTACAGAACAAAAAAAAAAAAGAAAAAAAGAAAGAAAGAAACCAAGAACAAGAGCTACAGGATATCTTATTTCTGTCCTTCCAAAATGGCTTAAACAAAACATTAGTCAAATTAAATTCCATCTCAACCTACAAAACAAATAGGAGAACAAATAAACCAAGAATACAAAGGAGCAGTGATTCTCCCATATGTGCAATCAATCCCGGATAAAATAGCAAGATTACGTCGCCAAAAAAAAAAAAAAAAAAACCTAAAAGTCGCTTTCTACCCAATCAACGAAATCTCCAATCATTTGAAACCTCCTAAACAGCCACATCCGCTAATTAAAAAAAAAAAACAAGTGTCGACAAGATCAGTTTCAGTTGTGGGCTATACCACGTAGGAAAAACTGACGAGATATGTCGATCGGAACACATGAAGGACGTTGAGAATGAAAGAAAATACAAATCAGGACTGGCAGCAAATATAACAAATACAAAACATCGAGTAGAATGGCAACAAACGGAAATGCACCACATTGATTATTGCTTTTACTCAAGAGCATTCAGAGAATCAGCTGAAATATTCTCTACAGTGTAACAAAAAACGACCGATGATTTTACTTCAAATCTGGTCTTCCTTAATCCATCACAACACACCTTGTATCTAGTAGTAGTATACAGCAACCCACGAACCTGCAGCCAGCATAACAACGAATGTACACTGTCCATTGTACCATTTGGAATCCATTGTTTAAACGATTTCAAATATTCTTCACTAGAAATGTTAACTGCTATTAGTTTGCTTGTAGTGTCTTAATTAATTCGTGCTATTTTCTGATGAATTGAATCAAAGTTTTTTTCACGAAATTAGTCAAATTAAAACATAATTTCTTTTTGATTTCTTTGTGTGTTTTAATACAGAAAGATAGTGATTCTAATATGTCCTTCCTTTCTCCATAGAAGCCTGCACAATGAGATATTCAGTCCTTTAACTCGCTTACTGGCAAAGAAAATTATGTACAACCTTTCCTGCATGGGATTCACCTTAAAAAAATTATACAGTACGAGCTTTTAATCAAAGCAGAAATAAAGTTTTTATTTTCTTTTGACACTGATTAACAATGATCTTTGAAGCGGTGCATTGTTATTTCTTAGGAACAGAAACATGTCTGATACTTCATACTGATGGAAATGTTAAAGGAAAATTAAAGCATGCGTGAAAAGCAAAACAAAAACCGAAGTACAATAAATAACTTAACCAACTCTAAGCTGAGTTGGTTAAGTTAACACAGGGGTCCGTGTTTAATAATAATATAATTTCATATTATAAATAAAAACAAAAATAAGAGTGTTTATAAAACGCTTTTGGAAACATTTTAAGGAATGATCAGGTAGGATCTCTCTTATTTATTAGCATATATGGACCAAGCTTAACTATTTGTATGTTCGCAAGTGGTTTAGTAAACCAAAAGAAACTATGCTTGTATTTAGGGGGGGGGGTTGGACTACTTCATCATTGACCATAAAAAGGAACAGAAATGCATTAAAATAATTAAAAAAAAAAACAAGGAAGCTATAGAGTTCAAAAGGTTACAAACGAACGATAATCTGATCCACTGTGGCAGTGGATCAGATTTTCGTTCGTTTTATGGCTTTTATGAGGAAGGAAAAAAAAAGAATTCTTTTTTTCTTCCTCATAAAAGCCATGTAATAAGATTACGTAAAATCCTTTGCTATTGTTGGGTAAAACAAAAGGAACAGAGAATGATGTCAATACGCATCACATTGGAGGAAACAAAAGAAAAAAAATTCAAATTATTAGTACAAAGGCTATCAAATTTTTATAATGCTCTTTTTTTTTTCCCTAGAAGTTCACCAACGGAGTAAGGTAGAATGCTTCCTGAACTGTTCTTATAAGTCACAACTTCTTGAAAAAGACTTCGAAATTTGATACAGGAGATTATATAATTAATTCTGAAAGCAAATGACACATTTTGCTAGTTAAAAATGAGGTTAAAGTAACGATCTCTTTCTCTCTAACTTGCCAATTACTATCTTTCTCAGAATGGTGTGAACATAAAGTGACTAAAACGACTTGGGTTTGCGACAACAACTCCAGGTTATAACTTGTTTATGTTCGGCATCACAAATTTCATAAAGAAAGGTTGAACGACGGTAATGCAATCAGTGAACTGCAACTAATACATACATACCGTTCTAAAGGTTGTCGAAAATACCCATGTCGCACTTAAAACAGTTCCCCTACAAGATAAGGTTGTAGTTATAGTATGTAGTTACAGATGACTGAAAGCGTTTCTTGCGTTAACAGATGTCGACTAAGAGAAGGATGTAAACTGGAACAAGGGAGAAGATTGATTGTTTCGATAAGCATAAGGATATTGGTTATTCTCGAAAAAAATACTACACTTAGCCTTCTCAGTTAAGAAAAGTGAATAAAGTATTATTTTAATTTTGTTGTTTGCTCAACATCATACAGTAAAATTTAGAAAATGCTCTGCCACAGACAACACTGAAAATCAGTAATTAAATATCATTTGTGAAAGCAAGAATACTTTAAATTTGTAACGTAATTAAAATTCACCTGAAACAAAAGCATCTTCAGAATAGATAGAAATAGGGGATATTAAAGTTCCACTTATTTCATGGGCAGAAGAAAAAAATTGATTTTTTTTCTTAGGCCCATGAAATAAGGATGAAGCGTCGTAGCTAATTGGTATAGACAAGTCCTCTGGTGGGAAAGACCAGTATTCGAATCCCTTTTAACGTGAGGAATGATTTTTAGGTGTATTCAATCAATGGTGAGTTATCCGGTCTCATATGGGGAATTTTTCCTCTCGGAATGTTGGGTTTTTCCCTCAAAACTCACACCTGCCTGGTGAAGAAACAGATCTATAGGTATAAGGAAGGAATGGCAAGCAAGATGCATTGATTGGCTAAAAAGATCTAATTAGGAACTCATCGCAGAAATGAAACCTTTGGCTCTTTTTTTTTTTTTTTTGATTATTACAGTTTACCTGACCGAAATTCACTTATATAAAAGTTAACTCTCTCCTTCACACATTGCAATGCTTTGGCATTGAATGAAGGATTTTTGCCCTCTCTAAGTTAATCCCATTTAGAAAAAAAAATTAAGCACCTAGTAGCCATACTATTCAGATAGTTTCATTTTTAAACTAATATAATTGATAATAATTAGTGAAATATTGTTATTTTCTATCATCAATATCATCCTGACTAACTGGTTGAAATATGTTATCGTCTGAGTCAGAGTAATTTTTATTCCTCTAATTTTTTTTAAATATCCGTTTTAAGTCATTCTCAATAGAAATACATTCTATTTATTAGAACATAATTTTTCTAATATTTTAATTCTAATTCCAACTTTTTTTTCTCGCAAAAAGGATCTCAGATCACTAACCCTTAACCCCAGCAATGCACAAATTACCAAAAAGAAAACGTTATCTCATTGGACTGACATTTACTTTCATCCTCTCCTGTCATCCTTTCACACACACACACACACACACACACACACACACACACACACACACACACACACACACACAAAACTAGGCATTCTCTTCCTCTCAAGATACTATTTTTCATCTCCCATCGTTAGATCTCTTCACATGTTTGGGGTGATGCATCTAAAACCCCACCCCTAAAATTCTCGATGCTTTCCAGAAGAGAACAGTTCGACTCATAGATAATCTCCTTCAGACTCACTTCAACCGTTTTCTCACATTCGCTCTGTTTCTCTTCTACAGATCTTCCATGGTCACTGCTCTAGGGAACTAGCAGCCATCATTCTTCAGCTTTCTATTGGGTCTATTAAAAAAGCAGCATCTGCCCAATATCCTTTTCATTACAACTGCAAACACATCGAATCTGCTTCTCCTCTTCCTCAATTATTCTCTCTGCCCCCTCCACTCTGGAACAGCCTTTCCCACACAAGGGATTTTCTAACAATGACAACCTCCAACTCTTCAAGAAAATTCCAATAGAGTTCTTTCTCAATCCTCCAACTTCACCTCATACACGGCACTGATGTGTTACTGCTTCTTCTTCCTCTTTGTTGCATGAGATAATTATAAAGAAATAACATTTCACAAACGAGATAAATTATATCATATTTACAGACTATTTAGATATTCTAGCCGTTGTATAAATTGTATGTAATTATTATAGATTTTACTTATAGATTTATATTATATTATATTATATATTTTAATTATTATACATTATAGAATATACGCTGTCAATTCCTTAAGTATTTAATAATCATGTTTAACCAGCGTATAAGCCTTTCAAGAATTATTATAGATTTTAAATTTTGCATAAAAATATTGGATTTCATAAATTTGAAATACTGAATTCGTTTGATTTTGTTCAGCTGTGCCAAAACTCAGATTTTATACTGCTGCAGAACTTATAACATCACACCTATTTTGGAACGTTAATTTTATGCTTTCCATATTAATTTTTTATGCAGATCATGTTTCACTGTTTGAAAATGATACCTTTTTAAGGTTTCATTAAAAACATAATACCTAAAGTGACTTGAATGGTATCTTGAATAATAACTTGAATGGCACTTCATTAAAACAATCAGCATAACTGAATCACAGTAGTTTTTGATTTCAAGAAGATAGTAAAATTTCCATCAAAACGGATATCATAAAATTTATATCAAGAACTAAATAGCATGCGGTGTCCTAACGAAAAATTTTAATTTTTCGTTTAAGTTTCGAACATGATTTTCGAAAATCATGTTCTTTAACACACTCGCTAATTTATCAGAAAAGTTATTTAGCCAATTGGTGGAATTCAGACAAAACTAATTCCACTTCTCCTTTGAATCGGAAATCGGCAAATAAACAACTAGAATTTTATCTTTGAGAATTATACAATGATATTCAATAATAAATAAAGTTTAATCAAAATTTAAATTTTAATTTTTAATCTTAAAACCTAAAATTGTTACAAATTTATCATTAGATAAAAATATCACAACTATTATTCAAATCCTAGATCCTGGTTATCTGGAGAGGAATGTGTTTGCTTTCACAAAAACAAGTTGTGACTTCAAATTCTACTGTGGCATGGATATGTTCAGGATTCTTTCTAGCTTTGAAAATGTATGAGAATTAACAAAAAAAAAAAAAAAAAAAAAAAAAAAAAAAAAAACGTGATACCAGCATGAATATTATTTCAATCTTGAAGTATGAAACCCTATTTTATATATTGAGAATCCAAAGCTGGAATCTCATTATATCCCGGTGTTTTCTTGTTTTTTTTTTTCTGTAACCAGAATTTATAATTAGTTCCCCTTGTATTTTTCTCAATATGTAGTTAAAATAATTAATATCGAATATAGACGGAAATTAAATGACAAAAAAATGACACTAATGGACAATTTTGAAATAAATGTAGATGTAGGATACGACCGACTTACATTAAATTGAATAGCGTCATGAAAAGACTGAAAATTATTTTAAAGTATAAAATATTTTATACGATTTTATATGAATGAGTTGACACACACACACACACACACACACACACTGATTTTCTTGTATGATAAAAGACGTACTTAGAGAGTAAAAATATCTGCTAAAAGTCGGAAGCTATCCAATATAAACCATACAATTCCTAGAACTAAAGTAGACAACAACACCATAATGTGTGATTAAAACAAATGCTAAAAAGTGTGAAAATGTGTAAGAATACTAAATAATATTTCTTATTTCTGAATCTTTTGGCCAAGGCCAAGTTATAACGGCTGTTTAGAACTAAAACGCACGGATATCTGAGACATTGAGAGACGCCAAGTTTTAATTATTTGTGCTCACTGTCCGGTTTTTTCGGTTTTTTATTCCTAACAATGTTAAATTTAAATTTCCCTGCAACAAATCTAAAAGAAAATGCGCATATCTACGATAGCTGAGTCTTGGTACAAATGATCATTTTTATTTTCTCTTCTCAACTTCGATTTATGACCGCGATGCGGTAGAAATGGACCGGAACTTACCCTCAATCCCTAAATTCACATGAATTTTCATATCAAGGTTATAAAATAAGATATTTGATTTGCCTGAAAAAATTATCCAATTTTATAAACTGAATCTGTGCGTCCTACCTAGAACAGATGCAGATCCTTAAATCAACCACTTTTTTTTACTATTCTTGCTATTTTTAAAGAAGCAGTTTAATCAATAAAAGTTTGTCTTAAAAGAAAACGAATATTTAGAATTTATATCAAGAGTAGGTTGTTAACTTTCTCGCAATGTTAAAAATCAAAAAGAAAAGGTGAAATGGAATCAGAATAATTTAACACAACATTAATATCACAGAAGATTATGAACAAAGGAGAATTCGTTTATGGAGACATAAAAAAGGCTTTGCCATATGCGTGAATGCCTTTTTCGCTGCAAAGAAGAGTTACGATATTTAACTTTTTTTATCGTAACGAGGAAGAAACACAAGAGTATTCCTAAAAGAAATTTTGGTGGGCTTACAGGTGCAAATAGAGTTCATGCTGAAAATACTGAAATGAAACAGCCAGTTATTTTTACTATATTTGAAAAACAACTCTCTCTTTCTATCTCTCTCTTTTTTCGTTCTTGTAAATAAAAAAAAACATTCCTGTTGGCCTTAATATCCATGGCGCATCGTTTGTGATGATTTAGGCTTTGCTTTGCATGTTTCACAATGCTCAAGAGTAACGTCATCCTTTGTGCTGATGAACTTTCCATCCGTATCTGATTGCTCACCTGATGGGTAGTTGGGAAGAAACACCCAACGAATATCTCACTGAATTAGTGCTTTATTAGTGGTACAATTTTCTCTAATAGGAGCTGACCAACTGCTGTGTACTGGGACCATTGAAGCTGCCTGCCATGGATGAATTAGCGCGCGCGCACGCACGCACACACACGCGCACACACACACACACGCGCGCACACACACACACACGCGCGCACACACACACACACACACACACACACACAAGCTCCTAACTAGATCTCGCTCCCCAGGCAATGAAAGAAGTGAAGAGAATAAGTAATTTTTTGTCTTTTATTTATTGTTGTAAAATTTCAAATAATGTATTTCTATTATTGAGTCAAACGCATGTTTATAGTTTATAAAGGTAAAGATTTATTTATTTTTGCTGCATTTCCTCCGTATCTGTTCAGCTAATTGTAAAAAAAGAGTATAGACTGCATCAGCTGTAAATCTCCCTTTCCTAAATTATATTTTATCTTCTAAATGTGCCTCATAAGTTGCTTTAATTCTGTTTTGCATAACTCATAAATATATTCGTATATCCGATGGTACTGCTTGAAAATATTTCGTCAATCGTACCAGTAGCTCTTTTCGAATGCCAATGTTCAATGCTTTGGAACCATAAGGTTTAACTTTGTCCGAATGATGATTTGAACCAAACTTCAGCTTAATTATTATTGCTGTGTGTAGGAGGGACTGAATCCGTTTCAAATCTTGTGAGAAAATGGTTTATGAATTCACAATTCGAGCAATGTACAGTATATTGAGTATTTGTAGAGAATTAAAAGCTTATTTTACGTCTTTAATGTGCTGTAATGTACTCGTACTAGGATAACGAACTTTTTATTTCTCTTCCCAAATAAAACAATAGTTATGAGTGAGTAGAATATCTAAATAGTCTGAATTTCGCTTTAGTGACTTTCAGGTAATTGCTTGAACTTTGACAAATCACATCAGTTGTCCTTCTCAGAATAAATTGATAGTAAGATTAACCTTGGGAAGGTCGAGAAGCTATACTTGCTACTTGCTATTATAAAAGATTGTTTTCTATTTTTATTCTTTTAAATGCATTGTGTTGTCTATTCATATCTAAAGATCATTTTACTAGATTATCTTACACTGCTCATTATCTTGTCTAATACTGTTCGTTATCTCGAACAATACAAGGCGCATTGAAAGTGTTCAATGTCGTGAGTAATACAACTTTTTATAGTAATTAAAGTGACACTGTTAGAGTGAACTTTGGACATTCACCGAGATGAAATAAATTCGTTGAGATCCTTTTATGAATGAAAGTTACATAAGGAAACTTGGGTCAGTCACGAAGAACTTATTTGATTTGTTTGGAGTCAGAGCACGTTTCTGTTGTTTGATTCGTTATCGAGGGACGACTTGAATTCATAAATAATCGTAAACAGTAGGGATGTGGGGGAGAGAAATCGAAACTACTCCGCAAATAATTGTTTTTGATATCCATCGTGAGAACGGTTCAGCTACTATAGATAGTAACCCCGAAATGCGTGGAATTTTTGTAAGGAGGTCCACTAAAAGCCTTTTGCAGTGGAAGTGGGAAGAATCCAAATAAAAATTACAATGTATTTTTATTTTTCAGTAATATACTTCCGCGCACTTTAAAAATCTGTAATAAAGTTCCGGTCACCAAAAATCTTTAGCTTCGAATTGCACTAAAAACGTGAGTTGATTTGGAGTGATTTTGCGATTTGGATTAGTGCAATCATATGTGAACAAAAAAAAGAGCATTTTATGTTTAAATTAGAATTGGTATTCGTTTACGAATACGATTTCTCTGACTTTTCTCGTTTTAATACAACGCAATCAATTATTTCATCAGTCTATAGTAATGATAACGTTTTGCTTTCCATTGCGTCAGAATGATCAACTCGATGATAGCTTTATATGATTACTCCATCGCACGTGATTTAACTAATTAGGTGTTACTAACGTCCAAAGCATTCGTTGTTTGTTTAATTTTCCCCACCCATCTTTGGCTGTGTTTTGCGTGCTGTCCTTCTGAGTCTAAAGTCGAAGGTTGAGCTTAAAACACACACAACCGTTTTCTACATATTTAACGTTATGCTTGCTAACTTATCATTTGTTATCAGCTAATCTGTTTGTTTTCGCTTAAATTCTGTGGCACGTAGAAAGAAATACTGGGGGAAAAAGGAGTTCAAGTTTATATATATATATATTATTTTATAATATACAATGCAGCTGAAAGTCTTGTTAGAGAAATTATTCGGTGCAAGTTTCATCTACGTGAAAATTTTAATCGATGAAACTGATCTAGTTTCCTCAATTTATAAATTTTCACATTAACGTAAGTGAAGATAGTTTCGTCATAAGGAATAAAATTTTGCTGCAATGTGAAAGTTTGATCCGTTATAAAAGCCAATGGACAGATGCCAATTAAAGCAGTGTGTTGGGTTGGGTTGGGTTGCGTTGATATGAAGTATGGCTGACACAATTAAGGAAATGCAGCCAGTCTATTATGTTTGTCAATTGCGTTTATTATCTAGCGGCTCTGTGTGTTTTGCGATATTAAAATCCCTGGAGCTTTCGAGAGAAAACTCCGTACTAGCCTGGCTGGTTACGTACAATTAAAAAAGCCATTTTAAAGGGTTCCTAGTCCTAGGCGGGATTCAAAATGGTCTTACCATCCGAAAGGACAATGTCGGGAAGTCCTTGCGACTCACCGAAATAACATTGGTATAATATGAATTAAAAATAAGCAAATTTTATTTGCTATTTTTTTTTTCTATTCGCTTTCCAACTAACAGGGTTTGAATGTCAAGGCGACATGGACGCCTCGCAATGATTTTAGTTGCTAGCTGATTTTTATCACTAGGTATGTGGTATTTTTCACCTATCACGTGGGTTACTGGAAGTGTGAAGTGGGTTGAAAAAGTTTTATGATTATCTCGCTCATAGGTCCTCTACGGCACTAATGAATAAGTTTATATTCTTTCAGAGGTGGAATTCTTGCCCCTTCAAAACAAAATTTCAACAATGTCAACTGTGAATCATCTACTGTACTGTCAATCTACAATAAACCACTATTCTCTCTCTCTCTCTCTCGCTCACTCTCTTCTTTGTGATTCGCAGATTTTTTGATTTATGTGGCTTGACAGGAAAAGTTTTTTTTTTTCTTTTTAATGATATTCTCGTCCCCTAAACCTATACATACATATAGGTTTAGGGACGAGATACTGTTATCCGGAACCAAGGTCATTTTAGTTATTGAAAAATTATTGCTGTGAAATCATAAATCCAAAATATGCAACTACAGAAATGTTTCCATGCCCTCATCGGTACTTAAGTGCACGTCTGTCTGAGATTACTTTTAAGCATTTTAACTTGCAGTTTTTATTTTTATTTTTTTTCCTGGAGAGGGAATATTACGATTTTTTCCTTGCTTTAATAATATCACTTTTTTTAAATCTTTAATAACAGGTTTTTGTTTTTAATAACATTTGAATTTTTATTTTTAAATGCGTTATATTCTCTCTTTTTTAATCTCTGAAATTCATCATCAGCGTTAATATTAATCCCCTATACTTGTAGTTTCTGTTCTCTCTAAAAGAACCGACAGAATGATAATGAAATATTTAAATAATCCAAATTTTGTTTCTTAAATAAATTCACATATTTAGAAAGACTTAGTGACAAACACATTTAACACAGTCAAATACCAACTTAACAATAATTTTCAGAGAAAACGTTTTGTACACTAAATATAGGAAATATACTAAATTAATGGTTCTTTATTTTATATGGCACAGAAAGAGGAGGGAAGGTTACTCCAGGATATCCAATTAAAATAATGCCAAAGTCAATGACGTAATATTTTTCATATTTTTCACCCAGCGAAAGTTAATTTTATACCAATTACATTGTTTGAATGAAAGAGTTTGTTAAATATTATGAAATGCTTATTCAGAGAGAGAGAGAGAGAGAGAGAGAGAGAGAGAGAGAGAGAGAGAGAGAGAGAGAGAGAGAGAGAGATGAAAATCCTTATTTCATTCCACTGAAAATTTTCCACGGAATTTCTTTATTTTCGAACTGCATTAACCAAAACGAATGACACATATGCATACAAATTCTTCATAATTTACTCACACCGAGCACATCAAAGATTTGTTGTTGTTGTTGTTGCTGTTGTTTTCATCTATTACGGCCCATATATATGAATTTTAGGAGAAGTGTTATTATTTGCTTTAATCTATAATCGCAAATCAAATCGGGTAATAATAATTAAATCAGAGAACATCTCTAATTTTATCACATTGAGGAAAGAGTAAAAAAATGATATTTTTTAAGGAGAGGATTATATCTGGAAAGAATATCGTAAACGAAAAGTGGAACCCTTTCTAAGAGACATTTTGAGAAAAGATATGCTTCACATTAAAGCAGTTTAATTTATTTTTTTTAAATCATAGAAGAAAAGCAACATTGACGGATGCAAAGAAAATCCCATTAATAAAAAAAAATAAATGAAAGAAAGAAAGAAAGAAACATTTTTGACACTGAAACAAAAGTTCTGTATTGCTAAAATAAAGAGCCAAAAGGCTTCAGTTCGGCGATGCAAAAATTACATAAACAAAGGGGATAATAGATCCGTCATTATTTCAAAGCCAATGTAGAAACTATGAAATTTTCGTAATAATAAGTTGACCAGAGAGCTTTCACTTATTTTTTTTATTTGTACTTTTTTTACTTATTTTTACAAAACTTTCATAGTTTCTACATTCAGCTTTGAAATAATGCTGGATATAATATCCACTTTACTTAGTTCTGTATTACTTTTGAATAAAGGAAGAAAGGTGGATTCCAACGTCTCCCTCCTCCAAATATTTCAAGCAAATTACTTTTACAGTTCTGATTATTATTATTATTATTATTATTTTACATCGATTTCGCAGTTTATTGTAGTACAGACAAGTTTAAACAATAAACACGATTAATCTAAATACTTCATCAGCATCTCATATTAATTTGTATTCAGTGACGTCTGTATGCTAAACGACATCGAGGCTAATACATCTTCATAAATTATAAAGTAATCCGCAATCTTCTCCTTTTCCTCTGCGCTTTATTCCTATGTTTCTTCCTTCGCCTCCGGATGCAGATAACCTTTTATCTCGTGCTCACTAAGCCGAACGGCTAATAAAGTTCAGCTTGTATGAAATCTGCTTCAGGGTCGTGAAATAATGAATGACTAAAATGCTGTGCTCGAACGTTTTTCGTTTTGGTTGACCGCATTCCCACTCAATAGTGAATGGATATAACTTTGGCTTCCAAAATGGATCTGATTTATTCAGATTTATGTGTTTTCTATACGGGAGAGATCATTCGATTTATGAAGAGTTTTGATGAAATTAACTATCACGTGACAACGCAGTAGGAAGGAAGGAAGAAAGAACACGCGTCTAGTCCAACTGGAGTTTTTCAACATTTAGAGTTGTTAATGACCTACTTTGAGTAAAAAAAAAAAATGGAAAATCCAGTGATCTGTAGAATGTGCAGTAACTTTTAAGAAACGAACAATTTTCTTTGACAGTGGAGAATGAAAAGAATTACATGAGTGTAAGAGGGAATAAAATAACAAATTTACCCCAACTATTTAACATTTTTTTTATGCTCGTGATCAGTGGCGGCAGGCTGCGGAACTGCAGCACCCCCAATTTTTCTCGATACATAAATGTATTTATTAATTTATTTATATTTGCTTGTAATATTTAATTTTATCATCAACAATCGTATAAAATTCTCTTATTTTGTATAAAAAATAATAAAAATCCATCTTGTAGCACTTAGGAGAGTGAAGGACACTAGCAGTACTGTGTTTACCACAGTGACATACTGCTATGCTACGCTCAAGCATTTACACGTCACAGCGAGATGCGAGCTCTTGTATCTGTAATGCGGCACTGTCCGTCGCGCAGTTCCACTGTTGTTTATATGCAGTTTGCGCCAATAGTAAAGTGTTCGTAGTGCTTATCGTGTTTACTCCGTCTCTTTAAATATTTAGACATTGCAATTAAAGACATAACATTTGTTATAGTTTTTATTTTAGAACCTTATTGTGGTTATGATAATGGATTTCATGTATAATTTTATCGATAATAAACAATATTTTTTCATGTTTAATTTTTACCATAATTTATCCAAACACGTATACACTGTACTTACAGCGTGTATGTATATTTCGAAAGTTACAAACACCCCCACGATTTCAAGCCACGAGCCGCCACTGCTCGTGATGAGGCAGTAGTGCCTTGCTATTTTTAACTGACATTTGAAACGACTTTGAAGTGGAACGAGTAAATCCTTTGTTAATTGAGTTATTGGATTTACTCCACACTCGTTGTTTCAGTTACTGGATAAGTTTAGTTATCAAAACTAGTAATTTAGGCGCTACTGCGCAACGGTTTCAATAAATGAAAGTTGGTGGTGCGTCACTGAAGCATTTGTTTCAATCAGTACATTCGCCAAAGATGGAAGTAATGATCCATTTTAAAGTGATCTTTCCCGTTTCTGATTATTCATAACTGTTTTTGAATTTGTTGGTTCATACCTTTTTTATTTACTTGACTTTAGTTTTCAGTACTGACAATGTCAGTTGGAAATGTTGTTTTTCCAAATGACATTGTCATGGACCTGTCGACTGAAAAGCACTATAAAAACATGGAGCTTTAAAGAATTCAGAAGAACCTCTATGTGAGAGAAGGATGAAGATAATTTTTAGATGAAATTTAATGTCATTTTATTCACTTGGTTTCCCTTTTCCACTGATCTTTATAACATTTGGATATAAAATGTCATTTTCCGAAAATATTTTAGATTCTTTTCTTTTACTCTTCCAAAAATTTCCTTTTCCCTAGGAGTGTGCTTTTTCATTTACTCCTGCGATCTGCCTCCTCTATCGTAAAGAGGTGGCGGGATGTTTCTTCCCGAAAACGTGGGGCTCTCATTATGCTAAATAGAAACACTGGTCAGAACAACACGCAGTTTAGACATAACACGCTGGCGTCATAGTCTCAGTGCTTCAGCATAATCCCAAACAACAATTGCTCATCCATATGAAGCAATTCGAGAACAGATGAACTGAATTTGATGAAATTTAATATTTGAAGACTTTGAAGAAACTTTTTCGAGGAAGATTTTTTTTTATTAAGCTCGGACAATAATGAGTACGACTTATTTACCTACTAGTTACTTACTTATCCTGTTCGTGCCTCGTGGCGCATCAAGCCGAGTTCCGTTTCTTTCAGATGCCTGTGTCCCGAGCCACTAATTCGTCAGCTAGTCAATCTTCATTCCTTTTCTATCTTTCTCTGCCAAGTCAACATACCATAATTTTATAATAACATACCATAAATGAATTGTTTAATCATTGTATGCAATTAAACAATTCTAACTGTGAAACAGTTAGAATATAATTCCTTTTCCCTTCTTGTACCTATAACTTGTCTCATAATCCAATCGATGACTATATTAAACAATAACTTAAGACATTACACAACCCTGCCTTGCGCTAAATCTTATGTCAAACCATTCGGATGTTGTTTGCTGTGCAATTACCTAACTTTTACTCCCTTGTACATTTTTGATTATTCTCACATATTTGTTGGGTATTCCATAACTTTCAATGATTAACCATAATGTTTTTCTGTCAATACTGTTCAAATGCTTTAGCAAAATATATAAAATTTAGGTATAATGGGCTTCTAAATTCTATGCTTTTTTCAATGATGTTCTTAAAGTAAAAATGTGATGCACAGTACCACTTACTTATTTTAATCAAAATAGCTTTTTCATTGCATCAATGAAGAGTGCTGTGAGAATAATTTATAAAGCGCAGTTACTCTTCGGCGGCAGTGGTTTTATCGGTACCCTTGAGATATGAATTGTTCCCGGCAAAATAATATCGCACGTCTTTTCCCACATTGATCTTTATTAACCACATTAATCTTTTCTACATTTTGTTTATTAGATAACCATAGCTAAATAACACGGCTCAAGATACGAAATGTACCAGCAATGTTACGTTATTACCAAACCTAATCTCAAAATATTAGTCGACCAATCATTTCCAAGAATGGAACAAGTTCTGGGATTATATTTTTCTTAAGGAGAATCCCATCCAGAAATTATTATAAACCTATTATCCATTATCATACCACCATAAGTGGATTAAGAATCAGATAATTCGGAAATAATTATCTGGATTAACTGAACAAGATTTCTAATTTTGACTAAGGATTAGAAATGCCTGTCCTATAAACCAGACATGGACCTTTTTTCTATTATTAAAAGACATACATAAACGTCTATACCTACGGTGAGATCTGAACTCATGTTTGGAAAGCATAAGTACTAACAATCAGGGGCGAATTCTCCATGCTTACTGCGCAAGCTCATTAATTGAGAAAGAAGTAATATTTATTTGTTAATAAATACATGCATTTATAAGCAGTCCATTTAGGCTTTTATTTTTGTAGACAGAAGACGTCTTAAGCTTGCGCGGCAATAATTGAGCTTTGCGTTGTGTATCGAAGGCCGATGCTTGCTCGTCTAGTCAAAGCTACCTTGGTCTGCTCGGTTGTAGGCGCTTCCAGGTCCTCGCTGCAGCACTGTGATTTCATGAGCGCGCATAGCCATTTCCGCTCCCTTCACGTCGTCTTAAACACAAGGCCACACGCAGTGAAAGTAGCTCTAGCCAGTGAGCTTCAGCCAGCCTTTACAAGTGTGCGTATTGCTTGGGAAAATTAAATTACAACCAACTTTTTATGACGATGTTATTGACCAGTTCATCAAGAAGAACCGTAGGGTAGAATTTGTATATTGTAATTTGTATAAAAAGATAGAATATCATTTGTAAAATAAATGTTCTATTTGTATGATTAAATGTACATACATTTCTAAATATATAGTTTTAAATGGTCAGTAATTCATTATTCCGCTAATCAAACTTCAATCACACCTCTCACTCCCTGAATGATAACAGGAGCAAGCGTGAATTTCAAGACCAGCATTCGCTCCTGCTAACAATCCGTGCTCGTCTCATATGGAGGGCCGGCATGATACCCCCAAAACTCTGATTTTTCAATCTCCCCAAACAGACAACCTAAACACACGCCTTTACCAGTCACTCAGATAGGCAACACATTTGCAAGAGCAAACTAATTTTGTGAATAATATATGCACGTAAACACAAGAAAGATATTTAATTAACCAAATATTTCGGTCTGGAAATAGCAGACCATCTTCAGTGGCACTACAAGAACAGTTTTAAAAAAATACAAGGTGGAATACTAACAATAGATCATTTAAAAATAGAACAAGTCGCGTGATGTTATATCACGCGGCTTGTTCCATTGTTATACGCTTAAAAAAGATAGTAATTAATAATATTAAACAACATAACATTAATATGAATTAATGAGTTATCCTGATTAGACTTTCCCAGATTTTTGATATAGATATACAGTCATTCCGATTCCGGTTAGGACGATGGAGTAAGGCCTCTACGCTTTCTTTGAATAAACGTTCAAATTTATAACGGGATCTATGTAAGAGGCGAGTTTTTGACCAAAGGATGTTGTGGTTAGTTTCAATCCCGTGCTGAGACAATCCAGATTTTCCAAGTTTATTGTGATGAATGGAGGATTGATGTTCTTGGATTCTTTTTTCAAGAGAACGTCCAGTTTGTCCAAAATAGGAGAGATCACAGTTGCAGGGAATTTGAATAGAAAATCAAATTTGATAAATGTAACTGTGATCTCTCCTATTTTGGATAAACTGGACGTTCTCTTGAAAAAAGAATCCAAGAACATCAATCCTCCATTCATCACAATAAACTTGGAAAATCTGGATTGGCTCAGCACGGGATTGAAACTAACCACAACATCCTTTGGTCAAAAACTCGCCTCTTACATAGATCCCGTTATAAATTTGAACGTTTATTCAAAGAAAGCGTAAAGGCCTTACTCCATCGTCCTAACCGGAATCGGAATGACTGTATATCTATATCAAAAATCTGGGAAAGTCTAATCAGGATAACTCATTAATTCATATTAATTTTATGCTATTTAATATTATTAATTAATATCTTTATTTCAATCATGTCTCTGTTAAAAATATTCCTTTTAATACTTAGTGATATAACATCACGCGACTTGTTCTATTTTTAAATGATCTATTGTTAGTATTCCACCTTGTATTTTTAAAAACTGTTCTTGTAGTGCCACTGAAGATGGTCTGCTATTTCCAGACCGAAATATTTGGTTAATTAAATATCTTTCTTGTGCTTACGTGCATATATTATTCAGTCTTTATGTCACAAGTATCCTTAAAACATCAAATTAATTTTGAAATATTCAAGAGGGAGTAATTTTAAAATACTTATAAGAAATATTTCTGAATACTTTTATTATAAGAAGTCATTTCTATGTTTACAACCCTATATTTACATATTGCATAGCATTTCAGGAGTTGTTGATGATGGCAACAACTCCTGAAATTTTATATATATATATATATATATATATAGACACACAAACATACATATGCAGTGTCTCCCAGCATACACTTATGTTTACCCATCAAGGGAAATTGTCAACTGTTCAGCCATGAAGCGACTTTTGATGACAGGATTGCAAAAACTAAGTACTGAGCAATGATGTCCAAACCAGGTTTATAGGTCTCTGATTGCTTCTATCAGAGAAATAGTCCAAACCATCATCTTCTGTACAAAAAATAAAACATAAATAAATCAACGGGAAAAGGCATCTGTTTGAGTTAGGAAACAGACTGTGCCATATGACATTCACCGTTTCTATCACTACCGAAACTCTATAGCAAACCTCGTGGCAGCCAATCTGTTTGAATGCAGTCAGCAAAGCAAAACACTCGATAGTTTCACGCTTGAATTCCTGCTCAAAGTCATCACTAGGTCGAAGAGCCGTTACCAAGTACAGGTTACTGGACTAGCTACTTATTTCCGACACTATCTCGCGGAACAGTCTGATGGGGGGATGGGGGAGGAGAAGGAAGAGAGGGATGTCATTCCTTACGCTATACTCTTCGTTGAATTAGAAACAAGGTCAAGAGAATCAGAAGGAAGCACTCAATACTGTGAATGGTTGGACTGCATTCCCTCAAACCTAGAAGGTGGCGAAACGACTGTCCCCAAAAATCGAATGCTGTCCCGCTCAGTTTCTACCAATGAGGGCGTGCTCTCGTTCTTATCCCCTTCTTACGTGGCGTGTGCCATAATAAAAAGCTCTTATAGAGCCCATGGTTGATTTTTCTGCCTCTTTCTTATCTGGGAAGGTGGAAGAAGGAGTTTCAGTCGCGACATAAGGGGGAATACAATATTGGTGGTAGTTCCTGTGTTTCTTCGATGCCTACTGCTGCGGTAATCATGGCATCTTGGTCGTTAACAAACCAATTTTTAAGAAAGGTAGGACATTCTCTTCTTTAGATGGTTTATTCATTGTGTAAAGAGCGAGGTTGTTATATTTTTCTTTTATTTTTTATACTTTTGAATCTTGCAAGGTGATGGAGACAGTTAAAATAAAATGATTATATTTGGTTAACTAAAGTTCATTACGATTTTCATCTAACGACAATGGGACATAAAGATTTAAATTTAGGCTCCCAATTTGGGTTGCGATTATGATTGACTTATATTTTCGATTTCATATTTCAGTTTATGCAAAACTTGGTCGCCTCTTTAAAATATTTATTATTATTATTATTATTATTATTATTATTATTATTATTATTATTATTATTATAAAAAACCCTCCATGGATTCAAAGATTCATCGTGGGAGGTCCCACTATTAGACAGTTCACTGTCTCTGCGCTCACCACACTCTCGGGCAATGTATGTGGGAATACATACACTGTGCAAAATATGTTTCCGAATAAATTCGGCTATAGACATGATAAAATTATCATTTATTCCGAGCTAAACAGAGTGATGATCGTGAAATGGAGAAGTATAATTAAACGAAACCTCTTGTCTAAATGTGCGACATGTTTTCAATTATTACAAAGTCAGTAATATATTCTATTACAATATTTAAATACTGCTGAATTCATCGACGGTATTCCGTTTATTAATCTATTACCGGGTACTTGAAAAAAGTAGTCATATTTCTAGTAGTGACACTTGATGACATTTTGTGCTCATAATTTATCTGTGATATATTGCACTTTGTTGACCTGTAAACACCTGTAATGCTGGCACAATTACAACTCTTGGATGCCATTCTGATCAATTCCCTAGATCATTTTACTGTGTATGTGCATTTGCGGATATCTGAATAACAATAATAATATATACAACAGAAGTATACATATTTTCATATTTTGGAAGAACCCAACTATGCCTTAATAATTTTTAATTGTTATTAGATGCAACAGGCTGGGTTATTATTATTATTTTTTTAAAAAAATAAAGTATCATTTGACTATCAATTTATTTGCAGTGTTTTGAAAACAATCGTATTTGTTAAGTTCCACGACTTGGTCATTTGAATAAAATAGATTGACTAGATATTTATGGGTGCATTTAGCAAAATGCGTAAGCATCTAAGCGTATTTTACATTACTTTTTTTTTCTTTCATAAAATGCCACTCTGGACCGACGGATTTCCTTGAAATTTTATATATATTGTGATTAAGTTCTTTGTAATGTTTATAGAATGGCAGTCACTGATGTTAAGATTTGCGCATTTTATTTTAACATGTTCTAACATTACACTATATGCTTCCACTGAAATATCGAAATCACTTCTGTCAAAGTTCCAGTATATTATATGGTGGTGTAATTATCATTCGGGCAATCAGTCGATCTTGAATTGTTTTATAGATAGCTTTTTTTTATTGTCCTTCGCAACACGGAGATATCAATATCAGTTGGAATTGTTCTGCTAATCCTTCCTAATTCACGCATAGGCCCACACTTTACCGGTTCAAAACTAAATCCGAAGGAATATAGTGATTAATACTAATTCCCGTAATTTCCTATGTCTGTATATTGCGTGTGTTCTGATAGCCAATTTATATGTTTTGACTGCGGAGGCTCTTGCCTAATGTTACTTACTTAAAAATAGTCTGTTTTCCAAAATTTAGATAACGTGATATACCTCAGTGAAGATTCTAAATATGAGCAACCAACCAACGTACCAACGCTGGTTTCGTACCAACCAACCTTTGGAGTGGAACAATTTCACGCTTGAATTTGATATTTTGAAATGTTTTTGTCTTATTATTCAATGTAAATGGTTCGACTCAAACCACAGTGAGATCGCAGAACATATTTTAGCAGAAATAGAGTTTGGAAACGACACAAAATAATAAGATGATAGTAATATATATATATATAGGCAAACTGGCTAGAGAAGAAAAAATGCTTTAAGTTTATTTGTGTAGATAGTGAATAGTGGGGACAGTGTATGTCGATGGAGGATTAAATAGCTTAGTGGGTGGTAGTGGTGAAGCGTGCCCTCAAGTGATAAATCCCTTGACGCCTTGAAGGTGTCAGTAATAATAACGATATACTCTTTTTTTGTGGGGAAGTTACGTGAGAATTTTATACAAATGCATAATAAGCATTTTTGAAATATTGTAATTTTGTAGCTTTTTTTTCCTACAACGAACCTACTAGGGATATAACTAATATGTTCCGATTATGTGAACTCTTGACGGCAAGACACTAAATAAAATAAACAAGACTTGCTCCAACAGAATACAAAACAACAGAACAACCTGATTCTGAACGATCACCTATATTCTCACTCCACCGACTGTTTTTTTTTATTTTTAACTTCTGTCAAAGCTTATTAAATAGTAGCTAAACCTTTTTTAGAACCCATAACGTTTGGTATGATTGCAGTCTAGTATGTTGTATTTTCTTTGTTCTGAAACATTTCAATTTGTTAAAGGGAAATCTGTGGAATCTATGGATAAGTTTCTGGATCACACATTTTTATACTGTTTTAAATGCTTTATTACGTAAAAGAAAAACAAGTTTTCCGAACTAAGTTCGTTAAAGAAAAATTGATCAAAATATTAATTCTTAAGAATCTGTGCCTACTTCTCAAAACAATTTTACCTTAGTTAACTCATTTCAGGTGTGTACTGAAAATATTAAGGCAGTCGTGATTAGTACGAAACCGTAAAAAACGCGCTTCACTTCTGTTTTTGTTAACTATCATAAATACGTGTGAAAACAAGAGTATATTTTTTGCATAAACAGTGTCTTAGAGAGTGTAACATTGAAATGTATTGTTATAACTGAATTCCTCAAGAACGCTGTTTTCTAAGGCAGATATTAGCTGTGGAGTCGCCTGTCACTTCGATTTCAATCCTGCTTTTGACATGTATTCAGATTATTAATACAACATTATTCTGAACTTTATATCCCTACATCAAGGTTGTTTGCTGACAGATTTTTCTATATATCACGCTACAGTTACACTCGAGTAACTCCATTAATAACAGCTTCTAGCAGAGGCATCGCACATGGCTGAACAATCCAGGAAGGCAGTAGAGGATGGTAAAAAAAAAAAAAGGAAATAAAAATAAATAAAAATGAAGACATTGATGGATGGTATTGCCTGAGAGGTGATCATGTAATATTTTGTCGTGGAAAACTCAACTTCCAAATATAAAGCAGAATCCTATTATCCATGTTAGCGATAATGAAATAAAAATTCCATAATTGCTTTCATTTAAACAAAAGTTTTAAATATTTTTTTTAGAGTGTACATGTTTTACTATTATTAATATTTTAGCAAACAGATACATGATTCAATTAACATTATTTTTGCTGGAAATTAATCCTATTATGAGTTTCCGCTTCTACTTTTAAGAAAAATGTTCTTTCTAGAATTTCAATCTATTTATATGCGAAACAGTTGAAAAAGAATGAAATACTTGAACAGTATTTTAAAAGTTTTATTTTCACACTCTCCCAGGAAATAGAATAAGAGAATATTATATGACTACTATATAAAGAACGATAATAATGATAGTACGCTCTATTATGAGCCTTCCGTATCACCAGTATATATCTGCACTTAGAGTGCAAATAAATAAATAAATACGGACATGAACAAACATGTCCGTATTTATTTTTCAGTGTCTTTACTGTTCACCACAAAGATTTTCTGTGATTTTCATACGAAGAATAAAGGATATGGCTGTAGGCAATTATAAAAAGATGTTTCGTGATAACATTCTTACAGAAAGATATTTTAAATTTAAATGAGATAGCCAAAGATTATGGAATGATAATATAAACAGGGAAAAAAAAAGCGCTGGCCTTTAAAGGACAAGATCCAGTAAGAAATAAAATAGCAATAGATAAAAAGATTTTAGAATAGGTGAATTCATTTAACTGCTTAAGATGTATGATTACATATGAAAATGAAAAAGATATAAACCTAAAAATTGTGAAATATTAACAATAACAGGTGTAATTAACTCTATATTTAAACCGAACCTAGTTCCAAAACAAACCAGACTAAAAGTATACAGTACATTAGCCCTACCAGACTTATTGTATGGAAGTGAACTCTGGACAATAAATCAAAACGACAAACAAAAATTAGTAACAGCTGAAATGAAGTTTATGAGAACTGCAAAGCATACTCTATTTGATCACAAAAGAAATGAAGAAATTATGAAAGAATTAAATTAAGGAATAGAAAAAATTAAAAAATATAAACATAAATGGATGGAACACGGTGAAAGAATGAAAACAGAAAGATTACTAAAACAAGCCTTAACGTACAAGCCATTAGGAAAACGAAAACCAGGACATCCTCTTAAGAGATTCAACGATGACTTCTAAGGCCGGAACAGGTCACTCTAGGCCTAAATCCTTGACAAGCATGATGATGATGATGATAATGTGATAACATTCTTACAATCTGGAATTACATTCTGGAAAATCATAAGCTGGGGCATGATTTTCCAGCCAAACTTGGAAATTTCATAGACAATCTGTTAACCATTATAATTAGCAATTTGTTAGAATAGTGTGTGACGGATATGAATGCAGTAAGGTCTTTTTATTTTAGGATTTTTTTTAGCTTTATTCACAGTTTTCATAACACTTATCTTCGTGTATAAAGTTGATGAATTTATTTGGATATTAAAGGTCTGCCAAAATAATGCTTCCATCCTCTCAAAAGACAACTCTAAGTTTTGTAACTTGGATTTTTTTTTCCCCTCGCGTGTGGCGATTTACACTTCAGTTCTCGGGATTGGTGTTTTCAGTGACATAGTCTCGTTATTAATAGTAACATTCTTGAAAAAACGAGGAAATTTCATAGACCGTGGCCGATCTTTAAAAGTCTCTGAAATGTTTCATAAGTTGGTATCCACTTACAAATTTTCCGGTATCATTATCTGGACACTAAGGGTGTTGTTCCACCTCTCTGATTTCAGTCAGATGAAGTGTCCAATAGTCCATTTGTTCCGTACCGATCTTCTAAAGTACTTTTTACTGATTTTATTTTGCTACTCCATAGCACTGTTGATATCAATGGTTTCTGAATTACGACAATGAACAATTCTCATATTAAATTCACGGATGTTTCCTCTCCTGATTTGACTATGAACTCAGTGAAGACATGCTACCCATGCGGACATCACTTGCACTAGCAACTGCTAAAAACCTTCAAAATAATAATAATAATAATAATAATAATAATAATAATAATAATAATAATAATGTTAGTTTTATAGAAAAGGTAAAAAATTCATAACTTTTGTAATGACTTTTGCGATTGAAAAAGTTATTGCAGATAAGTATTAGTTCCTGTCTGGAAAATCCTGCACAACCCAGCGCCACTGCAGGTATATGATCGACCGAGGGACTGCGAAAATAATGAAATAATTCTTCTAGTGTTTCGATATGCGGGCACAGAAATACAAAATTCGCTGATAAATTAATGAAAACAATATTAAAATGAAAGTTGACTAAATTGAGAAATGAATGAAAAAAGAAAAAGAAATTAAAGATTGTTCTCACATAAATAAATTTCGAAATTTTATGCTGTTATTAATTGCTATAACAATAAACACGAAAAAGCAAATCATTGAAGTAATTAAGCTCTTCCTGTTATGGTAGTTATTATCGTTATGTTATACTAGTTGCTCTATTAACAAGAAAATGGCTTCTTAATTTCCTATCAAGTCCAGATCCTTACGAGTTTCACCACACTGCCAAGACGATTGTCTGTTTGATGCTTAAGCGTAGATCCACATCATATCATGCAAGTTTCCGAATCTAGACCCAAATGGGATGGTAAACCCTTATTTCCAATAGTTTCATATTTTTATATAGTGCATGTTCTTCTGGCTGTACGTTTCCGGGGGGGGGAGAATCCTTCAGCTAACTCACCTTCAGGTGAAAAGCTCGAATAAAGATTCTTAGAGTTCAAGAGGGATTCGAACCTAGATCTTTGTGACCAAAAAAAGCATCGTTAAAAGCGACCGAGCTACGGAGGCACTCTTCCGGAGAGCTACAAAGCCATAGTCCTCCATACTGAAATTATTTTGACCGCTTTAAAATTTCCATCGTTAATATATTAATAATAAAACAATTCCTGGAATATCTACTTAGATTTTACGGTAAAAATCTCATTACTGAATCAGAGCAGCTAACTTGCTCTTGTAACAATGAGGAATTAAAAAAAAGAATCATTTTTCACGACGTCCTTTACAAAGTCTTCCTCACTCTACACAGTTTTAATTGTTCTCCTTAACTGCGAGCTATTAAATTTAAACGATGTAAATCATAATATTGTTATATGTACGTTCTAATTTTAACCGGAACTTTATTTTCCCTTTGCTGCGTTCGTCGGTCAACTATAACACTGTGCCGATTTTCAGCATGACCGAAAACGCTTTAACATCTTATGCTTCTTCTGATAAACACCATTCCAAATATCTGCAAAACACAGGTTAAGAATTATCGGGTGAGTGATTTGTAGGCTATCCGAACAAATACAAATCAAAACTACTTAGTTTAGAGGTTAGACAGGTTTATTTTAAACAAGTCAGAGCATATCGGTTCACTGGATTTTCTTTCTTATCACAACCATACTAATGGATAAAAAATACAATAATAACTGCTTCGAATTCTTCAGAAATAACTATTTCACTGTAGAATTTTAGGAGCATGAAATAGGATACTGGAACATCTGGGTGATTTCTTCTTATATACGTTACCGACAGAGGATTCTATTGTCAGCACAGTTATTGGAACGAGGACAAATTTATAAGTGGAAACACAAAATAATGTAGTACTTTATTCCCTTATTTCTTTTTTTTTTGTTCAAAACTTTCGTAGATATTTCTTTCATTAAAGCTGATTTCTTTTTCTTTTTGGAAGCAGTATCATCTTCTCACGTTTCCTTTAAAGTGTTAGCTCTGAGGAAGCAAAGCTTTATAACATCGGGAAATAAAGAAAATCGGTTTCCAGATCGTTATAATACTGAATTTATCAAACTCCAATGGTGATCAAAGAAACGCAGAAATATGTTTCTTAAAATTATCCAAGAAATAAACCAATTAATATTCGGAGAGCAGCGTACTTCACAATTACAGCCACATGAAAAGATATTCGGGAGAAGGCTCTTTGACACCATTATTACCCTCGGAACAGCAACAACTAAGTGTGGTTTGAAATTTTTCTGTTGTTGCTGTTCCGAGGGTAATAATGGCGTCAGAAAGCCTTCTCCCGAATATCTTTTCATGTGGCTGTAATTGTGAAGTACGCTGCTCTCCGAATATTAATTGGTTTATTTCTTGGATAATTTTGAAACCGCGAACTCACCTTGGTATTTATGACAAGATTCTGACCAAAATGTTTCACAGTGAGACACACACATGGGTGTGACTATTCAATTTGGGTCACAAGCAGTCATATTTTGGCTCCTTCTATATCAGTATTGTAGCGTGCTACCAGCATTCGTTCCTCTGATGAATCCTGTTGAAACTGCAAATCGTGCTTAGTAGCATGCTACAATACTGATATAGAAGGAGCCAAAATATGACTGCTTGGGACCCAAATTGAATAGTCACACCCATGTGTGTGTCTCACTGTGAAACATTTTGGTCAGAATCTTGTCATAAATACCAAGGTGAGTTCGCGGTTTCAGATACAAGATTTCTCGAGAAATCAGAAAAATCTTGTTGCGAAAATATGCAACTTACAGATACACATGCCAAATGATTGGCTACATTAGTATGGAAGCAATTAGTCATCAGAGGCTATGATTCTTATTTCCACGCCTTCTTCTGATTTGCCCTTTTTTTTTTTTTTTTTTTTGAAGAGAAAGGAATAACATTCCATAATTCGATTTGAGTTTCTCATTAACAGATAGAAAGTTTGTGGTTTTAGGCTTCTGTAACTCTGTCTCTATCGACAACGTCGTTTAGACTGAATCGAATCACGTTTAGGACAAAAAAACTATATATATATACAGTATATATATATACTATTTGCATTTAGGACCAGAACATTGCTAGCTATAGTTGCCTGCGTACTCTCTCTCTCTCTCTCTCTCTCTTAATGCCTTTGAAATCACATGGTAGCTCTGTTAGATCTCAATCTTTAACCCTCGATAAATCTTGCTTATTAACTGCCAAAGATATAGCCAGTTGCTGTCGATTTCCAAAAGTTGGTTAGGATAAAGCAGCTTAGACTACTTTATGAATAAAAGAAGTTAGAGGATTTTTTTATTATTATTCATTTATTTATGTATTTATTTATTTTTATTGCCTGAAGGGTGTTGTAATTACGGCCTGGGAACTTAAGACTATGGGGGGGGGGTCATAGTTAATTCGTGTGGTACTATGCCAGTTTTGTAGAGTTTTCGATGTAAAACCACCACACCACAAGGGATATCTAACACTATAAGTGAAAAGAATTCATAATCAAGTTTCCTTGTGTCATAGACAGGATTCGAACCCGGGTCTTTCCAAACAAAGATCGTCGATACTGATTGAAATATAGAGACTTTATTTTCATATCGACAAATGTTCGAAATAGCAATTTTACGTTTTTAACTCGCGGCATCAGTTTCGAGATGGCCGGACTTTAAAGCACGATGAATAATGAAAGCATGGTCATGAGCAGAGGCGCACAGCATGATCTGCGTACCACACTTGCAGAAATTCATCGACAGCTGCTTTAGATGTACCGAGAAAACGTCATGATATGAGACACATTTATGTGTGGTTAAATCTTTTGCTAATGGGAAGACAAAAAAAAAAAAAAAAGTCGAGCCTATCAATAGCTGGTGAGAATGCTACAAGCGAGAAGTTCTGAACCACCCACTACACTGCCTTGATTTCGGATTTAGTGATTTTCGTCTGTGTGGGCCACGATAAGAACATCTAGCTGGAATGTAATTTGCGATGTGTGGCATTTTAACGTGTGTGTGTGTGTGTGTGTGTGTGTGTGTGTGTGTGTGTGTGTGTGTGTGTGTGTGTGTGTGTGTGTGTGTGCTGTTTACACATATATAAACAACACACACATCGCTTGCCCTTTATATACACGCATATAGATTTCGTTTTTTTTTTGTTTTTATTTTTACATTCCTTAGCAGTTCTCAATTTTGAGACTGATTCCGTTGAGAAAGAAAGCTATAATGATTACGAAATATTATTCATGTTAATAATTCATTACTAAACGAATCTTGAAATATTTCTTTCCTATGGTTCCTCACTTCTCGAAGTTAATTTTTTTTTTATTTTCACAGATATATATTGTAACTGCACCTACAAATCTGAAAGATGTCATTCATTGATTTGTTGTGTTCTTTTCCTTTCAGATCGCTGCTTTACTGGTTATAGCCGTGCTGACAGAGACCACGCCTTTGATGCACCAGCGGTTCAGGCTATCTACTCGACCTCAGTTTTTCCTAAATCCATGGCGCCCCCTTCTTTCATTCATGCGAGATCCTTTAAGAACGTCTGCTCAGAGACATGTTCCTACTAAAATACTACCTCCTCCTTTTACTCCTATCTATCATCCATTAAGACCTTCATCTACTATTACGGGACCCTTGGTCGTACCTCCTCCAACCAGATTCATACCATTTCCACAGAATTTCGGACAGTCTAGTTCAAAGTTCATTCCTCAGATGTCATCAGCATCGCCCGCTATTACCTTATTACCCCAGTTACCCTCTTCGCCAACAGCGGTGATAATCAACCCACCAATGTCTTCTTCCATGCAGTCGTTCCGTCCAACAACTAGTTCGACATACAGTTCTCAACCGTCGAGGATTAATTTCAATAGCATGGCCCTCTCCCGTCCGATGAAGACCAGTGTCCAAGCAAATAGTCCAATGCCACACTCTATGAATGTTGTCCAATCGTTGTTAGACTACCAACAATCTGATAGCTATCCCACAATCATGGTAATTGAAGAAGGTAATCAGGAAGAGGAGGAGACGCAACAAGCCTCTTCGTCAACGGAAATGAGTTTTTCAGACAACTTCAAGGCATCAGGAAGTCGTTTATCAATTCCACTGGTGTTGCCAGGACCATCTTCGGAAACCAGTGAATACACTATGGCTGAAACGAATAATGATGAGAAAGAAATCAACTCCGGAAATGGTAATCAACAAATTTACCTGCTGGTTGCAACAAAGAAAAACCGAAATCAAATGAATAATAAGGAAGAATTTATATCTTCATCACCAATGATGATGAAAACAAAGAAAAACCGATTTGTGTCTCCTTATTTTACTACTGAAGGAATGGATTCTTCTGATGGTCCTGTTTGGTTCGTGAAAGAGTAAAGAGTTAAGACATCGGATGAACTGGGCATTCTATTATGGTACTATTTTTGCATCTGAAAATTATAATTCTCATTAACATGCAAACACACTCTGATAATGAAATATTCATCACTTACTACGCTCTGTCCTTGCACGTTTTGATTGAAGACTCTGTTAACAAGAGAAGAATGAAATTAAGAAACACGATCTTGAAGATTCCGAAGAAACGTCAAACTGATAATATAGATTATTAATATGTAATAAGAAGGAAATGCGATCAAGTTAAAGACAGTTAAAGAATATTACCATTTGAAGTATATTATATCTTAGAAAATTTAACACACCAGATGGACGTCATCACTTGAATATGATCACGAACAAATCCTCTCCTGAAGCCTTTTGTAAAGTTTGGTTTGTTTAATTTGCAAAATTGAAACCTTCGATCGATGTAAACCTGTTAAAGAACGACAAGCTTGTTTTATGAAGAGCTCCCATACACATACACACACACACGCGCGCGCGCGCAGACACATTATTTTCGGGTATGTTTCTCTTTGTGGATAGCCTAGATATGACTTTTTTAAATAAAAATTATGATACATGATTACAACATTTGCATCCTTTTTTTTTTTTTTTTTTTTTGAAATCGAGAATAAACAGACATCTTCCTTAAAACAACATCAACAAAGGAAGCTGTTAACACATACGCTGGAACGCCGAATCTAAAGAAGCAAAAAAAAAACGAAACAAGAATCGAAATTATATGTCAAGCGTTTACAGAAGCAAAAAAAAAACGAAACAAGAATCGAAATTATATGTCAAGCGTTTACAGAAACAAAAATATATAAAATGTTAATAATAACTGCGTAGCATTGTGATAAGATGAACTTTAGATTCAATTTTTCGTTGCCTGCTCTTGCCAGCACAACATTCATAATTAACACTGTTAAGTATTCTTTTTTAATTTTTAATTCAATATCGTTTTGTAGATGCATATTCGTTTTTGAATTGCAATTATTAACAATTGATCTTTGTCAAATTCCTCCTTGATTTCTTTTAAACATAACGATCTGATAGGTGTTATTACGTTAGTTTATTATTTTTGGTTTATAGCTCAATTTAATTTTACAAAATCCAGACATAAAGGTAGATTCCAGAAATAAATAAATAAATAAATAAATAAACTTAAGAAATCTCTAGAGCGCCGTAAGAAACCCAAATCAAGTTTAAAATCGCTTAGAAATAATGGATTACATATCTATTTTCCTGGCTATCGTTTTTTTTTTTTTTTAAATCTCCCCATAGCAACCCCGTATGGATCACATATTCTAAATCAGGAACTGGAGCTCCACGTATCATAAGCTTGCTATTCTTTAACTAATTTATTTATTTTATGCAAACTTTGAATGCTACGTTAATACTCAAGTCAAATTTGACACTTAAATAATTGACACAGGCCTGCTATATTTATGAGGAAGTCATGTGTTTTATTGTAACAAACAGATCAGTTTTGCTTTTTATGAATTGTGGGTTGCTTGCGGTAGGAAAGAGGAATCCAAAGCACATTTGAGCATTACCGACCATAACAGTTACATAAAATATCTCCGAACATCAGAACGATCTGAAATAATTTCCGTAAATATTTCTAATCAGCGATAGCAGCTTTCGACATATGGTATTACTGAACTTAAACGCAGTTAACGGATGACAAAAAGTGTTTTGGCAAAAAAGTCTTACATGATGAAAACATAAATAATGCTTTGTCATTATTTGTGATTAGGGGATAATCTATACGCACCGCTGTATAAAGATAAGAGGTTTCAATTTGTATTCAATAATCTGCACAGATTGCTCATAACAGCAAAACGCACTAATCGCACTACCTACTTGCCTTATTAAGGTTTACACCTGAGGAGTGTTCAGACTAACTGGACACTCAGAGAAATGAAATTTAAAAAAATTATCAATTTTTTTTTTTTTTTAAGAACACAATTCACATTTTCTTGGTAATATTTCATTACGGAACACAACTGGGCATTCAGACAAATGAAATTAAAAAAATGATCAATTTTTTTAATTTAAAAAAATAACATAATCACGTTTTCTTGGTAATATTCCTTTATAGAGCATCCATAGCTCAGTATGTATCTACAATGCCTTTTGGTTGGAAAGATCGCGGTTTAAATTTCGTCTAGAAAGCAAAGAACTCTCATAATAGCTTTTCAGTTGATGGTGAGTTAGCTGGTCTTCGTCAATATGAAAGAATTTAACAATGGGGAAAACTTGGTGAGCATTATTGTGATTCATGGCTTACAGTTTTAAGAAAGTATTAGAATATATCTGCATATATTTTCTGAGGAAGTATAAAGAAACTTCGAATTTCTTTTTAAGCAAGTGAAAACGTCAATTATACAGATTTTATGTCCAAGGTGACCTTTCTGCTTTGTACTAATACCTCATAAGGAGAAAGGAAGATTCTAGAAATCCAAAAGTAATAGCCTGAAATGCTCATGATGAGCAAGTGGGCAATTTGCCACAAGCGACAAATTAAAAAAAAGTGCTGTTTCACAAAACATTTGAGCCTATTTAATCGTGTTCAAAAGAAGTTATTTGAATGACTGTCGAAGAAACTAAGGCAGTGAATTGTTTAAGTTAAGGGATATTACATCCCATATCGTTTCTTAGCCGAATAAGAAACTCAAAGAGTTTCATGCCGAATATAGTAGAAACTATATAAAGTTCGGCAATTCCAAGCGTAAGCAAATACCTGGATACTGCAGCAACTGACCCTTAAGGTAGTGCAAGCTGAGGCAACTCACGTCAAAGGTGGAGCAAGATCCGATCACTATTCTTGATATTTACCCATAATGTGAACAGCTCCTAGGAGCTGTGTTACTGTTCTACATTATGAGAGAAGGTCACTACCCAGACCGGTTTCAACCTTTATTGAGGTCTCATCAGTGAGTAGGTAGACCTAGTTAATATCAAGTTTGTAGCGAACAGAACTTACAACCCTTCTATTCTAGAAATATATTCTATTGTGATACATAACCATGGTTTCTACTATAGGTGATATAATATTATAGTAATTTCTAGGTGGCTGAGATTCCCGTAATAGTAAAATTAATTCTTAGCAACTTCATCGCCACCATCACTGCAAACCACGTTTTCCTTTTATAGTTCAAAGCTGCAATGTGAACCGAAAATTGACTTCAAATAGTCTGCACACAAAATTGCGTTTCTATTTATATGTGCAATAATAAATATATATGATACATTACAATCACGCCCTCCAGAACATGAAAATTACTGGGATGTTCATAGTTTCATATTTATAATCTGTAATCGCTAGACATTACTCCAAAGCACAATTAGATAAATATCTGAACTTTGTTTCTTGAGATTCATTTCTTCTATGTCAGGATATTTTGTGCAACTTTAATCGCAAGGGAGAATGCATATACAGAAAAAAAACCCGAAAAAAATGCAGTACTTCAACTTAAAAATGAAGGAAAAGATGCTTGGTGGTACTTCGAGTATAGCAGTCCTATATTACTTCAGTGATCCAAGTGCAGGCAGCTTGGAAATAAATACTCATTTAGAATATCTTAATAATAAAAAACAGATATTATTCTGCATCTTTATGTGTTTGTTCGTGTGTATGTCACTGTAGATAGCATACTTCTAAACATCTGCCGCTGGATGTTTGCGATGCTTGTGCTTAGAAACAAACGGTACAGGCTAACGGCAATCAGATGTATCCATCACTGTTTATAATTAATAAAGCTTTGCCATTTCAAAAATAAACGGTGTGATTTATTTTTAAAACAACACACTATCTCAACACAAATGCCAACTTTCATTTTAGTGAAACTTTTGTTCGCACTAGCCTCCATTTTTCGATGGTATATTCTTTTATTATTCCTTTCGGGAATAATTCTGTTTTTCTATTTCGTTCTGTCTTTTTATTCTCATCTCATCATTCCTTCATGTGAATAATTCATCATATCCATCAGGTTCATTATATCATTTGGCTTAAATCTCAACAATACATAGAAGAATATTATTATACATTGCAAAGTAAAGCCAAAATTTGAATGATATAAATTAGATCATAGCCTTCTAAAATCTGGAGACCACTATAATAAAAACGGATCACAGCAAATACAGAGAGGAGTATTTGCTCTAGGTAGCAAATTTTCTTTTCAATAATTAATTTCTGAAGTGGATTATTACATTTTGATGAGGATTTAAATAATATGTAAACAGTCTCCAGTATAATCCTTATATGCCTTATTTCTCAGAGGAGCATAAAAGTAATTGTAATCATAAAAGTATTGGGCTGTTCGAAAGGTTATAAAATATCAGAGCATGTAGTAAATCATTCTTTGAAAACGTTATCTGATGTTGGTGGACATAACACTGGTTACATATATTAAGAAGAGTGCGCCAGGTCTGTACATGCAAAAGTGGCACTCAAAGCAACATGGCTACGAGACTAGAGAAATGGAAAATCTAAAATTGAGGGGTGCGATTCATATGGGCCCAAATATATATAATGAACAATTAATGGAGAGGAAGCAAGGTTTTATGTGCATTGCGTTCTAAACTGTATATGGCGACCTTAGCGAACTTAATGGACAAGAGTTATGAAATTGGGTAGATATTTTGCCCTTTGCATGAAAAACTTATCAAATATATCAACTGTTTTCTTCAACATTCCAACCGTGCTGTATCCATTTTTTGTTTCATTGCTACTTTGGTAAATGCACAGATTTAGCATACTCTTTTGCTTGTTGAAGCAAATAAATAATCTATTTGACCTTAATATAAAAACAATTGTAGATTGAAACTGTAAATCACAAGTGTCTTTAGCACTCCTTCAAATTCGTAAAGAAATTTATCCTTTATAAAATAGGATAAAGGGGTGTTGTCCACAGCGTTTTATGTTGAATTTGAGTATTCTCTCGAAGTGATAGATAAGAGCAGATGTTATATTCCTAATTCTGCCTAGTGTTTATTTGTATGTACTCGCACGTGTGTGTGTGTGTGTGTGTGTGTGTGTGTGTGTGTGTGTGTGTGTGTGTGTGTGTGTGTGTGTGTGTGTGTGTGTGTGTGTGTGTGTGTGTGTGTGTGTGTGTGTGTGTGTGTGTGTGTGTGTGTGTGTGTGTGTTCGTTCGTTCGTTCGTTCGTTCGTTCGTTCGTTCGTTCTATGGCTGATTTTCCTGAGCTGCGGGATTAATAATCAGAGTTTTAGTTGAAAAAAAGAAAATTGCTACTTTCATTTCTTAGTGGTCGACTAATTATCAAATGAAAAAAAAAAATCTCAGAAAAAAAATGTTAATCGGTGATTAAAATAGCATCTAATGAGGTCTTCTATTGCAGACCTAGCATCACGTAAATTATCACGCACCTATGCAGACCGTTTCTCCTGTGAAGATGCATCAATTGTTTAATAAATTAGTGCAGTTATAGAAGAAAAATGACATTTCCCATTTAAATTTATTAAACTGATAATAATAATAATAATAGTTAGGACACTTTCAGCACATTTTTTCAGTAACAGAGAGAGAGAGAGAGAGAGAGTCGATCAGTTTTTGTCTCGGATGTTCTCTTTTCTTTTCTTTTTTTTTTTCTTTCGTTTTCTAATATCAAGGGAAGTAGTAATGAACAAAATTCAGATGAGAGTAAACCATAACAACTGTCAGCATCATTGAGTTACAGTAAAATATTGGGTTCATTTGGTGTATTGTCTAAAAACTGTGAATTAGAAATTTGTGATATCTCTGCTATCGTGTCATTCCAAGTATCGCGTTGTGGTTATTAAAAACTTGAGAACAAGAAATGTAAAGATTACAAAGATAATCAGCAATGAGCTGTCGAGTGAAATTTTTCTCCATTTCAGAAAAGTTTGTTTCTGATGCAAAAAACATAATCGCTTTCATTAAAGTTGACTAATTTTCCTCAAATATATCACTTTAACTCTTATAAAAGACCATGCGCAATATATTGTGACACATGTTTAAGGTGAAGGAGACTGTTTTTACATGAAATTTTGTAATATGCAAAATTATTATTTTGGTGTATTATCCTTTTAAGTGAAAAGTAATACTTTTGCGAACAGTCAAGTCATTACCCCCCCCCCCCCCAAAAAAAAAAAGGCCGAATATATGGCCATAGTACGTGGAGAATGCAGGCTAGATTTCGTAAAGATAAACGACTAGACTTATTTTCTGGAAATTTTCTACATATTTTGGAGCTTTCTTTTCTAATTTACACATCATTATACATCAGAGTCTCTCATGGTTTCAACAAAGGATATCAGCAGTGAACGGAAAACTCTGAAAATATACTTGAATGATGGAGTGAATGTATCCTTCGAGTTAAAAGAACAAATAGGGAGTGCATGGATGTGCAAGCTTATTAAACAAGAGATAGCAAGAAGGAATATCATAACAATGAGGATGAGAGGAGCTATGAAATATACAAAGCGCAGGGCAGAAAAGTTATGTGTATTGTACGGAAAAAGCCAGAGTATGAAAAGAAACTGACCAAGTAGGATAAGGCCACACAAAAGAATTTTAATGGTTATGCTGTAAGTAAAAGAAGGAATGAAAGTGGAAGAATAATTTATTGAATGCAGACGGTCAGAATCAGATGCAATTATTCAAATAATGATGGCACACTTTGCTAAAATCTATTAAACCAGGGTGTATGTCACATGATGTTACTACACTAGATAGGATGGTGTGTGTGTGTGTGTGTGTGTGTGTGAGAGAGAGAGAGAGAGAGAGAGAGGGGGGGGGGTTGCATGACCCTAGAACTGTCGTCTTGACTAAATTTCGGAAGTCTGGACAAATCGGATAAAACATGTATGCTAAAGGAATGTTCAGCTGTATTGATTGGGGACTAATGATTGTACAATTTGAGTCTCATAGCTCAGGAAAGATCCCACAGGAATGGAAAGAAAGATAGTCCTGTTTTACAAGGACGTGCAAAAAAAGATGTGTTTAACTACCGACTTATCATTTTCTCTGAGGTGGTGGTGAAGATGTAGAGAAGTTGGTAAAGATTCACATACAGAAATGCGTTGACAGTCGAGATACTTTGCAAAAAAAAAAAAAAAAAGAAAAAGAAAAAAAAACGAGTTTACCAAAGGGAGGTCATGTCTGAACAATTTGCCTATATTTCATAATAATATGATGGCTGAGTTGGATAAGGGTAAAATAGATATACTATGATCAGTGGCGGCCGGTGAAAATTTTAAATGGGGGTGCTGCATATACAAAATAAAATTTTTAAAAAAAATCTTTTTTTCCTAATCAGTAACCAATTTTTTAATAAGTAAATCTGCATATTAAAAATTGCTTTATTAAAAATATTTCGCCCTCACCACGAACACACACCAATAATAAAAATTTCGTACACAGAAATAACGTGCGCAAGCATACAATATCGGTAGCGACACTGCTCAACGAGCAGTGTCGGTTTCGACATTCCAACACTTTTGTTTCGTTACATATTTGTTTCGTGTAACGATAACTGAGAAAATATAATTCTTTTCATATTTTCAACAGTGACACTAGTCATAATTCAGCCTTGTATCTATAATAAATAAATAATTATATGTTATTTTAACAGAATAAAATAAGATTTATCAACAAATATTTCGCCCTCACCACGAACACCAACGAAAGTGATAAAAGTTTCGTCTCTCACAGAAATAACGCGCGCAAGCATACAATTTATCTGTAGCGACACTGCTCAACTAGCAGTGTCAGATTGACTTATTATGTGCAGTGACAAGTGCAAACGAATATCGGCGAGTCTAGCCGGAACTGACCGAACGTGATAATCCCGACACTGTGTTAGATAGCAGTGCATTTGTTTCGTAATCAAAAGCGTTAATCGAACGATTCCAATCATTAACTATTCAAGCAATGTCGAAACATAAGTTGTAACCTTTAACATGTTGTATTGCATTTATATAATGTTGTAAGCATTGTTATTATTTATAAACACAAAAAAATATAATTTTTTCGTTTTTCCTTGGGAGTGCTGCAGTGTCGCAGTGCTTATGTACAAGCCGCCACTGACTATGATACTAATGGACTTTGCTAAGACTTCACAAGACACCTCATGAAAGTCCTTTGCATAAATCAGAAGATGTAGGATTGGAATATAAATTATTGACTTGGAGAAGAGAGTGACCGACGGCAGTTATCAGGGATTGGTGAATGAGTGGGGGAGTGAGTTAGCCAGATTTCAGATAATCAGTGGTATTTCACAGAGATCAATCCTTGGACTCCCAGGATTGGAACATTGTTCTTCAAATCTACACATCAATGATATTTTAAAGGATTTGACAGGAGATATACAAAAAGAGGCTACACTCAAAATATATTTAGTATGTACATTTAGAAATAGCTTAACTGAATACATACATTCAACGCGTAAACTGAAATATATCCACGCGTGAAGTCGAATATTTTTAACTTTCAACTAACGGCACAAAACTCATATGAGGTAATTTCAGAAAGATGTTGGAGAAAGCTCAAAGTCGTTTAACAGGACCAACGATATGAAACCTAACTCTTTTTGAAGATGAAGATTATTCATGCCATGATTTATACTATTTTAAAAAGACATCAAGGAGATCTTATGGGACAGTCAATTGCATTTTTTAGAGCGTAATTACAAAATAATTTATTAAAACAGAACTTTTATGTATAAAAATTATCCCATGATTTTAATGCTATTAAATACATACAATGAAGACACGAAAGTATAAGCAAGTTGATGATAAACTAATTTTTAAGCGCAAGAAAGATAAAGTTAGATAGGAACGGAACAAAAATCCTCTTGAATAGTTCGGGAACACAATACGCCATTGCTATCCTTAAAAATGTTGCAATATGCTAATCTAAACAAATAACTAATCATTTTCATCAAAATTGAGTATCTACAATTTTACATAAGTCTGTAAAAGAATAAGGTATACTTGGCAGGTTTCGCTTTCTTCCAAGGCAAAGTTCCCGAGCAAGACGTGCTTTTATCTGTAAGATATGAATACAATTTAAATCAATTGGAACTGTTAAAGAGCAAAAGAAATTGTGGATATAAATATGTGTGTGATCAGAGTTGTTTTCATTTGATATTAACTGACTTTTTAAATACTGTTTCTGAAATACACTTGGGAATTTTAATTAAATATGGTTTTGAAATTAAAGATTTAAAAATGTATTGCTTACTCTACACACAGAGTAAGCAATACATTTCAATGAATTACTCGAAAGAAGATCCGAGACATTTGTCATTATGCAATGTTTCTTTGAAAAGTGTTAGCAGAAATCCTTGAAAGAAAAGGGAAAAGAACATAAACAAGAGCATACGATTAGTTTTTTTTATTTTCAAATAAACATATTGAAGTTGATATTATAAATAAGTAATATCAGTAACGATAACATTCCTGATATTTCTTTTCCAATATATTTACCAGTCTGAGTGGCCAAGTGTTAACATACCCGTATTCTAAACAACAATCTACGGGTTCGAATCCCCGAAGGGATGCTTTCGAAAGCTTGAAGCGGTTTGAAAACGTCCCATGTTTGGTCTCTAGAGCAAGAGGGTTGCTACGTAAAAAACAAATAAATCGAAAAAAAAAAAAAAAAGAAAAACCTTAGCCCATCCACTGTACTATAGATTCCTAAACTTTTGTGGGAGGCAGTCCCAGTGACTCAGTCGGTTTCGACGAAGCACTTGGGTTGGAATCCCATCTAAGAGGCGCAGACCCTTTATCAGGGTTTTTTCAAATTAAGGTCAGTTGGTAGGTTTCCTACGGTAATGGCAAAGTTTTTTCCCGAAAACTTGGATGTTTCATTCCACAAAAACAAGCAAACCGGTCCCGTGAATATAAGAAATTCCTAGACATAATAGATCATGAAGACAGGATTAACCGCCCTCTCAAAGTATTAATTAGATTTGTTTCAAACAAATCTAATTAATACTTACTTGGCAGTCACAGGCCATTCAGTCTAATACGCAAGGGAAGGTGGGATGGGATATATTATTCAATACCTTTCTCATATTTAAATATGTACAAGAAAGGAAAAAAGGGTTGAAGCTGTCGAGTCCAATATGTAAATCATTTCCGGATTAAACTCACAGACTGCATTTTTCATAGGCATTTTGAAACCTGGGTTGCAGGTGGTCACCAGATAATGCCACCAACTAAAAAGAGTAATATACTTTACAAGTCATTTAAAATAATCTACTATCTCTATGATGATAAATTTAAAAGCTTAATATTAAAAAAATATTTAATAGATATAATTAAGTTTTTTAAAATGCTTTAATAACATGATTTAAAAAATTTTAAACTTTAAAAGGGGTAATGCAAAGTAGTATTTATCAGCGTTATCGCTTTTAATAGTGTGAGTGGGGAGGAGATAAAAATTGCTCGAAAAAAATTCTTCGACTAAATATTTTAATCTCAATTATTAGCATATAATTACAATGTGTTTCAGTTACCTTAAAGATCCTACTACAACGTCTTATATTGTAAGGCAATGCATTGTGCAATAACTTATGGATCCCAAAGAAGATACGAATTGCAGCCCAATGTGGTTTAGGGAAAATAAATGGAATTTTTTTTTTGATGTATGAAATTTTCGGATTCATTCTTATTAAAATAATATATATTTAACCACAGTTTTACAATGCACTTACTTTCGTTTTCCAGCGGAGGTCATTTAAATCCATGGTAAAGTTGGAATCTTTAATCCACGTTGGGAGTTTGTCGGTCAATAAATCCCACCCTTTTATAGAATTAACCCAGAAAGGCATGTCCAAAATGGTATCTTCGTTTCTTACTTGTCTTTTATTGGAAGATCCTACATCATCACAGTTTTTTGAAATAGAAGGTCCATCTAGCAAGGGAGTTGAAGAAGAAGAAATGCAAAATGCTGAACAGTTCTCACCACCTCGGTGATTAGTAAAGGAATCAGGAATCGACAAAGCACTGTCACTCGAAGATCTCAGTTTGGTAACAGTTATGTTGCCATCCTCTGGGCTCAAACATCGAACTAAACCACTAAACTGTACCTTAGATTTCTTTGTCTCCAACAATGACCACGTACGTTTTAATCTGCAGGAGATTTGTAATGATCGAACGTATGATTCAGGACTCTTGTCCACGAAAGGTGAATGGTGGAGATTCTCTGGAGCTAGAGGATCACCGAATTCTTTACAAGATGGAAACAAATGCTGAAAATTTTAAATATATATATATTTAATAACATTCACCACAATCCATTAGAAATGTTTGAAACATTCAAAAAATAAAATTTAAAAGTACATTGACTGAACAATCACACTTTTGAGGTTATTTCTTTCATCTATTTTTCAACGTTTCCGAAAGAAACCTAACACTACTAGCATACTTATATCTATAACTTCTATGAAAAACGTTTCTATACCTTCAGTATGCAAAAGGTATAATTATGTATAACGTTTTTAATCCATATTATTTCATATTCCGTTTTCTTCACAAGTCAACAGTGGCCTGTTATGACCAGTTACGTTGCTTCACATATCATAACCTATAATAACAATAAATGCTACGATAAAAAAGAAACTTGAACTTTCGGTAGAAAAATCCCTTCCAAAACTGTCTATGAGATCGGCCAACTTCAGCAGAAAGGTTCGGAGTAATAATTATCGTGTCCTTACAGGATTCAAATCCAAACTTTTCCAAAAAACAAAACAAAAAAAGGGCATTGGTACTACATATTACACTATGATTATTTTTTACATCAATAAGTCTCCTGATCTAGATGACATTCATCCTTCTGTGTCTCAAGAATTAACATTGTATCGCCTATATAAACTGCCACATTCATCTGGCATCTATATGGCAGTTTATATAAGTATCACATATTTATATAGCGATATAGCCTTTATATAGCTTGGACCTAAAAAGAGAGATATAAAAGTAATCAAACTATTGTCCCCATCTCTCACCTCGGTGCTCTCGAAAGTGATGGAGATGGTCATCAGCTTCTTCACTACTTGGAGAACCATCAATTACTTAGCGATCAATAGTATCGATTCCGCCATTCTCGTTCTGCAGCCGAACTCCTCGTTAACCTTATCCCTGGACATAGATCATGGAATGATTTGGAGAAACCAACGTGGTTGCTTTTAATTGAATTTGACGTATCTGGCATTGAGACCTTTTGAACAAGCTACCATCTTATGGGTTCCCTCCTGCCGTCTGTGATTAGATTGCTAGTTTCTACTCCAGTAGTTCGTTGTGTGTCATGGTGGATGGCTTCCTCTGATCTAATTTCTTTATCAATGCTCCAGTATTAGTGTTCTGTGTACTTTCACTTATGCTCTTCGTCCTTTACATCAGTGACCTTTTTCTGTCTGACTTCAAATCCTATTTAGTTTATTCTTTCTTTTTTTTCTGATGACAGTACTCTCCATTCCTCTTCTTTCACTCCCTGTAGTACTCAAATGATTCAAGCTTCATGATCCTTCATAATTAATGACTTAAATACTGATCTTCTCACCATTCTCATGTGAGGTGAAGACAACTTAGTAATCGTCACTGCTATTAAAACCCACCCCAGTCTTATTACTCGCAAGAAAGATCCAACTTCACTCCCACTTTTGATAACGTTCCGATATCCTTCAAGATCAGTTTTCTCTTCTTGAATTGACTGTCATATTCAGCTTATCGTTGCACAATCATATTATAAATAGTCTCCTCAGCCATGGTACTATTTTCCGTGTAAAACACTACTTCTCTCCAGATCAGTTCCTAATAATTTATAAGTCTCAGATCAAACCAATAGTGTTATATTGTTCTCAGATTTGGGGTGGTACACTCTAAACCTCTCTAAGAATTATTGATGATATACAGGAAAGAAATCCGTACAATAGGTGACCATCCCTCACAGACTTTCTTCAGTCGCTTTCCCGTAGGTTCTGTTTCCGCATTGTGCCTTTTCTATAGGTAATAAACATTGTTCTGTCTTACTAATTTTATCTAATGAGTAAAATCCCCAACTTTTTAAGAAACATATTAAGAGATTTCTTCTTTCTCCTTAACCACTTCCCCACTCATGCCGCTATTGTGTTATAGATCTTCTGACTTTCACGTGTGGGTTCATTAAACAGAACAAACAAAAATCATTATAATCATTAAAGTTCTGCAGAATACTACTGTACGATAGTACTATATGAAAGTTTTTACACTATTAATAATTTTCTATCGACTATTTTCTTCCAAACGAGTCTGTTATTTTTCAGGATCGGAATCTTATATTTCGACATTGGTCTTCTTTTGGGTCTTCTTCCTGCCATTATAGCATGAATTACCTGCTTTACTAATCTTTTCTCTCCCTTAAGTGGCCATACCAACTTCCATTAGCTCTGCAAATACATTCTTTTTTTTTCTCTTTCTGATTTTCATGCCAAATGTGTTATACCAGTTATTCAATTTAGATAGGTAATGCTGCAGACGTCTACCGTAAGTATTTAGGAGTATAACATGATCTGCATAAATCTGCAACGGGCTGTGTTTTACGTCACCAATTCTGGCATCAGGTTTAAGGTCAATTTCCTTCATAGTGTGATCCATAGAAATGATGAATATTATTGGATATAAGCGTGTTTCTTGTTTTAAACTTGAGTTATCAAACCATCTTCTGTATCTACTTCAATTCTAACTGCTGACTTGCGGATTCCTTTTACGGTTCTTTTCCTTCATTCATTTCTAATCTTGTTCAATAGCCTCCAGAATATTTTGTTACCATCCTGATATTCATCTTATATATTTTTACCACAGTAGTCTTTTCATGACTTTTTGTTTGGCTGCTTTTACACATTACTTCACTTTCTTACATTTTCTCTGTATTCCTTCACAGCATAATTCTGTGAGAGAATGCAGAGGAAATATTTAAAAATATATACTTGCTTAGGAACCTTCGGAACGCTTTCTTCTTTCTGTGACTGCCTCTTTAACTTCCTGAGTCCACCATGAAGTTTTGATTTTTCGATCCTTGCAGACAATTTTACCAAGTGTTTCTTGATGAATCAGTTAATATTTTCTGCAGATTTTGCCATCCAATCTCCAAGATTTTAAAACTGCTTCACTTTGATTATGTTTTAAAACCAGCACATGTTTTATTTCAATATGTTATACTAATTTTTATCTCTCTTAAGAGTAAATGGTGATCACTTCCTATTTTAAATTTTCTGTACACTTTTCTGTTCTGAACTAGTGCGATTTCGCACAACAATAGCATAGTCAGTTTAGAGCTTTCTTATTTCTTGTGTCCTCCTCCATGTAGGTTTGTGCACATCTTAATGCCGGACGTTTTTCTCTTTTCTGCAAATGCTCCCAACGCATTCTTACATATCTGGTATTCATTCCTAAACTGCGGCGTAGATATCCAACCAGAATAGAATTTTCCTTTTTCCTTATGTGAGCTGCCTTCTCTAAAGATTCAAAGAATTCCCCCGCTTCTTCCTTACTAGAACCTTCAAATGCGACCATAAGCACAAATAAGTCTCATCGTATAATTCACCATTTTAATGTTTGCTTACATCACTCTGCTTGACAATGCTTGCTATTCAAGAAGCATATCCTCGTATTTAGTGTTGAACACTACTTCCTTTCCCTGATCATTATTGTCTAAATGACATCTTGTATTTGTTATTTAGAAGAATTTCTGTTTTCGTTTTCTTTGTTTTGGTAACACCAATTACGTCGAAGTGGGACTTTTTAAAATTTTCTGCCATTTCTACTTCTTTTCCGTTGATTGATACTTCTTATGTTGATGATGTCTAACTAGAATTCTGCTGCTGTTGACTTGAGTTTAATTTTTAAAGTAATACTGCGTGTTAAATTAAAACTGAAAAAAAAAGTAGATGCTAGTTTCTAATTGTTCCCGGTCCCTCTCTATCTAATATTCATCACAGTCTGTTAACATATTTGGCTTTAAGTTGTCTTTATAACGTTCGTTCCTTCTTTCCATTGTGAAAATATTATTGAAATTTTTTCCAGTAAATTCACTAGAGATATGATTATGCAAAGTTTGCAAGAGAAATTGTAGCAAAGAAAATTCCAACCGAAGTTGCATTTTTCTTCTGCTTGAAGGTCTAGAATAAAGAGAGTGTTAAGTCTCCCACCCAGGAATTTGTTAAAGTATAGTATATTTTGTACTGTGGATGGACTGAGGATTTTTTCCCTATTTTTATCAATTATATATATATAAATCTAGTGATTATGACAAGTGAAGAACACGTGTCATAATCATATAAAATGCAGTAAAATAATATTTTTGGAAGCACAAAAAACATCATCATTTCGGGACAAAGTCAAGTACTGAGAGGCTATTTCTTCCCTTTGCTGCCTTAAGGCATTCACATAAAAATCTTTATATTGAAAAAACGAGCAAGTTTAAAATTTCATTCGGTGGATGAATTCTGAACTCAGCGCTACTATCACGAATGATTTTCATGCTACTTCCTTTGTAACCAGAACGGAGAAGCACCTCATATGGTATGCCATCGTAAATATTACTGAGAAGCATTCTAAAAAACTCAGAAAGTACTAGCACCACGTTATGAAAAACGACCTCACGTCTCAAACTGTTGTGTGTTGGCCCGGAACGACACACCACATGACGTCAGATGCGACGCTAAGCATCCATATATTGTATAATGTTGCCGTAGAATTCATTTCACGGTCAAGAGATAAACTTGCCAACTGCAGAACTAATGTACAATATAGTTTGAAGGAATCACATTGGAAGGCTGATATGAGGAGTTTTATATGATTATACGAACTCATGCGTAGTGCATACAAAAAAAAAATTATTACATCATTTTATTTATAATATCAGTTATTACATCATGGTACGATGCGAGAAATTACAGTGGCCCACAAGAATTGTTAGCGTTTCAGATGTTAAAAAAAATGAATACCCAATTAAACAGAATTATCAATCATCGTTTGATGAAATACATAAACTATTCCTTATTTTATGCACAATAAAAATAGGGCAAGGGAACTTTATGGTTTCCTATATGCGGGCGAATTATGTAAGAAATAGTACTAATTCAACATATTTATTATTCAGTTACATTTTGAAACATAACTAGTTTGATCAGTACATCTCTTATTTATTAATAAAGGATATACTGTCGACAATCTATAAAAAACAAACCTACGAATCTACTTATTTTATTTTTTTTATTTTTTGAAGAGATGGTCTTCATTAATGCTTTGAATTCTGCACCAGGGTGAAGAAAAAGAAAATTCCGATTTATTAGAGAAAAATATACTTCCATAAAATCCTGCATACCTATTCTTTCGCTAACACCCGAGACCAAAGCACTACTATTCCTATCTCATACACCAGTAAGTGATACACATCTGAAAGAATAGCTAAAGTAGTAAAGAAGAAATATAACCTTCAAACCAAACTTCAAACATGCAACCCAATCCGATCATCAAAAGACAAGTACTACAAATACAAACTCCATCCTGAATTAAATCTTGGAGTGTATCACGTGCCCGTGAATGCAACTTGGCTTATCATGGAAAGACAAGAAAATCTGTTAACATCCCTCGGAGAACACACGAAGTGCATTCGCTACCATCATTTGTGGCAAGTCAGGACTGGCAGACCATGATTTAGACCATTGGTCTTCTGACACTTGTGGAATGCTTATCTCTAATTATGATTTCTATGGAACCCTATCCAATTCAGCCTACTCGTATTTTTAGCTATAAAAACGAATTAATTTTTAGAATTGTAATATTTTTTGAAAATAATAATACAATAACAATATCAAAAAATAAGGATTATAATGAAATCAAAAGGGTAGAGCCATACTTATGCACAGTTGCACGAGGATCTAGCTGGGGCCCCGAAAAATTAGAGCCAATTTAAAGGCTCCAAACAATGAGAAAGGGGTCCCGGAGAACTTTCGCACCTCTGCCCCTTCCCGCACCTGGAAAAGTGTAAGTACGACTCTGCAAAAGGGGCATATTCAGAGGGTGTTAAGCAGCTAAACTGTTTAAAATCAATTCGACTTGGAACGGCTCGGTACTCGAAAATATGCATAATTTCCATGGGGAAAGCGTGGTTTGTACAGATATTTAAAAATTTTAAGGGCATACGTTTTTATATTTATTTATTTATATTTTTATTTAAATTATGAGTTTTATTTATTTCAATAATTAATTGAAATAAATAAATTTTCTAATATATAAGAAAAGGACAAAAATCAGAATTGTATTAAACATATTTCTGAGGAACCTCCGAATGTCCCACAGAACATGTATGATTGGATGGAAAAAATCTAAATTATTTGTAACATGTTCTTGTCCGCGCGGTCAGCCTAGTGGCTGTGCGCTTCGCAACCATATGCCTGGGGAAGGAGTGTCCTAGGTTCGATTCCCATCGGAGTCGTAGGGAGCTGAAGGATCTTCCTCAGTCATAGCCAAGTTAGCCGGTCTTGGGCGCGGGCAGTTGGGTTTTTTCTCCAGTTTATCCTGGGGTTTTTCATCCCGCAATGCAGACAACCCGTCCTTGAGAACTCAACACTACAGACATAGGATACACCGGGAGTAGGGCTGGCCACCTTATCCTGTGAGCGGTTTGAGGTCAGATGATTAATTAACCCTCGACACCGCAAGGTAAAAGAGGGTAAAGGGAAGATGAGATGAACATGTTCTTACATAATTAGAGGAAAGGGGCGGTCGCCACCACTGTCAACATCCATATACAGTTCAAATTCAAACATATTAAACCACCTTCTCATCTTTTATTTTATCTATCTGATCTTTGGAACAGCCTTTCCCATGTTTTTCCTAAAGAATTAAACCCACAACTTTTAGGGAAATTAAGATCCTTCCTTCTCCTTGACCTTCTGAGGAACCTCCGAAAATGTCCCACAGAACATGTATGATTGGATGGAAAAAATATAAATTATTTGTAACATGTTCTTGTCCGCGCGGTCAGCCTAGTGGCTGTGCGCTTCGCAATGTAAGTTTATAATGGCAGTGTAAGTTTATAAGTTTTGTGATATCATTTATGTGACCAATACTACTACTACTACTACTACTACTACTAATAATAATAATAATAATAATAATAATAATAGACAGCTGAAAAAAGTGGATTTAAATACTAATAAAACAAAAGCTCTTAATTTTGATTTGAACAACAAATGTACCCAAAGAAATTAAAATAGCCCATTATATAGTAGAAGCTAAGAATTTTGTATACTGACAACTAATGTTCATGCCGAAGGTGGAAATGAAGAATGTCACACAAACATTGATGAAAGCAAAATATTGCTTTAAAAAGACTGAATAATACGAGGGTGGTCTGAAACGTTCTCTGCCTAACAATGAAAAAACGAATTTATAATTTCAAAATTATTTTTATTTTTTAACATAATCTCCCTTAAGACTAATACAGTACATTTATTCCTGATAATGGCGCTGGAGCATTATCCCGTCCCTGTAGTGGTTCTCAGTAAGATCTGCAAAATACCCCTCTACAGCTGCAATCACCCCTTGATTCGAAGAAAACCCTAACCAGAGGAAGAGTTTTAGTTTTGGGAAGAAATAGAGGTCAGAGGGAGCCAAATCTGGGAAATAGGGTGGATATTCCAACAATTCAGAGTGCAGATCTCTAAATTTTCCCATTGCCAAAACACATTTGTGAGCAGGTGCATTGTCCTGATGAAAGATGGATTTTTTTCTTCTGCAAACCGGATTTTTTCTCACGAATTTTTTCGTCTAGTCTGGTTAAAAGATCGGAATAATATTCCCCGGGTTTTGTTTTACCCTTCTCAAGATAATTAATAAACAAAATGCCGTTAGCATCCCAAAACCCCGATGTCATGACCCTTCCTTTTGATAGAACCGACTTTGTCTTCTTTGGCGCTGAACAACCACTGTTTTGACTGCTGTTTGGATTCTGGTGTGTAATGGTGAATCCAAATCTCATCGATAGTAATAAATCGACGCATAAAATCAGTTTTATTCTTGTTAAAACGCTGTTAGCACTGTTCACAGATTTTCATGCGAGTGCGTTTTTGATCTGCTGTGAGCAAGCGTTGTGCAAACCCATCTGTGCAAAGCTTTTTTATTTGCAATTCTTCATGCAAAATATATACTACATTCTTTTGAAATGCCTATAGTCTCAGCAATTTCACGCACTTTGACTCGCCGGTCATCCAATACCATTCCATATCATGCACTTGATCAATGATATCGGGTGTTGTTACACTTTTTGGACGTCCATCACGTGGATCGTCTTCAAGGCTGGTACGGCAACGTTTAAACTCAGTAGCCCATTTCTTAATTGTCGAAAACGAAGAAGAGTGCCCATAAACTTTTTTATGAACTTCGAATGAATTTCTTTTGGCGTTAAACCTTCTTTTACAAAGAATTTTATAACCGCTCGATACTCAATTTTATTCATTTCAAGGGATACAGACAACACTTTTGCTTCAGACGGCTGTATAAAATAAAATACTTGATAGAATGGCATGCCGTTTTACATGGATGCTTATGACAGATGTACCGACTTAGGAAAAAAAAATCTTGCCGATAATGTTGCTATCTATGGTCGAGGCCGAGAACATTTCAGACCACCCTCGTATATGGAGGTCATCCAAATATCATAGTAAAATAAAAACATAGAGCATCACTAGCAATTTGAAGAGCTTATAATTATAAGGATTACAGATACGAAAACTGAGGAAGAAACAGAAAGTCAAAGTAAAGAACTATCGAACAAAGTGTTTTGGGTAAAATATAAAAAAATATTTTTGTCACAACATAAAGTCGCGATATAACAAATAATGAGTTTTATAAACATAAAAAGCAAAAAAAAAAAAAAAAAAACTACTGTAAGTGAAATAAAAAAAAAATGAAAATGAAAATCGATTGGCCATGTAAGGAAAGCTCTAAAAGCAAAACACGGCAGGCAAACACAAAACAACGAAAAAGAAAGAAAGGTGATTGGTCAGGAGAGTTACAGAAAAGCAGAATAGTCGTTTGAGACAGGTAATTGAAAAACATTCTCTGCTTTATGTGAGATGGGGCACGAAGAGGATAGTAGGTAGGTACAGTATGCGTGGACATCCTCAAATTGTTTTGTGTTTATGTAAGTTTGAAGTGATACTTCCAATGGGACCAGGACAGTTAGGTTCGCTTTATATTAGCAGAAAAAAAAATTAATGCAGAATTCAATTAGAAGTCTTTTTCAGACAAAAAGATGAACCCACGAATATAGCGGAAATGAAGGGGAAAAGCAAGAGTAAAGAAGTTGCTTCCTCAATAAACAAGAATAAAACAATATTGGGAATTTTCACAGTTAAAATAACGACAATAGCCCCTATTTGCTTTTGTAAATAATAATTCAAATTAAAAGTTTGAAATTAATGGCTTTAATGAAAATGTGAAGTAAATTTTTAATAAAACAAGAAATGCTAAATATTTAATGTTTTTCATTCCTTCCTTCCAATATCTGTCAATCGTCTCTCTCTCACAAAACTAAAATCAAAGTCCGTCGCAACAAAAAAAAAAAGTCTTTCTAAAAAAGCTATTAGCAGATTTAAAATAGTACATGAAGTTAGACAATAAAATACATTTATTCGATATATCTTGATTTCAAATAGTTTGGCTTTAGAGGAGCCAAGCATTTAAATATATTGGCAGAACTATTTACTGTTCCATTACATCTTAAGTTCTTTTAAGAATTTCAACTCGTTAACAACTTTTATAATTTTATGTCAGATATATGTCACATTTTTATCAGTTAACATTTTTAACATGCATTTTTACTTAAACACCTTTTTTTTAAAAAAAAGAAGAAGAAGAAGAAGTAAAAACTATTGCTTAAACATTTCAGGTGTTTTGAAAAAATCCTATCAATTAACGACCCTTTCTAAGCTTTGTGCCCGATCAACCTATTGATAAAACAGATAAAATTATTCTGCAACGGCTAATAGCAGTACAGCAAAAACAAAAAAAAAAAAAAAATTGAAAGTCTAGAGTAGACACCATTCTTACCTCATCAACTTGGTAACCAAAAATATAATCGAGATGAACTAGTAGCATCTTTACTACTAACGCCATCTTGTAACGTTTTTCTGGAAAAGGGTTGGCAATAAATCCAGTTTTATATGACCACATCAAATAAGGCCCAAGGAACCAGCCAGCCATGATGGGAGTAGTGAGAGTCAGAGGAGCAGCGCGACATATCTTACGAACCACCACTAGGAGATAAATGAGAACTGTTGAGTAGTCTGGGGGAATGCAGCCTGCAATCCTAGTGAAAACGAAAAGGAATACATAAAATAATACATAAAAATGTATGAATCACAAGGAAAATGGATAGATCATTAATAATTAATTGCACTGCTAAATATATATTTATATATATAAATACATTATAACTTCTATAACGCGCTTTATTCTCAAAGATAGAATTGGCAGAGCTCATTTAGCTCAAGCTCATTTTTTTGAATATAAGTGGACAGCCAGTTTTCATCATCAAAATCTTCGCTAACAGTGAGCACAAATTATTAATGAATCAAAGATTTTCAGAAGAAAGTATGGCAGACTAGTGACGCCATCTCTTGACCCTAAACCCAAACACTACTATTCTTAAACGGGTAGAAAGGCTTATGTGTTCGTCATACATGTTGTTTAATTTTGACGGTATATATCAGAACACAGAATTATTGCTGATATTTTGCTGGTGTTATAACCAGCATCTTCAGAGCACAAAATCACAGTTTGTCACAATACGCAAAACTACAACAACATGGTGTAACAAAGGGACTAGTTTAACAAAATTACAGCAACAACTCGAAGACTAAAGTCCTAATTAGGCGTCCTCTATCTAAAAAAAAAAAAACTATTCTATTTTTCGATTCACAGGATACGAACGTATCTAACAGTTTTAACAGTTTTCCTTGTTTACAGTTTCCATTGTCTTTTTAATTAATTAATTACTATTACGTGACACCTTCAAAGAATCCAAAGATTCATTGTACGAGGACACTCAGCTTTACACAATATACTTACACTACATCATACCAAAAAATTCCTGATATGTATCCTTTCATGAAAAAGTTAAATCATTACTAACTTCCTATCCGCAATTTTCTTCCAAATCAATCTGTTAGCTGTTCAAGACTCCAGCATAGTCAGATCTTATATTTGTAACTTCTAAGGCACTTTTTACCATATCAATCTGCCTATATCTTGGATCTTTTTCTCAACAACCTGGCAGAGAACGCTTGTTTTGCTAATCTTTCCTCGCCAATTCTGTTTAAGTGACCTGAGACTAGCTCTGCTAACACATTCCTGGACTAACATTGTCAAGTTCTTTCCTAATATCCTCGTTTTTAATATGATATTGCCATTGATGCCACCTATTCACGCCCCAAATCTTTCTCAGGACTCTCATATCTGTGGTCTCTGGTCTTTGGTCAAGTGTTTTATTTCTAAACCAGCTCTAATTTCTCATATTCCATATAAATTTATTCAGCTGACTTACTACTATACCCGCTTTGTTGATTCTGTTGTCTATTTAAATATTTAATTTACAGTCTTCACTAATAATTGTGCCTAAGTAGCTGAAATGTTTTACTAGCTTTATAGGTTCTCCATTCACGATGCAGTTGATATTTTCAATGTTCTGCTTATTTTCATTGTCTTTGTCTTGTTATTGCTGACCTTCATACCACATTGATTACAACAGTTATTCAATTTAGTCAGAGAATCTTGCAGACTTGTATTGGATTTATTTAGAAGTATAACATCGTCCGCATAAAGCAAAGAGCTGACATTAACATCTCCAATTTTAATATCAGGTTAAATATCATATTTCTTCATAATGTGATCCATATAGATAATGAATAACAGAGAGGATAAAGCACATCCTTGTCCGCCACCGGATTTAATATCATCTTCCTGTACCTCCTTTATTTGTAACTGCTGACTTACAACTCAAATAAAGACTAAGTATTGCTTTATATAATGCCCTATTGACATCATATAACTGTAGCGTATTGAATAGCTTCTCTCTTGGCACCTTTTCATATGCCTTTTCTAGATCTACAAAGATTAAATACATATCTTTCTTATATTCCATGATTTCTCAACTACTTGTCGTTAATTAAAAGCACAGACATTATTCTTTTAATAATGTCTGTGCTTTTAATAATTCTAAAGTGAAAATCTGATCCTGACAGTCTGTATTTGGCCTGAATCCTGCTTGTTTTTCACCAAGCTTCCCTTCCACAATCCTTCTCAACCATTTCTCAAGTATACTTGCATAAATCTTACCAGGAACACTCAGTAGAGAAATGACTATGTAATTCTCACATACAGTTTTATTTCCCTTTTTATATATGTACTATGAGAGCTCTACTCCAATCATCCGGAATTCGTCCAGGCATTCTGAACTATGTAGTGCAGCCACAGAAAGACGTTTATACCTCCATATTTCATCATTTCTGGTCGAATATCATCTACTCCTGCGCCCTTCCACATTTCCGGCCTTTGATGGCTTTTTCTACTTCAAGTATGGAAATGCATTCCTGACTGTATGCCTGTTGAGTGTTTTTTTACCACTGTGATGTCACACTGATTGTTTCATTTAGCAATTTTTCGAAGTAATTACTCCATACTTCAAGGATATCATTTTCTCCAGTTTTCATGTCACCTTTATCATCTCTAATTCCTTTTACAGCACTCTTTCCTCCATTTCAGAGTTTCTTCAATAACTTCCAGAATATCTTGCCGCCTTTCTGATATTTATTTTCTATGTTCATACCAAAGTCTTCCCATGACTTTTGTTTAGCTATTTTTACACAGTGTTTAGCTTTCTTACATTTGTCTCTGTATTCTCTAAGAGCACAAGCTGACTTATTTGCCAGGAACTTTTGATATGCTTTCCTCTTTTCCTTCACTTGCTCTTGAACCTTCAGTGTGTACCATGGAGTTCTGATTTTTCTATCTTTGCAGACAAACTCACCACATGCCTCTCTGGCTGAATCAATCAATGTTTTCTTCAGGGCTGGCCGCTGAATCTCCAAGGTTTGGTTCCTATTCTCAAACTCTTTCATTTTTTTTTCAATCATGTTTGTGTAGTTTTTTCGTCTGAGAGCTGCTCAACTTTTAATCGCTTTAAATCTTTCTTACATGTTATTCTTTCCAATACGAAATCCAATTTTATCCTGCTCAAAACTAAATGGTGAGCACTTCCAATTTCAAATCATTGTACACTCTGTTGTCTTGCACCAGGAAGAAAACATCACTATCAACAATAACATGGTCAATGAGACTTTTCTTATTCCTTGCCTCTTCCCTCCATGTGAATTTGTGCTCATTTTTATGTTGGAACCTGGTGTTAGTAATAACCAGTCCATGTCCTGAGCAGAAATCCAACAAGTATTTACCATTATTATTAGCTTTGCTCTTTTCTCCAAATTTTCCCAAAATATTTGTGTATGTCTGACAATCATTTCGTACTCTGTTATTTAGATCTCAACAAGGACCATCTTTTCGTTTTTCATTGTGTCAGTTGCTTTCTCTAAAGCTTCAAAAAATTCCTCCACTTTTACCTTAGTAGAACTTTCTGTGGGACCATAGGCACAAATAAGTCTCAATATCCAGTTCTCGATTCTGATATTGGCCCACATCACTCTATTTGATATTGCCTGCCATTCAAGAAAATTAGCCTCGTATTTTGTGTTGAATACTATAGCTACTACTTCTTTTCCCTGACTTGCACCACTTAATCTTTTATTAACTCATAATACTTCTACCACAATAAACATACCATACCACCTACCACCCACTAATAATTTTAGTCTATAAATGTGTGTGTGTGTGTGTGTGTGTGTGTGTGTGTGTGTGTGTGTGTGTGTGTGTGTGTGTGTTTCTTATGATGATACAACGGCCGTGAGTCCCCTTTACGGGAAGGTACGGCAATATCTCAATCTCCCTTCCCCCCCCCCCCCAAAAAAAAAAAAATTATCCGGGCTTGGAACCGGCATAGCTCACGAATCAGGCTTATGGCTGGGCCAGTATTCCTGGCTGTAATCCGTGTGTGTTCACGGTGCCGGTTTGCCTGCTTGCGGGAAAAAAAAAACTCCAGATAAATTGGGTAGAAAAACCCTGCTGTCCACTCCCAAGAACGGCTAACTTGGCTATAGCTGAGGAAGATCCTTAAGCTCCTCACGCCGCGGACGGGAATCGAATCTAGGATACTCCTTCCCCTGGCATATGACTACGAAGCGCAAAGCCACTAGGCTAACCGCACGGACTGTGTGTGTGTGTTCTCTGAATTATTTGGCTATAAGTTTATCAACGTTTTTTCATATTGTAGTGGAGGGGAGATATGTATTTCCTGCAAACGTTAGGGCGTTATTGTCCACTCACTCTCCATTCTTCAAATAGTTTCCATCTTTTCTTTAAACGTTATACATTTGCTTGGTTTTTTAGCAACATTTCCATCGGCAGATACACTTCCGCTCTTGCGACCTGATAAGGTTCCAAATTCCATTATTATTATTTTATTATTTTATTTTAACGAACAAATTTATTAAAAAGGCACAATGTAGAATAAACCTCGATAAAGTAGCACAGCTATTATAAACAGAGTACAGTATTTAAGGCCACAAATCGAGTTCTAAAAGAAATTTACAGTTATTGTTAAGAGCCCCTACTGAACGGGACAGAGAAATCTGACATAGTGAAACACAATGCTCAGTCCGCACAATAACTGCACAATGACTTTCTAAATTTAAAAGTAGCGGCACTGAAGAATTTTCGAGGGAATCTAAAGAAATTCTTAGAAATTTCTCAAACCGGGATATTCAAACAGCGGAAATCAAATGGTAAATGGAGGCCTACTAAATGCTCTTACAAAATGAGTAAATATAAATAACAATAAGTTGCAAAAAAGTGGGAATTTTTTTTTTTTTTTTTGGTTGGTGTCCCCTATTTTTCAGCTGAAAAATAGTGAAGGCAAAAGAAGATCTCCACTCAATGCAAATAATAATAATAATAATAATAATAATAATAATAATAATAATAATAATAATAAAGTTTGTATGCCTGGAGTTGGTTGGTCTGGTTGGTGAAAATAAACAAAGTTTAGAGGCAACGTGCCCGTGTGCGAAAGGAAGGTGCAAAGATAATTTAGGGAACAGATATTTGTGAAATATTTGCGAAAAGTACGTCCGAGTCAAGTGGATGCCCTAAGATGGTTAACTCTCGACCTGCTTGCAACAGATTAGAGCATTTTTGCAGGGCTTTCAGTGCCCCAGATAGTCGCACAGATTTGAAATCCTAACACTTTTATAGTTATCATGAACAGGTGTGAGTTTTACTGACGATTTCTCGGAGTTCTGGTGGTCTAGCATTATGGAATCAAAAATGTTGTTACATGGTTATCCCTCTGAGAAAAAAATCATAATTCATATTTACTAGCGCTGAATAAACGCTGATCTGATCCTTACTGTAGAAGAATGGTTTGAATCAGCATTTAAGGAAGTAGAGATAGATATTCTAGAAAAATGAATGCTTCAGAAGGAAAAGGCAGAAGTGTGAGATTATTACAAACATTGAAATTAGCACAATGGAAGAATGTATAAATACAGAAGACATTCATTTTTGTTAGCATAAAAAAAAACAGAAACATTATGGAATTTTTTCGGGCCATAATATTGCTGGAAAAAAGACGTTTTTTTCCACCAATAATATTAAAGAAACAAAAATCTTTTTCCAGCAATATTATGGCCCGATACGCTAAGCTCAAATTTCTCTCTCTCTCTCTCTCTCTCTCTCTCACACACACACACACACATACACACACACACACACTGATTTCATCTCGTTGCACGAAATGGATTGATTATTTGTAAATGGAGTCCTGAAACTACAAGACATTCCAAAGGAAAAAATATAGTGACAAAAGTATAATCAAATCACTGGTTATAATCAGCAAAGTACTGTTAGAAAAATGCAATGTCTAATCTAAAAATAATTTAAAATGTGATGCTATAATTGCAATCGTGTTGTTTTGTTCTTAAGAGTGGGGGTTTTCTTTAAATTACAGGGAATATTTTATACAAAATTTTATACTTAGTGTATTGAATTTTGTATTAAACATTTCAAAATGCTTTATTTGAAGTGCTCCTTGTCTTTCGGAGTCAAACTCTGAAAACATCATGTACTGTACGTTTTTGAAGTTGTTCGTATTCAGGAGAATTATTTTACTAAGCATAACTTAGAGATGCACTTTCTTATTACAATTGCTCGAATTGAGAAAAAAAAATCTTAAATATTTTGGTAAGGCATGAAAAACATAACATTTGAATTACTCGCAGTGAATTATTTTTAATGAGAGTTTTATCAAGAATACAGTTTGTAATTAAGAAATAAAATGATATCTATTTCCTTTTTATCATGTCTAAGACATCTTGATAGTAGTTGAAGTCGGTTAACAATTGAACTTACATTTTCGCAGCTTCTCTGTGACGCTGGTTCTTACAATCCATGTTCGCTCTCATCCATCTTTCGTAGAGTTCACAGCAAAGCAAACAGTCAGGCAACTTTTGAAGGAAATTCTAGAAAAATAACAGATCACTAGTCTTCCACTACTAATCAAAGTTCTCTTCGGAGTACTACTACATACATACTAGTGTTTACATAGATAGTGAACAAGAAATAGTAGAGGTGTGTGTGTATATATTATTGAGAATTGTGGAGTATCAGCATAGTTATAAATTTCATCGAGATGTGAACTACACCATAAATAATCAATATGCGATTCTTTGCTGCTTTGAGAAATAAAATATAGTCGAAAGGAGAGAGTGGGGGATAAATAAAAGCCAGTCTTAAAAGTGTGAATGAATTTAAAAGATTGTATTCTGAAATGCAGAGCATTTCAGTAGCACAGACCAATAATTACTAAAACTGCTTGGAGGAAAATTCCGACTATGAAATGTTGGCGTACAAAATGTTTTGCTTCTTTCATTACTTATATTAGACCACTAATAATACCATATAGTTTATCCTTAAAAAAATAGAACAATCAAAGCCTTCTGAAATATATTTCTTTAATGTCAGTCGAATTTGTTTGTGATGAAAAACATACAGCCTCTCAAGTTAACTCTGCCTTCCTGTTTCCACCAAAAGGACACTGGCAATACCAGTGAATATTCCCACTGTGAAAGGATACCTTCTGAATTGTAGGGAAATGCTAACTAGACCTACCAAGTGGTACATAACCTTCATTGCCCTTCATGAAAAGAATACAGCTCATTATAAGGGGCTTTAATTCACAGCCTACAATGAAGCCCGAAACAAGTGTAAAGTCATCATTAACAGGGAAAAGTCTGACTATGAAAGGATCAACATATAGAAAACTCTCCGTCTGTGTCAATGGCAGTCGTGTCTCCTGGTCACTCGCAAAACCTGTCGAGAACAACTTTTATCTACCTTTTGCTTCTGCCTCTCTCTCTCTCTCTCTCTCTCTCTCTCTCTCTCTCTCTCTCTCTCTCTCTCTCTCTCTCTCGCCTTATACAATGCCAGAACAGATGATCAAGGCAAATCAATTCCTACAGCAGGAATTGATTTGCACTGCATGCCTCCTGTGACCCTCCACAAGAAAGATATCAGAAGACTCTAGACCTAGATAACAAAAAGGCTTCTAGACCCTGTGGTATCCGACCAATGGTGCACAAGTGATGCGCTCCTGAACACTTATCACCTTTATAATATATCATTATATTATACTCAGGTAGCATCCACCCTACAGCATGGAAGCAAGCCCACATACTGCCCATTCAAAAAAAAAAAAGAAAAAAAAGGTAAGTGTCCACTATAAAACTGTCAACATAATGCTCTCACTTCAATGCAGAAAGTCAACAACAGTTAACTTCGACACCTTGTGAACCGTCATCTAATCAGTGAACACCAATATGAGTTTCTCCAATCACGTACCATGAAAAGGTTTGCCTTCTAACATTTGTAATCGGATTTCCAGTTTTTTCTTAGGTCATTCCCTACTGTAGTACTGGAAGATGTTCTCGTTTCAGATTGTCCTATTAATGCTGCTGGGATCTGTTATTTCATCCACTGACTTCCTCATATACATAAAGGACCTGCTCTCACTGACTTCAAATACTATTCACAGTTTTGCTAATGATAGCACTCTCTCTACTCAGCCTATTCATACGACAAACCATGCAGTGCTCAAATATTTCAATCATTAAGATCATCTAATGTGTCCTAAATACTGATCTCCATACCATCCTTCAATAAGCGCTCCAGCTCAAGAAAAACCAAGTCATCTTCAGTGCTTCTAAAATACAGTTTTGTCTTTTTTTTTCTCTCAAAAATAAATTATTATTATTATTCTCTCTTACCTTTGATAATGCTCAACTGAATAGTCAAGACCGGGAATGACTCTTTTTCCATTAACCACTTAACATACAAAGACGTCTGTGACACGTCTTTTGTTTATTGCACCAAAATTGATTTTGAATTTTGGTTTCACATATAAATACAACTGAATATAGACGCTATACAATCTTGTGCCTATTTCCTTTCAGCCGAAAAAAGTTGCCAACGGTGTGTACGGCTATTTCGTTTGCGTTTGCACAAATTCATCATTATATTTCAAATAATGATGAATTTGATCCAGCAAATCACTCTCGCCCAAACAATTGGCAGAAAAACGACCGCTTTCTGATTTTTAATTGGTACGTTAAGGGGATAAGAGTCATTCCAAAAGGCTTTTTGGAATTACTCTTACTCCTAACTTTCTTTTTTTTTTTTTACTTGCCCAGTTGTTTACTTTGTGTCAATCCCAAATTCACCAAACCTTGAAATACTCCTGTTAACTTTGGGGATGGTACACCTAAAATTAAAAAATTCTTAATGCTGTTGAGAAGAGAGTGGTTCGGTCGATTGACACCTCGCTCTCACAGACTCTCTTCAGCATTGTCTCTTCTACTGATATTTACATGGGTGTTGTTTGGCATAAGTGACATTCAGTACAACTAATCTGCTAAGCGAATCAAATTCTACTGACTCGCTGAGCAGGTTAGGTCAATACAAGCAGCTTCCCCATTCTTCTCTCATTCCATCTACTTACGTTCTGTGGAGAAGCCTTTCCCAGAACTGAAATCTCCAGCTCCTCAAGAGGAATATCAAAAGAATTACTTTACCCTTAATCCCAGCCTACACACGTCATCTATTTACAACACTCTATGTACTGCTGGTAACCTTAACGCCAAAAAAACCTCAAATCAATCGATCATCTATTTGCTATAGGCCTTGCGGCCATCATTGTGCGGGAGTGATTAAAAAAATCTTCATAATAATCGTGAATTTGTAGGCCTCATTTTCGAGTTGATAGCGTACCGACTTTCCAATCAATCCCGCTTGAAGATTGACGTTTGTGAATTCTTTTATTTTTATTTTTTAGATGATACTGGTGACGGTGATTGTTTTTAGATGAGATGAATTTCACCGTCAAATGTGAAACCCTTATTCTGCTCATTGGAGACTTGTAGTGGCGTGACGAAGTACATCCTTGATCCGTACAGCAGGATTTCAGTATTATCTAATCCTTAGCCAACTAACGGCACTAATACTAATTTACTATAATTTTACAACTTAAAAATTAGTTAAGAGAAGAAGACAGTTAAAAGAAGCTGAACAATGTCTTTACCTTTAACACAGAGGCGACGGTGTAAACAGATTCTTTGTGCCAATTCACCTTGCTGCCAGAAGAAAGTTTGTTTTTTAATTTCTTACACATCTTCACATCTGGGGTTACTCCAAACAAGTACATTTTTCTGGTTCCTTCAGTATAGAGAAATTCCAGCATTGACTGTAGAAGAAAGGCAAACGGTTACATTAACGGTTAGCTATTAGTGTCATACACTGGTCTCATACAAGAGAAAAACAATTAAATTCAATATACTCTCCAGTGTGTGTTTATAATGAGGAATGGACACAGCGATATCCTATTGAATGCCTTTAGCTTTGTTTCACTTTGTTAAAGCAATAGGTTGTAAATCCCCCAAGATACACATGGCGGGTTCTTGAATGTTTCAATGATGCTTAACAGCAGGTTACGGTAACTACCAGGAAGACCACACAAGTCAGATGAGTCTAAAATGAGAAGCCAGACAAACTAACAGTCTTCCACCCTAATCTTAATAAATAATAAATAATAATCATAAATATTACTATTTTTATCATTTAATACATAATACATAAATGCTATATAATAAATGAACAGTTGCAGTGTGAGGAAATCATCCAAATATATTCGTATAAAGCTTATATATATATATTAAAGAGTTGAAGCAAAGAAAATCATTGAGAAACTAAAGTTAGGACTTTAGAATTGAGAAACTAAAGTAAAGACTTCCAGTAAAAGGAGAAGAAGAAACACTTGAATTTTGGAAGTCAAACCAGGAATAATCCTGATAATAAAAACACCTCATTCATTATGGAAAGAGAATGAAAAAGGAAAGAAAAACAAATGATACGTAATTATTAACAAAATAATCAGTGCAGAAGATAGAAAACTGAATAACCAGACTTCATGGATTTTCGTTAAGCATCGAACCAGCCTACATAGTCGAAGCATAACAATTCATTTGTTTGAATCAGACTCAGTCTAAGATTGGATGATTTTTGGTCATACATTTCTCTGCATGAAAAGGGTACAAACCGAAATAATTATCGTCCAATAACACGCTTCAACCACTTTTTTCTGCAATCTTGACGAATTACATATATCACTATTTGTCAAAGAATCAAATTTATTCGAAATGAGCAAAATAGCAACTTTAAAAAGATATAGAACGAAATATCAGCTACTTATTGTACAATTTTTGAGGATACTTTTATCCTCAAAATTCAAAAGAAGGAAAATGAACTTCAACTTGGCACAGATATTCAATTGCTTTCTTGTAATCTATCTGACTACAACTGACTCTCTTTCACATTCTTTGATCTTAAAATTATGAAAGATTTCAGAATTAGCAGAAGCATATGTACAATTTTTTTGCTGCCGCTGTGAAAATTTAAAATAACAACTTGAATAGTCAAGAATAAACAATTCGGAGAAGTTTTTGTTGGATTTGTTGATGAATTCTTAATTATTAAGAGATACATCCAGACCCTTCTTCACTACTTCGACAACTATTCAAAATTAAAATACAGAACAAGTGCCGCATTTCGTTATTATTCACAGGTGAAGATGACCATCGCTTTATAAAAGTGTGAAGAAAGTAGGTATTATTGATTGGAATGTGATGAAAACACACACACACACACACACACACACACGAAAATTAAAGTCAGTAGAGTAAAAAGAAAACGATCATTATAAGAGAATTTGATCACTTTTCCAATTCTCAATCTTAGCTTATGCCTTATAAGTACCTTCTGTGCTTGTCAGATTATAAAAATAATCAAGAATCAAGAAAATATGATTCTTTTCCATCAGTTTCCGTTAGATAAACTATTGTACCGTATTTTAAGCCAGTCAATCTAGGCGGTGGAGTGTTATTTCTACGGAAAATCATGTTTGCCTCAAAACAGGCAAACCGGTTGCGTGAACACACACACACATATATATAGCCATAGGATACTATTGGACAAAGGAGCAACGAGAAACTACCTTATTCTGTAATAATATTTCCTTAGTAAAGGAGAATTGCTACCCCAACTAACCATTGGTTTGAAGGAAAACACATACTGTACTGTACTGTACTGTACCGTAATGCACTGTACAATACAATCAAGCAAAACAACATTTGGCTATTGAATGCAGTTCGCTTTGCTTTTTTGAATTGGATTGATACTAACTTATACTAAAATGAGATTTAGGCCTAGAACTCTGCAACAAAATACGTAATAAAATGTTAAATAAGATCATTCAGTATACAAACAGATAAGCAGCTTACCTTCAGAACAACAGGAATTCGATTCCTATAACACATAAACTCTATAGGTATTCCGAACTTTAGCCTACGAACAAAATACATTCGGGTGTAATTAAAGTAACAACATCTTTAATCTTGCATATACTCAAACAATAATTCATTAGTATCGTAATGTGGAAAAATTGTTGAATTACCTGTTCAAAGAATTCGAAAACATTTTCGGCTTTGTTTCATCGAAACATATGCTTCCGGGGTTGGTAATTATCAAAAAGTGGCAGATATCGATTTTAAAAGAAATCAATACAATACTAGCTAGAAAATTAGGAACTATACCGTGTAGACGGTATAGTTCCTAATTTTCTATAAATAACTATACCAACAGAAACTATTGACAACAAACAGAACTCAGCATTGCGCTGTCTGAGAGAATTATTCAACTTTTGGGACTAAACTGCAATACCGGAACTGTTTATGTGCGGTGAAATTTTTCTACAATTTCAACAATCCGATTACACAAAACCAATATATTGAATTCGGTGGAGAAACTTTCAATTACCGATAAATAGGTTAATAAACTCTTACCTGGGGTATCTCTATAGTTTTATCCTCAGCCAATGCTTTGGTTTAATTGAACTGATTTAAAATGAATCAACACAAGAAATAACCTTTGTTAAATCAGTAGTTCACAAAAAAAAAAAAAACATCCATGGTTCTACAAATTTTGAAGAACATTTGGACTAGTTATATATTTTCAACAGCAGGGAACTGAACTAGAGTTAGATGTCATATCGAGGGTGAGATAAGAATAAGAAACCATTTTTTTGAAAGGGAGAGGAGATTAAGAACCGTTTCGATAAACATCTAGGCAGCTATAACTGCTTATTAAATTTGCCATCCTCACAACGATATTAAACGGCAGGTTCAAGACTGTTATGCACACATAATAATTATTGCACACAGTACTGTTTTTAACAGTAAACGGCATGCACTCCTTCTCTCACTGGCTTAAAATTAGTCAAAAAAACTGCAAACCTGCAAACTAGAGGAACCGGTAGCATGACAACATTTAATATAACTTATTAATATAATTTAATATAATTTAATATAATACTACTATTTACCTTTGTGTGTGCGTTGAATACACTATTTGATGAATAGCGTATATAAATTAAAAAAAAAAAACTCTTGAACAGAAACAAAATAAAACATACTGACGTTAAACATCGATTCACTCGATTTTAATAATTTTTTTTCATTGCTTTGAAATATTTATTGCCTAATTAATTGTAATGGAGAGGGAATATTTTCACTATTAGTTTAAAAAGAAACAAACAATTCTACTAATTTTTGATAGAACAACGCTTAAAAAGTTCAGAAACAGCTTAAGTGAATAACAACAGGATTATTCATTCAATTAAATAAGCGTACAATTAATAAACCACAACTTCAGAATAAACAATATAGTCTTCAACAGTTAATAAAAAATACGCATAAACTGTACTTTTTCTTGTTCTTTAGCCAGTAACCATAACCTTGAGGATTCCAAGGAGGACAGACTGCCATAAACTCATCTATGTTGATTTCCATTAACTTTTCCATGGTTCTTGTTGTGCTACAAGTAGGATATCAGAAATTTAAAACAAAGCTATAAACGATTACACTAAAATCAAGGAATATATTGAGATAAATAAAAAATATTCTTCCAATATAATCAGAAAGTACTAGTAAATAATAGAGATAAATTACTTATACTTTTGTAATATATATAAAATTATGCCCGAGGTCACACACACACACACACACACACATATATATATATATATATATATATATATATATATATATATATAATGTAGAAAGTTTTTTACCTTGGGTATAAAATATGTTAAAGATACCAAGTTATTTTAAATATAAACCTGGTTTTTTTTACTCCATTTCCCAAGTAAGCAAATAGACAAGTCAGTCAAGTTTGCGCCTACAAGTGTTGCAAGTCTAGGCGACCCTGCACGTAGTGCAAGTCCAAGGCAACTCGTGGTAAAGGTAGAATAAGCTCTTATCACTATTCTTAATATTTACCCTTAATGCAAAGCACATCACCTGGAGGAGATGTATGATGCTATGTATTAAAGGCAAGAAGCCACTACTCAGACCGGTTTCGACCTTTATTGAGGCTCATCAGTGGGAGCCAGGCTAAGAAATACTAAGTTTTAAGTAAGACAGAGCTTATAAATATTTTTTACCAACACAAGTTACCATAAGGTGCTTTCACCTTATTAAATAAAAATCTCAGGATGTATATATATATATATATGTGTGTGTGTGTGTGTGTGTGTGTGTGTGTGTGTGTGTGTGTTAAATATACCAAGTTATTATAAATATAAACTTGGTTTTTTTACTCCATTTCCTATATATATATATATATATATATATATATATATAAGAATTGAATGACTAGAACTGAGAAATGAAGTAGCTTTTTCTATTTTTTGTAAGTAGTGTCTCCTTTGGTATAAATTTTCCCTCCATAAGATGCAAATCTTCTGCGTATTGAATCAATCTTTATTATCAATAGCGCAAAACCACCTGCAGATAACATTACCTTAACAGAACGCAAAGCTATTAAAATTTTAAAAACAACAGAGATATAATTATCCTTCCTGCGGATAAAGGCAATGCAACAGTAATCCTCAAATCTGAAGATTACCTGAATAAAATGCTTGAATTACTACAAAATGATACCTACTCAATACTCGAGAGAGAGATCCAACTCGTGAACTTCAAAATCGTACAAACAAATGATTAAAAACAACCACTGAATTATCCCGTAACGTTCGCTTATCTCTACGCTCTCTCCATCAGAACGCATATATGGTGTTCCTAAAATCCATAAAGAGAACACCCCATTACGCCCCATTGTAGAAGGTATCAATTCTCCGACGTACAACCTTTCAAAATATCTTGCCACTAACTAAAAGGTTTTTCAGGCAAGTCACCATTCTTTATCAAGAACACTACATAATTCGTTACATACATCAAGGATATAACAGTTAATGAAGAAAAAATCATGGCTAGCTTGAACATAACTTCTTTGTTCACTAATGTTCCAACAGATGAAGTTCTAACATTACTCAACGACAAGTTATCCAAAAAAAATGTTAGCCTTGCTTACACATTGCATCAAGTCCGGTTAATTCAAATTTCAGGATACTATATACAAACAAAATCATGGACTGGCTATGGGTAATCCTTTATCTCCTGTTCTCGCAAATATTTACTTAGAAGATTTGAAACCAAGGCTATCTCTTCCTTTATTTTAACACCTAAAGTTTGGAAACGCTATGTAGACGATGTCTTCATCATTTGGAGCCATGGACATGATTCTCATATGGTTTTCCTCGAACATCTCAATAGCCAACATCAGAGTATTAAGTTTACTGCAAAGCTTGAATCGGATAATTCCCTGCCTTTTGTTGATGCCAAACTGATACGCTCCTCTGGTAAACTCAAAATATCGATGTATAGAAAGCCAACGCATACCAACAGATATCTGCATAGTCAGTCCCATCACTTCCCTCCTCATAAGATTGGAATAATTTCCACCTTGGGACATAGAGCCCATTCTCTTCTGGATGACCCAAATGAACTTCTTACAGAAATAAACCATCTCAAAATTTCTTTCAAAGTTAATGGATATTCCAAGAGAATCATTGAAAAATTCCTTCTAAATCCTCCTAGATATCACTCAGAAGAAACAAATAGATTCAAAGGCAATATTTCTATTCCTTACATAAGTACAGTTTCACATAAATTAGCAAACGTTCTAAGAAAATTCAATATCAGAACCTTGTTCACTCCATTTCCAAAAATCCGTTTCTTAATAAGCCACCCAAAACCTTGTCATCATCAACTCAAATACCCTGGTGTATATAAAATATTGTGTGATTGTGATATTCCTTATTTCGGGCAAACAGACAAATCTGTCGAATTGCGTATGGAAGAACACATGAGGGACATTACTTACAAGAGACAACGAGCCAGTGCATTATCAAGTCATATCCTTTTCTCGGCTAATCCTAATGATGAAAGCCAAAGTCACAAAGTTTCTGGGAAAAATCTACTAACATCTTCCGTTGCAATGGTGAACTAGAGAGAAAAATCGTAGAATCTAGGGAAATCATCTTCAATCCTGTTCATCTAAATAATAACTTCAGCTACAACCTCCCAGATAGTCATTCAGCTGTAATCATGTACTGGCGTTCAAGAGATGCTACTAGTACGCACTTTCCCAACAATACCACAAACGAAAGAACAGCTTTAAATACAATCACAACGTTTTGATGTTAATTATGTATAGACACTCTCTATGATGTTCTTAGTTTATTTAAGCTTCAGTGTTTTAGTGTTTTTTCGTTTTTCTTTCTTTTATAATGTCACCTGATGAAGACTGTTACAAGCCGAAACTAGTAGTGTTTTAATATTAAAACCTTTTTACTATATATATATAAGAAATAAGCAAGTGATCTTTTTAGACCTATTTTTATGGATGAAAAATATTTTTCATTCTTCAGAAGATAATGGAAAACCATACTTTTTTAGTACTTTAAAAGAGGTTAGTGAAACGTTTGTAACAGTAAGTTAAAAAAAGAATTTTCAGAGTATATATTTTAATCTAAAGCATTACATAAACAGCGGCGGTAATCTGACTTTTTATCACCCAAACTTTGAATACTAACAGAGCATGCACAAATCAAAAACCAGCAATGTTCACATATTTTAAATGTGTAATGTCTTATTACAAAAATATAAATAAAAATGCGCATAACGCCTTTTCTTCTCCCAAAGAATCTGCAGAAATGCTTTAGCACTAACTTTTTGGAAATCGGCAGGCAGTAAGAGTGCATTTGTGCGACACGCTTGAAAAAAGCAATGTTACTAATGATAACTAGTATTTATTTGCACGTAATTTGTTTTTTGTGTGTTATACAGTAGATTTTGACAATTTTCTATGAATTTTTGCTCCTGAAAGAAACTTAGATTTTCTTCAATTAAAAAATCCAAATTTCTTGAAGATCTACAGGAAAGAAAATCCACGAGTTGTGACGAATTATTGACAACTTCTTGAATTAATACTCGAAAGCGCTTGGTAATTATAGAAACATAACCTTATAATACATGCATGTATGTATAAGTATTCTACAGATGGAGTGGCTTCATAATCCCCCCCCCCCCTACACACACACACACACACACACACACACTTTTCTCACATCCTCCAAACCGGGGGATTTCGTGGTACTGAATTAATACCCATATATATACCTGAAACGTAGTTCAAGTCTAAAGGTGGTGCAACACCAGGGCAACTCATTGTAAAGGTGGGTAAAGCTCTGATCACTATTCTTAGTATTTTCCATAATGTAAAGCACATCTCACTAAGAGATGTATACTGCAATACATTATGGGTGGGGTCACTACCCAGACCGGTTTCAACCATTTTTGAATGTAAAAGTGAAACAGGCTCTAAAAATAAGATAAGACGATCCCGAAAGATCGCCCAACTCTGCGTTGTTCCACTCAATAACAGGCTCAGCCCGTCACCGAGAAGAACTTCTCAGTATTGGCTCTACCCAGTGACAGACTCACCCCACCACCAAGCAGAGCCATAATCTCAACAGTGGCCCCACTCAGAGACAGACAAAAACCTATCCCTAAGCAGAGCCATAATCTCAACAGTGGCCCCACTCAGAGACAGACAAAAAACTATCCCCAAGCAGAGCCTCACAGAGCCGCCCACCGGTTTCAACATTTTTTGAGGTCTCCTCAGTGAGTAGCTAGACCCTAAAAATACCAAGGTTTTAGTAATACAGAGCCTTATCAACTTTACTATGCAAGTTGCTAAAATGTGTTTTTATTTTGAATAATCTCTGGAGGAAATATAGATGTAAATAAGATTTTTTTTAACTTGGGAATAATGTATATTAGGGTTACCAAGTAATTTTATAAACTTGGTTATTACTCCTAATCCCAAGTAAGGAAACAGTTAAGTTTGCGCCTGAAACGTAGTTCAAGTCTAAAGGTGGGTAAAGGTGGGTATAGCGCCTCCGTAGCGCAATTGGAAGAACGACATTGCGCCCTTCGATTGGAATAGGCCTAAGTTCGATTCTCGTCGCGACTGGAGGAATCTTTATCTGGTCGATTTCAATCGATGGTGTTTTTTCTCCCGGAAACTCGGGTTTTTCATCCCGCATACATACAAATCGGCCCTTCAGAACACACGCAATTTACAGACAAAAATTACTAGTTGTGGTGGTGTTGGAGGTGGGCGGTAGATGGCGTTGATTCGTAGTAGAGGTAAGGTGTAGAGACAGTTGAAGATGTCCTCCCGCGATGAGTCTTCGGACTCCTTGGAGGTATCAGGAATAATAATAATAATAAATCACTATTCTTAGTATTTTCCATAATGTAAAGCACATCTCACTAAGAGACGTATACTGCAATACATCATACAATGAGTTGCCCAGGTGTTGCACCACCTTTAGACTTAAACTACGTTTCAGGCGCAAACTTAACTGTTTGCTTACTTGGGATTAGGAGTAATAACCAAGTTTATAAAATTTCTTGGTAACCCTAATATACATTATTCCCAAGTTAAAAAAATCTTATTTACATATATATATATATATATATTTATTTATTTATTTTTATATGAATCTCTTCAATGTTACTGTAAATCTATCGTACATTTTGTACGATGGATGAGCTAAGGATAAAATAATCCGGTAATTCTTACCTAAAGATCAAACACTGTACTTTCTCAAGTCACTTCCGATCTCCAATAAGCAGACTGCGATCATCTCACAACGAGCAACGAAATCTACTACAGTTTAGGGACTATCAAAAATAAAACGAGCATGAACTGCATGATTCGAACACAGCATGGGAGTTTGAGAATGGAGACATCCAGGCAAGCAATTCTTTAGAATGGTTCAGATATTCAGAATACAGATTCTAACGGGTGTTTTTAAATATAATACTAATAATTACATTAAATATAAAAAAATTAAGATGCTGATGAAAACGTTAAAATTCAAACGCTCACATTTTAAACGTCTAAAACATTCCTGTCTTTTCAGACGTAAAATCTTCTTTTGCAACAATCAAATTAATTTACTTTTCACTTATAAAAGGTAAATATATACAACAACCTGGACACTTAATATATGCACATATCGTGTCTAAGAAGTGTAATATAAAATATTAAAATACTTTCCGTTATTTAGAGCATGTTGACCAAAGATGTTATCAGTACGCATGCGCTTGAAATCTCGAGTTTGAAGAAGCGTATAAAACTATTTTGATTCGTACCACTGCTCTAACATAAACATATTTAATAATAAATAATAATAATAATCAAATTTATTTCAGATAATAAAATTCCAAGAAATTCGTTATGTGTAGAGGAACAATACTAATTAATAACAATTAAAAAGAGTATATACGCAGTTTACTTTTCACATTTTTTTGTGGTTATTTTTAAAACTCATAAGGCAAAGCCTTCAAAATGTAAACGGTTTTGTCCAGACACTGTCACACAAGAAGTATGAAAAATCATATGTCATCTCTTATTTTTCGATGACTGACATTACTTAAAAGTTACGATCCCGACGGATATTGTACTTTTAATTAATATCAATAAGTAAATGTTTAATTCAAGAAAAAAAAATGGTTTCAGTGACGTCATTGTGGTAACAGGACAGTTCAGGCGTTTATAATACCTATCGAGGCTGGATACCAATTCCAGCTTTTACTTTGGCCACCAGAGCTCATATGAAAGCTTAGCCTTGCCAATAACATATTTGTCTTCAACCTATTATGTATTTGTATTACATAATATTAGTATTATTATATTATGTATTTGTTTTTATCTACTGCTTAGCGTTATTCAAGCTATTATCTCCTTATGTTTATAAAGAGCGCTAGGCTAAACTGTGTAATTACATATTTGTGAATATCTTCAAGTGATAGATCAGTTTCATCGTCTAGAATGAGACCACCACCCTGCTTATCAGTACCCGAAGTGCTTTGAGTTTTATATTTGTTCTCAAGAGTAGGGTTTTTGGATTATCTACCTTTACACATATAGGATTACAACCTTTCACCGATGAAATTCACATAGAAAAAAGTTAAAAGGCTAACTCAGTACGTGTGCATTTTAGTTATCAAATAACGGAGTTAGAAGGGATACATAGAGACAAAAATAACTGTCACAGTGAACAGATGCAATGGTAGTGAAATGGAATACAGAAAATTCGAGAATTTGTTTTGCTATTTACAGCAGGAAAAAAAAAAGAATAACCATGGGAGAATCTCTGTTGAGTGATGTTGACATAGGTTGACCAAGGGGCAGAAAAATTCAGTACAACTATTTAGTGTTTATTTTGTTCAAGTATGAAAGACAGATAAAAATTATCTCCAAATTGATGAAAAAATGAATTTGATCTTAAGGTAGAATTGAGGTAAATGAAATGAAGAGGTTTGGGATTTAAAGCCCTTTGGATGGACCACACGACACCAGATAGTGTGAAAGGCTAAACTTCAAATTTGATTTGTGCTTGATTTGGTTGTTTCATGAAGGTTTTAAATCTGGAAGGATACTAGATGAACTCAAAGAGAATGGGAATGTAACTTTTGCATGAAAACAAAAGACAAGGAGAGGCATTGCGCCCTTCGGTTCGGAAAGGCTAAGTTCGATTCTCGTCATGATGAGAGGAATCTTCATGTAGGTTTTGTCAATTGAAGGTAAGTTAGCTGACCTCATAAAGAGGTACAGTAGCGAACAAATTAACCGGAACAAGCCAAATTTCGTCAAGTTTTTGGTTTTGGTTTTAGTTCACTGTTTTTGTTGAGTGCTGTGTGTTTTAACTGTCTCTACTATGTTTATTAATAGTGTCGTGCATTTTTAATAGTGTAAACAAGGTGACATTCATAGTGTTTTATTCATTTTGTGTAGCTATAAAATGGATACAACTCCAAGAAGACATATTGTCAATGAGTGTGGTGCTGGTTTGGGCGCTGTTAATGCGATTTTAAAGAGGTTTAGGGATACGGATACCTTTTTTCCTGACAGAAAAGGAAAAAGGTGGACGAAACAGGAAAACTACACTGATTCAAGATTGTTTACTAGTTAGGAAAAGCAAAATGAATCCAAGATTGTCTACTGTAGACTTAAATAGAAACTTCGTAGCTAGTAGGATTAATGTATCGGACATGACCGTCCATCGAAGATTGTTGGAAGCAGCGAGGACTGCCCACAGATCAAAAAAAAAAGAGAGATGTTGATGTTGATGAAAGCTATGCAGAAGAAGAGGCTACAGTTGGCAAAAGCACACAGCTAAAAAATATGTTCTGGGGTTGTTTTACACATGATTGTCCAGAATGACTGTGCCTGCTGATGGTATGATGAAAAGTGACGAATACATAAAATATTGCAGAAAAGAGTGATCTAACAGATCCAGAAAGACAAAGATCTCATCTTCCAACAGTATCTCACTCCATGTCACAATTCAAAAAAGTGAAAGGATTCCTCAAAAATCACATCCAATTGCTTCAGTGATCTGGTAACTCTCCTGACAACCTAGAAAATTTATGGGCCATAGTGAAAAAGAGACTTGGAAAATTAAGTTGTCATACAAAGGATAATGTAATATAAAAGTGTATTATAAAAGTATGGTTTCGAGATGTAAAAATAAGAAAAATGTGTTCTACGTTGGTAGAGTCCATACCTAAGCGAATCAATGAACTTATTAGGAACAGAGAAGCAGATATAAATTATTAGGTAAAGTTGAAGTTTAATTTTTGTACTTATTTTCTTGCAAAATTAAAATTTTTCTTTAAAATGTGATTGTTCGGATTAATTTCTTCGGTACTATAGCAGGTTTTTTTTCCTCCCGGAAACTCGGATTTTTAATCACGCGTAGATGCAAATCGGCCCGAGAATACACGCAATTTATAGATAAAAATACTATTGGTGGCGAGGTGGTTGGCAGTAGATGATGGTAGCAACGATTCAGTGTAGTTAGGATTAAATGGTGGAGACAGAGAGTTGAGTACCCTCCCTCGATGAGTCCTTGGAAGGTGTCACGTAATCTCTCTCGGATCTCCTCATATCTGAGGACTCGTAACCTTTCTGATGATGCTTCGCCATTTCTTTCTCTTATTGCTTGTTCTAGTTTAAGTCCAGTGATTCTTGATATCTGGTCAATCCACCTGTTAGGAGGGATTTTCTCTTTTTCTTTTCCCACACTATTTACTTTGGATGATTACTTTTACCAGGCAGTTGCCTTCCCTTCTATATATGTGTCCAAAATATTACAGTATTCTCTTTTCAATTATGTGTTATCAGTCTTGTGTGGATATTCAGTTATTCTAGGATACTTTTATTTGTTCGCTTTTCTGTCCAAGACACTCTTAACAATCTTCTCTAGCACCAGAGCTCGAATGCCGCAATAATAATAATATAGTAATAATAATAATTAAATTACAAATCGGTTTACATTTCTAGAGTAGCAGTTTAGGCTTGGAAAAGATTTATTACGAACAGGATACGGAATCGCTAGATCAGTAAAAAAAAAAAGATTCTATATAAAGGGGGGAAGTTTATTAAAGTTGATCTTGTTTTATATAGTGGTTAGATTTTACAATGAGGTGACAACCGTAATGGATAAAAGGATATACATTATACTTCGATGCCACTAGTTTGATAAAGGCATTTGATAGATTGTTACATGGATGATTAGTGTATAAGTTACTGCAGATGGACTGGATAATCGATTTGTGAATTGGATAGTCCACCCAGGCCTCTCCAACCAAAGAGCATCATCAATGACTAAACACAGGTGTGTGTGTTCAATATCAGACACATTGTATCTTATATTGAAAACAGCATGCTTGTATGTTAATGATCCTGTGCATAGTTTGGAGGGCAATATTTGACGTTTACAGATGATTCAAAGCTATCGTTAACTAGTTGAAAGTAGCAGCATCTTTTACATTAATTTCTTTAGCACTGACAATAAATTATATGTATTAGAAAAGTATTTGTTTTCGTTGAGTTTAAAGATGTTTAAGGTTTTTCACATGGAATAAACTTGTTTTTTAATTCTACAACTGAGGAACAATCGACTTTACAACTCAGAGAGTAATAGTATATAAGAACACACACACACACACAATCGCTCCACTGTGTTCTTGATAGTCAATAATTAAGAACACAGAGTAGCGACAGTCGCTACTTTATTTATTCCATCACACCGTCTTATAGCGATGACGAAGGCTGAATTCTACCCAATGCCTCAAATGCCTAGGACTAAGGAATGTGGCATATTTACTTTATGTGTTGAATAAAAAAAGCTCAGCAAATTCATATCCATGACCAGAGAGAGAGAGAGAGAGAGATCATAACATGATATATACAGTATATATATATATATATATATATATATATATATATATATATTATTTTATTTTATTTATTTATTTATTTTTGGACGAGAAAATCGATATACCTTGTAATCATTTGCAACAACGAAAACATTTGCTCATCTTTTGATTAAACGAAATCCGGAATTTCGATAAGCAGTAACTTATTGAAAATTATGAAACTCATAATTTCTTCGTTATTTGGAGATTGTTATTTTGAAGCAGGTGTTTTAAATTACCAGTTTCGGGGAATTGTGACTCATTCATGCAATTCAACACTACCGTTTTGACGTGTCATAAGTTCTTACAATGGTGTGACATTCAAAAAATAATTTTTTGAGACTTACTTCAGCAGAAATATCGATATTTTAAACTTATTATATTGTTAATTAACATATATAAAACAAAACAATAAAAATAACATTGTTTCCATGCAGATAGTAACGTAACTCCCTCTATTCACAATTTTGATTTCAAATTTGGCGAATAAACCATATAACTTTTGATACGACCAACTGCAGGTATTCGGGAGTTGTGCCTGCTCTAGAAAACCCATGGGTGTTGATCAATACCATGTTATTCATTTCCAGAGAAGATTACGTGATGAGTGGCTACAGAAGTCCATTCACAGATCTCCACATAGATCTACGAAAGAACTTCTGTGGCTAATCCTCACGATATTGAGAGACTTTCTTTTTCGTGTTCTTAAATCAGAAATTCATATATAAACTTTTTTCTGTCCTACATGCTTCTTAATATTCCGCACCCTCGTAGTACTTTTGTATGAGGAAACAGGTAAGTGAGGTAGGTAACCCTCGTGAGCATAAACATCACCACACACACACACACACACACACACACACACACACACACACACACACACACACACACACACACACACACACACACACACACACACACACACACACACACACACACACACACACACACACATCGGTTCAAGGTGAAACGGTGGCATAAAACCAAGCGAATGGAATAATCCCAAAGATATTAGTGCTCTCTGCTCATCCTACTCACTCGACAAACCATGCCGTACTCTGACATCCCAGTTTTATTCCGTCCACTTCTATCCTCTGGAACAGCCTTCCTCGTGAAGAAGTATTCCCAAACAATTGAAACTTGCAGCTCTTCAGCAACAACAACAACAAACCCCCCACTATCTAGGTCCTCACCTGCACTCCACACAGCACTAATGTGCTTATAAGTTTCTTGACCTCTAGTGTATGGGATCAATATATATAAAATACCAACACTAGCAAGAAATCCTTCAAGCAACTCATCTTGAAGGCTTTCTGTGTACGGAGAGAAAATAATTAAGCCTAATCCAAATAAATTACTATTAATAAAAACGGTGTGTTAAAATGAACAAATGAAACATTCATGGTTTTCCTAAGAACCGTTCAGTTACAGATCACAAAAGTACCACTTTTGAGGACATAAAATGAAAGCAGGCGAAATAACCATTATCGATATGCGGTAATTGATTTTACACGTGCAAGATACTGGAGGATTGCTGTACTATGTTTAATTCGTCCTTTTAGTTTTCTTTGTGTTATGTCTAGGAAATACATTGTACACAGACTATGAAATGTTATTACTGTAAGGAACTAAATGAGAAAGCAGATGACAGTACTACAAAATGCGTGATATATTTTATAACACTACTATGAATAAGCTAATTTTCTATAGAAACCAGATGATTCAGTTCATTTTTTGTTCATCTCGTGAACTCTATAAAATGTAAGCTCAATTTGGAATTAGCAATAATGACATCTAGCAAGATTCGAAATTCCATCTTGAAATTCTTGTTCATAACTGAAGAAATCTTCAAATACATGAAATATAAACAAATATACTTATGCAATGTTGGGCTAATAAATATGTTAATGATGCTGAACAGAAGTTGGAATCAATATATTACGCTGTTCCCACTGTAGATCTGATCTGATATACACTATCTACCAATAATTGTCTGGACACTAGCAATTTCCAATTGATACTAGAAGGCGAACCCGAATATCGGATATGTTTACCTTCGGTTTTGATCACCTTCTGCATCCATTAAGGGAGGCTTTCCGCCAATGTGAAGCAGACATCAGGCGGAATTTGTTTCCATTCCTCCATCAAAGCAGAACCTAGTTCAGCGAAAGATCGAGGATGTTCTTCTCTGGACCTCAATCGCCGCTCCAATTCGTCCTACAGGTGTTCAGTGGGGTTGACGTCAAGACTCCGCATGCCAGAGCATTCGTTTAACACCCATCTCTTCATACTTCCATAACAGCTGTAGCTTTGTGGCATGGGACATTGCATCTGTAGCTTTGTGGCATGGTACATTTTATGGAACGATCCGTGATAGTAAAACGGATCGTTCCATAAAAACTCCGCAGTGCAGGCAGCACCTGATTATCCAGAATATGAAGTTATTGAGCTTCCTTCATGGAACCATGGAAAATGACTATTGGTCCAGCTGAATGCACCCCACACCATTACACCTCCACCAAGCTGGAGGTGTAATGGTGTGGGGTGCATTCACGCCACACCAAGCTTTATTGTGAGTACAACACACTGTGATAACACGCATTCACCAGGCTGCCTCCACACCCACACCTTGCCATCAGGCTGGAAACAGATGAACCTTGATTCATCGTTCCAGAGTACCATTTTTCACTTGTGCAATTGTCCAGACCAGATGAGCCGCGTTGTTCGTTGTTGTGATGTTCGGCTTGTGTGCCGCTGCACTTCGGTGGAAACCCAGTAAATGGAGTTCGTTTTGTACAGTATTAGTGCTCACCATGATGATACTAGTGCTCTGGAACTCATCGGATGATCTATGCCGATTGTAGCCAGTTTTCGCGAGCCACCCGTTTTAACACCCTCCTATCCCTGTCAGTCATTTTCTGTGGCCGCCCTGGTTGTTTTCCTACACTAGTGATGCCAGAAAGCCTCCATTTCTTAATCACATCGCCAACCGTTGATTTTGGATGCTCCAGTTGAGAGGCAATGGCACGTATTGACATGCCACGAATGTGACAGCCAACAATGACACCTCTCTCAAAGTTCCAATTGCATCTAGAATATTTCGAGTTAGACGCTGAGTGTGATAGTGATCATTTTCTAACTCGGCCCATTCTTAGGGTCAAGTAAATACTAAATATTTTACAGTACACATAAATCAACCGAGATAGGATATTAGCAAAGTGGATAAAACAAACGAGGAAAGAAATAAGAGACTCAATTAAAAATAAAATAAAATAAATAAATAAATGGAATTGAAGACTAAGCAGCTGAACACTACTAACACCTGGAAGCATATCAAGTATAGTATGAATGTAACAGTAGTTAAAAAAGCGGGGGGGGGGGGATCTGGCAGTAAATAACTATCTATATAAATCATCTGATATTTAGGCTACTGAATGGTAAAACAGAGCAGTAAGGAAGCGAATAAAATATTCAGACAACAAAACTACATGGACAGACGGAACACATCCAGTAACAATTTATGGTAATTGACTAAATAAAATTCTTCTATGAATTAGAAACCGAAAACCTGCCACACATGAAAATAATAACAATCTACAATAGCAATGGACAAACGTTAGCTATTAAATATGTAACAGCAAACAGGTGAAGGGGGGGGGGACTTTCTCTCTCTCTGTCCACCTGTTTGCTATGCAATCTTCAAAAATTTTCATAGAGAACTTTGAAAGATTTTCAAAGAGAACTTTTCCTTAACGGAATCAGATCTAAACCTTTTGCTGTTAAGATAGAATGGAGACAATGAGATGTACTTTTACTCACCCTATTTAATTTAGATTTTAAAAAATACACACTGCAGAAACTGCAAAGGATAACACAAGCAGATATACACTGGTGTGGAAAAGCTAAGGACAAACTACATTTTTACCTGTATATGAAAAAAATTTTCATGACTACAGCCAAATGTGGACATAAATTTATTGACAGTGCCCTAATAAATCATATTACACAAAAATGTTCTATAAATTTCGTACAAATGAAATTGCGATACGTTTTTGGCAAAAGTTTAAATTTCCTAAGGACGTAGTTAACGAATTAATGTACAGGGCGTACAGACAACTATGCAGAGAGGCATTTCAGTATGAAATATGTTCACCCCGAACTGCGATGCAGCTCTCACAATGTCGTACCATACTTAGCTCCAAATGATTCAGGAGTTCTTGAGACAAACTGGCCCACTCCTCCTTCAGAGCAAGGATAAGGACTTTGTCGTTTCTTGGAGAGGAATTTCGAACAGTAATGCGTCTCTCTATTGCTTCTATGGGGGTTGTGATCTGTGGAGCGTGCTGACCACTCGATTCGATTAATATCCTCTGTTTCCAGAAATATCTCCACTGTTCGTGCACAATGTGATGTAGCATTTTCATCAATAGAAAGAATTCTTTGCCTACAGCACCACGGAATAATCGAACTTGACGAAGGACTTGGTTGCTATATTGTAAAATCTCTCATGATAAGTAATGGAATTACTTTTCATATTCGGTTTTACAATGGTTTTAATTCAGGAAATATGCTAAAAAGGTATGTAGAATGTTTAATGAAATATTATTCCTTGTAAGTCATTGTGTTCAGCAAAAAAGGAATTTCCTTTGTTATTATAATATGGCACATGACTCAGCAAATGTACGTTGAGATTATTAAACAACGAAGAGGATTACCGCAAGAGAAAAGTTACAGACTTGCAAAGAATGACGTCATTGCATCAAAAAGTCAGAAAGTGACAAAGAATTCGAAAAAGCGCGCGAAGATGACATCACACACACTCGAGGGTAAGCACGTGACAAGTTCGAAAAGCGCGCGAATGCGAAAACAAAGGAAGCCTAGGCATAAGGCACCTCGACAGTAAACAAAATTATCTACAGGATTCTCAATGCTTACTCTTGCCTGTGATCGTCGCCATCCTTGGTCAGGAAAAGAAAGAGAAGCTTCGTTGGTCCATCTTCAGAGTTCTTAAGGTGCACTCTTATCTGAAGAACACGGCCATTCGTGGTCGGGAGAGGAAAGAGAAGTTTTTCGGCTATCGTCTATGTGGATCGCCAATACGAGGGAGACATTGTGTCAGGACGTTACGAAGGAAAAGAACAACACAGTGAGTGAAAGAAAAAAATAGGAATATTCCTGTGGAACATTGATTAATGCGAAGGATTGTTTGTAAAAAAGGAAACTTGTAACTGTATTTCTGAAAATATCTGTAGTGAACGCATGAATCTATTGTATGTAATGTGCCATTGAAAAATTGTATAGGTAATAGTAATGTAGGCTTGCGATATAATGTTAAGTTTAGGTCGAATGATAACTCCGATCTAAAGTTTAAGAGAATAAGGAATTTGTATCTATCTAGTGTGTATACTGTAATTATTCTTTGGGTTTTAATAAATGGTTTGTAAACAACGTACAAATGATGTGTCAACGCACTATCTCCAAAAAAATTTGAATCTGGGTGCTAGTAATATGTACGATTATTATTTAATTGCCACAACTGACTAAAGGACAAAATAAGTAAAATCGGGAAATACGAATACGATTTAAGATGCCTGTATTGTCTTTGAATAACGTCTTATACTCTCTCATTCTCAATATAGTCTAGCTAGCGCAGTTGATAAATGAATTTGCTAGACTATACAGCGTGAGAGATAAGACATAGCATATACATGGCGGCAGTCAGAAATTAAGACGGCCGACCAAAATAAAGAAGGTTAATTAAACACAATGGCAAAGTCGACATTGATAATCTAAAACGATTTTACAATATCATTTACCAGCCATAGCCCCTTTTTCCACCACTTGTTGCCAGAGGCTGACTAGGTCTAAAAATATTGGTTGCCAGGAGACAAAGGACCACCTACAACTATAAGGCTATCATTTCATTTTTATAAGAAATAAATAAAATTTTCAAAAAATACATAAGTGTTAAAAAAGGTACAATTAAACTTTTTGCGAAATAAATGTATATTTTTTTAGTAATTACAGTGTAGATATATTTATTGTACATATTACTGGCGGTATACAGTATATATTAAATGTAAATACAGATTGTTATAATTGAATTAATTTTTTTTTTTAATTTTAAATAGTTTTCTTGTACTGAACATTTTACACATTAGCAGATAATTCAAAAGCATATTTTTTTCAATCCAATATAGTAAGAGGAATCGTTTGTATTCACTAGATGATTGCGCAAATCTGTCAGTAATTGCTTCTGCATCAAGTTCATCTAAAAATTTCTTTTCAATGGATTTCCAATATAGTAAGAGGAATCGTTTGTATTCACTAGATGATTGCGCAAATCTGTCAGTAATTGCTTCTGCATCAAGTTCATCTAACAATTCCTTTTCAATGGATAGCAACATGTATGATTCCAAGTTCTCCTCAGACAGTGAATTTCTTAGCCTTGTCCTTATGATCTTTAGCTTTGAAAATGTCCTCTGACATTGGACTTGAGTAACTGATAGTATGCAGATGACTTTATAAAGTTCATAAAGGTTATCATGTCTTGTCTTGAAGTCTGTTGGATGCCAGAATTTTTAGTACACACGATGGGGAAGTGCCACAAATTTTACACTTGTTGCAACTTGCCATCGGGCTGACACCCTGGCCAGTCTGCCCCCCTGCTTGTAGCTCGGTACATTCATTAACCATAATGCCTTCCCACACCATGAACTAGCACCGCCGTATCTATCCCTTTCAAGATTTTCTCAACATTTTCTCGATGGTAAGCAGTACCACTTTCACGCCAGATCAAGTGCAGTCTAAATTCGGAGGAAAGGCTAAGACAGCTCTTATCTATAAAGAGTACATTAGCACATTGGCGTCTTGTCTATTTTTATGGATACGACTGAAAACGTGCTCTGCGATGAGCTGTGAATAGAGGGACGCAGATTACAGGCTTCGGGTCGGACAGGCCTACTCGTCGCAGATGCCTTGCCACAGTTTATCAAGATATCCACGTACTTGTGTTTGAATGGAGCAGACTTGTAAGTTGACCTGCCGTGGTGCGCCGATTACGTTTTGCTCTGTCGATGCTCCTTGGTAGAGTGAGAGCAATCTCTTAGCAAGCGCAGTTTGAAACGTTGTCCAGAGCCTGGATACAACGCTACGCGAGATTCCAAATTCTCTGGCAATATCAGTAATTTTGCGTTCTTATTCAAGCTTTCCAATAATTTTTGCCCGCGTGAATCATCTAGATGACGATTACAAGACATCCAAGCTTGCAGCTATTTCTTCAAACACAATTCGCTTATCGCAGCATTTTATCCTGTTAAGCGCTACCACGTAAACCCTTCGGACGCGATTCGAAAATTTGAATGTGTACCCACTTCCTACTCGAAATCGTCAGTTATACAAATTGCTACAAGCTAATCGTCTGATTATCCGGTTGTAATAGTAATATTACTTCAGTAATAGTGTCCATCCTTAGGTTTTGGACACTAGTGTATTATTACAATATGAAGGTGATATTTGATTAGTTTGCAAAAATCTGAAAACAGAATAACACAGAAGCTCAAAACTACTACTGAAAAACTAGGGTTACAAATCAACCAGTATACAGTCGAATATTTATAAGTGTGTAGGATCACATATATTTGATTAGAAACATACTTTTAACAACCAAGTGGGAAATGACCACTTTAACTATACATAATTATCATAATCAGTGGTTCTAACAAGCCCATAAGTGAGCCTACATCTTTCGAGTATCCTTGGAGTTTATTTGCTGGCCTGGTTGACGGAGCAATTAGCATATCCGCTCTCCAGCCAAAAGCAAAAAGTGGGCATGGATGTTTGTGATTGTCTGTGGAAATACTAGTGGTAGTGGTGGCAGGCGGTAGATGGCGTTGGTGTGGGTACGGTTAATTGTAGTTGTGGAGACAGAGAGATGTAGAGTAGGTGTCCTCCCTCGATGTCTTTGGACTCCCTGGAGGTGTCACGTAATAATAATAATAATAATAATAATAATAATAATAATAATAATAATAACCGTAATTCTAGTCTAAGGTGATAGGCCCTATAACAGTTAACATCATTTTCTAATCAGTTTATATTTATTTTTTCTAATTGCTTCCCAGAGCGTAAGCCCAAATGAGGGAAATTTTGAAAATGATGTTGCATTCGTCACCTCATCACCGATGTAGTCAAAAAATCACCATTGTCGGCGATAAATTCTGTGATGGCAATCTGGTATCACAGAAAAAATTTACTCATTTCTGAAAAGTAAACTGTGCCGATTTAACGTCGTGCAGTTTTTGTTGTAGAAACAAGCCAAGTTTGTTTAATTTTTTTTATGTATTATCAATGTAAAATTTTTATGCTAGCAGGTATTTTTTATTTTCTTTTTATGTAACATTTTTACATGTTAATTTTCTGGTAACCCAAAAGTTGCGCTACTATCAATTTAAATATAAAATGAACACTTTGCCATTGTCAATTGTATTAGGTTCGTTTGACAGTGGAAAACATAAACAATATTTCGTTTATGTCTCTCATAGTTCGTCGTTTCTTTTTCTCTGCTTGTGACGGTAAACTTCAAATTTTTACTTTTTTTATTATTTTAGCTTTTTATTATACACGTGTTCGTAGTAGTATAAATACATGTTATATGCCATCAATTTCCTTGTATAATCCACACATGCGTACAGTATATTTCATAAACCTATTTTTTTTTCCCATTCCAGTTGCTATGATGATAAAATGATTAGCGCAAGCAAGAAAAAAGTTCGTCAGTATTAGGATGAATATTTGAAGTTCGGTTTAATACCCGCTGCTGAGGATGAATGGTCACCATTCTGTCTATTGAGCGAACACTGGTTAACCAACGAATCAATGAAACAAGTTCGTCTCGAAGCACATTTGAAGGCGAAATATAGCGCTTATGTGAATTATGATTTGGACAGTGGCTGGAAAATTCACCGTAAAAAATTAAACTAACAATCTGCTGACCTTACTAACCAACGAATGAGTTAGAGGAAGGTAATTTCTTTAAAATCAAGCTTTCTTCCTAAGCATCAAATTTAGATAACAACTCTTCATTTCCGATGCCGTCTTTAGCAAATATGTCTCGCAATATTAGAGGCTGCAGGCAAAAGAAAGGCCAAGCGCCACCAATCGCAACTGGAAGAAGTGGATATAAGTAGTAGTATAAGGAATCGTGACACAATTGGTTGTTGAGATGATGACGTCATTGTGTGTGACGTCATGGGATTGGAATTTCCCCGGGGGAATATGTGTCAATGGCTTCAGTTCTTGTGTTTTGTTCGCGTATGGAATTATGGGTGATGTTAGAGATAAGGTTTCGTGTCGTGATTGGTGGGACACTTCGAACAAGATCAAGATAAAATAACGAATCGTGTCGTGGGTGTGCGTTGTTATCAGATGTAGATAAGTGACGTCATTTGTTAGTTATAAATAAATGGCGTTATTGTTTTGAATGAAAAAGGAAGATATTATTATTATTATTATTATTCCTGACAAGTCCAAGGAGTCCAGAGACTCATCGCGGGAGGACACTTACAACTGCCTGAACCACTACACTGAACCTCTACTACGAATCACCTCCACCACCACAACTAGTATTTTTTGTCTGTAAATTGCGTGTGTTCTGAAGGGTCGATTTGTCTGTATGCGGGATGAAAAACCTGAGTTTCCGGGAGAAAAAACCCTGCTATTCTTAGTGGATAAGGATTCGTGTCATGATTAGTGGGATTATGAACAAAATAGGGATAGGGTGAAAAGGGGGGAAGCGATGTCAGTGTCTTGGATGTGTATTGTTATGAGTTGTAGATAAGTAAATGGGTTGCGTATGGCATTATGGGTGATGGATATTGATAAGCTAAAGTTTGGAAGTTCGCTGGGTCACCCCTTCTGTCAGGGACATCACGTGGTGCATTGTGGGTAATATTTAGAGATAAGGAATCGTGACGTTGTGTTTGGAAATTTCTGGGGAACATATGTCTCTCTGTGATATCACATGGTGTTTTGGTTTGCCTATGGAATTGTTGGCGATGTTTTTGAAATAAGATATCTTGGAATTTTCCCATGGGTGACACACATCTGTCATTGTCATGATTTTTTGTCCTTGGTTGTCTATAGATGGCTGCACTAATTTTCCAATACATTTTGGGTATTTCTTTCCTGTTAAAGGGTGGGAATTCTTAGAGTAGAGTCGTGATGGCGGCAGTGATTAGGCTTTTCTGAATAATTTAATTATATGCTGGTGATCCTCAAACACACACTTTTTTTTTACATAGCTAATACATATTTTATTCTATATTTATATTCTAAAGACTGGGAATTCTTAGAGTAGAGTCTAGTGGCGGCAGCGTTTATGCTTTTCTGAATAATTTAATTATATACAAACACAGACTTTTTTTACATAGCTCAGACATTTTATTCTATATTCAAATTCATATTTTATTCATACGAATATTTTGATTTTTCTAAAATTAAGATCTTAAAGTTCAATAAATAAATCGTTTGTGAATTCACTGTGATTTCAAGTGATCTTACTTAAATATGCATAACACATCAATGACACTAGTAGTAGGGTAGTCACTCTGAACAAGATCAAGATAAGGAATCGTGACGTGATTGGTTGTGGAAATGATGACGTCATTGTGGGCGTGACGTCATGAGATTGGTATGTTAGGAATTTCCCTGGGGCATATGTATCAGTGACGTGAGTTCTTGTGTTTTGGTTCGCGTATGGAATTATGGGTGATGGTAGAGATAAGGATTCACGTTGTGATTGGTGGGACACTGAACAAGATCAAGATAAGATAAGGAATCGTGACGTGGGTGTGTGTTATGAGATGTAGATAAATGACATCATTTGTTAGTTGTAAATAAGTGACGTTATTGTTTTGAATGGAAAGGAAGATGTGTTAGAGATAAGGGTTCGTGTCGTGATTGGTTGTGCACTAGTGATAAGATCAAGATCAAGATAAGATAAGGAATCGTGGTGTGAATGCTTGTTGTTATCAGATGAAGATAAGTGATGTCATTTGTTAGTTGTAAATAAGTGACGTTATTGTTTTGAATAGAAAAGGGAGATATATTAGTGGATAAGGAATCGTGTCATGATTGGTCGGCCACTTCTGACAAGATCAAGATCAAGATCAAGATAAGGAATCGTGACGTGAATGTTTGTTATAGAGTTTGGAATGTTTGGAATTTCGCTGGGTCGCCCCTTTCTGTCAGGGACATCACATGGTGTGTTTGGTTCGTTTAATGCACTGTGGGTGATATTTAGAGATAAGAATCATGATGTTATGTGTTTGGAAATTTCTGGGGAACATATGTCTCTCTGTGATATCGCATGGTGTTTTGGTTTAGCTATGGAATTGTGGGCGATGTTTTTGAGATAAGATATCTTGGAATTTTCCCAGGGTGACACTCATCCGTCATTGTCATCATGTTTTGTGTTTGGTTGTCTATAGATGGGGTGTACTAATTTTCCAATACATTTTGGGGTATTTCTTTCCTGTTAAAGGGTGGGATTTCTTAGAGTAGAGTCGTGATGGCGATAGTGTTTTGCGCTTTTCTGAATAATTTAATTATATGTTAATGTCACTCAATCATACACTTTTTTTACCCATACCTCCGTATTTTCTTCTATATTCAAATTCTAAATCATATTTTATTCATAACTCATCCGAATATTTTGATTTGTCTAAAATTTAAGATCTTAAAGTTCATTAAATAAATAAATAAATTGTGTGTGAATTCACTGTGATTTCAAAAGTGGTCTTACTTAAACATACATAACACATCAATGACACTGTCTGTTCTTTTAAGTTTACATATTTATTTCATAGATATTATTTACAATGCAATATGCAGAAATAGGAATTTACAGATATCACCAATGCATATGGTGTTTTTCTTGTCATAACATTTCTTTGATGAGACATGTTTGATTGCCTGATTTTGATACCGCTTCCCAGATGATTATGGCAATTTCTGCATACACAAATATTAGCAGTACTGCTATAAAAGCAAGTATCTGCCACTTTTGCGATGGTTCTTGATTTTCACCTGCAAAGAAAAAAAATCATTGATAGTAATGGAAAAGTTAGCAGATTACTATAATCCTAATACAGTAGTTGGTTTCGGAAGTATCAAAGCTTTACAGAGACATACAAATTTGCCACATGAAACCGTGAAACGTTGGTTAGCAACACAGCCTACTTATGTGAGACATAAACCCATTAGAAGAAAGTTTAAACGCAATCAAATCAAAGTCCCGATACTTTTACACACTTTTCAATGTGATTTGGCAGATATGTCATCCCATGCAAAAGAGAATGAGGGTGTGTGTTTCCCTCTTGTATGCATTGATTGTTTTTCCCGATTTGCGTGGGTTCGAACCCTGAAGAAGAAATCAGCATACGCTGTTGTTAATGCTTTCGAGTTTATTTTTAAAGAGCAAGTGCCCTGTTACCTAAACACTGATCAAGGAAAAGAGTTTTGCAACAAGAAAGTTCGTGCATTGTTTAAGAACCATAATTTTCATTTCTACACGACCAGGAGTGAAATGAAAGCACCGATTGCAGAAAGATTTATCAGAACATTGAAAACAAAGATCTACAAATGGATTATGTATACTAAAAGTAAAAGTTATACGAAGGTATTGCCGACCCTTGTACATACTTATAACCTCACACCACACCGCACTATTGGTATGGCTCCTTCGGAAGTTAACCTTCACAACGAGGATCGTGTTTGGAAATATTTGTACGGAACCCAAGAGGAGACTACCGAACCAAAATTTCAAGTAGGTGATAGTGTGGTTTTAAGTGATGATACCCACAAATTTAGAAAAGGGTATTGGGGTAACTGGACACGAGAATTGTTCACTATTGCTCAGGTTATTAATAGAAACCCTGTAGTATATAGAGTTCGCAGTCGGGACAGAGAGATAGTGGAGGGAACTTTCTATGAACCTCAACTGCAAAAGGCTGATATACCCAATGAACTTCCGGAAGACGTGTGTCTAATCTAACAAGTACTTAAACACCGCAAACAGAAAGGAAAGCTTCAGTATTTTGTTAAGTGGCTCGGGTTATCCCTCATCGTATAATTCTTGGGTTCGTAGCAAAGATGTTTTACATAACCCTTCCCAGTAACGCCAGTATGAAAATGTTTCCTACAAACACGCAAACGAAATTTCAAGTGGAATTACCACACGAGATCAGACTTAAAGGTAAATGGGAAGTTGCTCTTGCCGAAATTCATCTTCCGGGAGAATTTAATAACATCGATTCCGGTTACGATGAGTTTCATATGTTATGTACAGTTGGAGGAGGAGTCAACAATATCGACAACAACATCCATTTCTAATAACATTTCTTATGAGGAATATGTAAAGGGAAACGTTCTCTATGGATTTGACTTATCGCCAGATCAAAATGCCGTTGTCCCCCATGTCAGCCTATTAAAAAGAGGAAGTGCGCGACTCGAAGTCAAATTTGCTCAACCTCTTCCTGAAAACATCACAGTGGTTCTTTATGCAGAATTTGAGTGTACGTTACCCGTAACAAAGGATCGTTCTGTGTTACTGGACTATGAACACTGAACAATTAGTAAGCCTACTAGAGTTAGAACCCACCACAAGAAAAGTGGGTTTAGGAGTTTGTGCTCGTGATGAATTGCCAAACATCAGATCAGAAAACAACAGTCAATGTTCGTCGTGAACACAGATCCGACCTGGTTGCCAGGACAACATTGGCAAGCTCTCTATATTAAAGACAAACACGGTGATTTTTTTCGATAGCTTCGGTCGTCCACCCGAAAACGATAGTTAACTTTCTGAATATCAACACTAATAAATTGCATTACAATTCTGTAGCTGTACAAGCTAAGGAATCTGTCGCGTGTGGTTTGCATTGTGTATATTTTTTAATATTGAGATGTCGTGGTCTTTCTTATGCAAAATATTATTAGCAAATGTTATTCTAAGGATTTGTGGTTAAATGATATCGTAGTAACTTATGCTGTTACAGATCATTTACTAAAAATAAAAAATAATTTAAAAAAATTGTTTTTTTCGCTTACCATTTTTTCCACGCCAGTTTCTTATTCCCACGCAGCTTTCAGCGAGATAAAGAGATGAATTTGGTACTCCTTCGAGCTCTCTTGCGGGCAGGGATTGGAGTGGAAGCATTTTCCTCACTGGAACTGGGTGACGTTGATGGAAATGGTTTTGGGTATTCAGTTTGTTCAGTGAAGGTTCTGGACGTGGCAGTCTATGTTCCTGTTGCTCTCCTTCTGTGTGAGCCAATTGTTTTTTCAAACCTAAATACTTTGGCAGAATATTTAAATATGCTTTTACTTTTTCATCTGCATGTTTATTTCCTATTTTTAAAATGGCACTTATTTCATCATCTAATGTGTATAGTTCACACTCCTCTAGTGAATGGAGTGGTGTACATTTTTTAAACATATTCATTTTCTAATAAGTGAACTCAATAAAGGAACAATGATACTGCTTAATAATGGAAACAGTGGTCCCTTGTGCTGTAAAACCAGTTTTCTTCTAGTAATGAAGGGAAGCGATTTGTTACTTAGTGCTCTTATAAATTTTTTTTCCTTCGTAGGCGTGACTTCTGTTTATGTTTTAATGGAATATTTCCACATAAAACATTTTTGCAGATTTCACAGAGTGTGGTGATTTGGCTGGAAGTGCAGTGTGTTTTTAAGCATCATTTGCTTGTTTGGGAGAGGAACGAGATAAGTACTTGATGAGATATTCATAGCGTTTGAGTCTATCAGCCATTCAGGAATAAACACTGTATTGGGTTCTACTCCTGGCACAATCCGTGACCTTAAGCATAAAATGTGTTTCCTGTCTAAAGTCTAATACTAAATATGAGTGGGGTTCGCATGTTGCATCTTTATAAATCTGAACTAACACGTTCGTTTTTCCTGGAAATACTTGGGAAGCTAAATGAGAAAACTGCAAAGAGTCTGGGATTTTTAAAAGCAATAACATAATGGCTATTGAGAGGAATTGTACGAAAATGTGTTCCTTTACAGAATAAATTTTGTGTCAGTAGAATGACACTGAGGTTACGGTGATGCGAACCTTTTATGAAAACATCAGCTATTTCCGTGCTGTCCTTAGCCTGGCGAACCAAATCATCGATTATGAGTAAATTTCACGTTAGAATCAAATTCAGGTAACTTCAAACCATTCACGAATTCCATGTTGGTAAATTTTTAAATTTATCCTGATTTTCACTGTAACAGTAAACGATTCCCTCCGATGATGGTTTGATTAGTTGATTACAATGTTCTATGAGCGATAATACGAATGTTGTTTTTCCTGAGTAGCTCCCGAAATAATGCATGTAAATGGATATATGAACATATCGAAAATGATAACATAATTAGACTGTGGTTATTTTTATATAATCAGAGATCATGTAAAAACAAATAGATACTTGCTTTTAATATCAAAAAATATCCCCATCGAGATTTTTTTTTTTTTTTTATCACAGTCACCATGTAATCATGCCAAGACGAATTTTTTCTTTTTAAAGTCTAAGAAAGAAAAAAAAAGCTATTGTGGAATAATAGTAATAATAACAGTGATGTGAAAACTGTACAAGAGAATGGTGACACTGCAAATTATCGTGTGGTGAAACAAACATGGATTTTTACCTACCAGGTAGAATGTTGTTTAGTTTTCTGTCCCATAGATGGCATTTTTGCTTATGGGGTATGTGAGTGTAAGGAATTATCCTTTAAAATACCCATAGGGAAAAGTGCATGTGTCTGTTGACACTATGCACTTCGCAAAAGTGTATCCAAATCTTTTTGTTACAGAGGTCGTTTTTAGTTGACAGCTCCATTTCTCTATGGACAGAAAATGGTACAGGAATTTGGATGTTTAGTGGCTCACACCTTACTGCTGCTATCATAGATTCCAGATTAATCTCAGTGGTCGCACGAGAATTTAAAGTAATGCCTTTGAATTTGGTCACAATCTTATCCCCCCCCCCACGTTCTGTAGGAATAAGATTCAGGGCCTGTGGTAACAAACTCAAATATAAAGTCATCGCCAAGCTCCCCAAGATAGCGACCAGTGGAAGGTGAGTAATCGCCCATTTTTTCACTGAAAATGACAGAATCAGTATCTGTGTATAAAAGCCATCTTTGCAAAGGTTCCATGACCTCCTATAACTTTATCCTAACGTAGGCAGCTACAAATGAGGAGATGACAGCATTCCCTTTCCTATTTTCAGGCTCAGTGCCTTCAATAGGAGAGTAAGCAACCATCATCTGCTGTTCTGAAACTAACCTGGCATCTTGGGTAACTTTACTGTTATCTAAAAAAAGTTCTACGAGGTCTTCATAAGAGGAAATCACCTGGGTCTGAGTTCTTAAAATTCTCATCCCAAGTCTTCCCCATAGAAAATTCAAACAAAGCTTAGCAAGTGAACGTTTACCAAGTTTTTACTGTGTTCATTATTTAACATAACCTTCCCTTAGCAAAAACTCGTCCAGATAAGACTGTCGGGTTTGACTTTCAGGCCATCAAGATGCTTCCTGTTTCAGCTTCAGAAAGGTATCAATGTAGTGAGCAAAGAAGTTTTCTTCCCCTTCAAATTTTTGAGAAAAATGCCACACCTCGTAAAATTTTATAACTGCGAGCATGTGCTAAATCTAATTCTGGAGTGCACCAATAACCTGCAAATTATCAGTCCATATGAGAGCATAATGGGGCCATTTCGGAAGCACAATTTCCACACAGGGGGAAGATTAATTTTTCGTTAACTGTGATGGGCAAAACCGGTAAAAAGAGATCGGTAGGTACTCCCACTTTTGCATGGCAAATACCAAAGTATACCCCAGGAGAATAGTCGAAATTATCGAGAATAACTTCGGGATGCCCCATAGGAAATACCTGGTATTTCATTACCCATGAATAAAGGCTATTGAAGTCCAAATAGCGAATAACTTCCCCTTCTGACTGAATTTTGTGATACATTTTTAACAGTCGATTCTGCCACCATATGAGGTAAAATGGGATCTGGAATATTCAGAGCAGCAATAAAGAATTTAAAAGCTGTTTTCAGAAATTTCTGCATTAAATTGGCATTCCCAAATTGAGATGTCGAATCCTTTGATACAAAAATAGTTTTCGCGATCCTTCGTTTGCTCAAAAAGGAAAATCATGTCTGTGTTCCTGTTATGGTTGGAACGTACTTGGTCTGTAGCAATTTTGAAACCCATGGAAGAAGCAACTGTAATATTCATATAATAGCTTCCACATTTCCCATTGACAAAATAAGGTCCAATGCAGACCTCCCCCAACAGAATGTGCATGTGGTATGGTTACATTGTTCTTGCCATTTGAGCCAAGCCAAAACCTTTTGACTTTGCACATTTGCCTCTATGTAATCCCAAGCAGGAAGTATGGCCAATGTGTTAGGTTTCAAAACATTTTGGAGAAATACTCTCAAACATACTCCTGCAATTGTAATGTCATGGAGAAAGGGATCAATCTGGGTGAGCTATATGAAGAAAGTGTGAAAAGTATTGCAACTGTCATGCAAAACATGCACATCATCTTTTGTATAAGCTAAAAGTTCCGCTTTCAGACAGTATTCAGAGTCTAGCCGATTTTCGTACCAAGTCTCGAACTCTGTACGAGTTTCTTTGTTCATAAATTCCGGCTGGAAATATGATTTTTCAGGGATGACCACAATAATCTAGAGAATTGGATGTGTGAAACTTATGAGGAAAGAAACCCTTATGAACTTCTGGGAGATCGAACATGGCTTGCAGTTTCGTAAGAGCGACACTAATGTAGGAAAAACTGTCAAAAAATATGTTTAATGGTCATAATAGATAGCAAGTATCTTTGATCTGTCAAACACTACACAGGGTTTGAAATTTATTGTAAAAAGATATTCCAAAGTAAAGTACCCGTGAAAACCACAAAAATTGTGTGCAATCCCACGGATATTTTCGTATTTTGGTTTGACAGTCCAAAGAATCCTGTCATCTTGTCCCCCTTTCATATTCTTGACAGAAAACAGCTCATCTAGGAATTGACCCACACAGTTTTCACCCCTGAACTCGCGTTCGTGACTACCGAAATCAGCTATACATAAGACTGGTACATGACGATGATTTTTAGCTATACTTTGTGTCAAAAAAATCATAGAAACTTGTTTATTTGAGACCTCGATTTTTGCACAAAGCACATCTGTTTTGGGTGAACTAATTTGCAGTGGTTGCAGAAATTTTCAGGTGGACAGACGTGGCTTTTATCTGTGGAGAAAGTAGCCAAACACTGTCTGCAACAATGGAGTTTTGAACAAATATTATTTTGTATGTGCAAATTCAGACATTCGCTGCCGTAGAAAAAATCTATTGCATGACTCGCACAAAAGAAGGTTCTGCACACTATGAATGGCGTTTGTATGACAATGGATGCATACATTTCGACATCTATGCATTTGTAATTTGCTAGACTCTGGGAATGTTTGAAAGCACGTGGGGCAATAATAGATACTCCCAAACAGAGCTGGCATGCTACACACTAAATCATAATGCTGTTTGTGATATAAAAGACAGATATGTTTACTTGCATTTGGCCCCTGAACCACCACAGAAAAATCAGCATCCGCCAAAAAAAATTACGATTTGGTATTCCAGAGTCAAATGCTTTTGAAAGAGAGCAGCCTCTGGAATACCACAAGAACCAAGCTGAACCCCTATACTTTTGTGCAGAGTTAAAGCCTTCTTTGTTTATATCTTTTTACAATCTAATCGCACCTTTATGTTTTGACATCATCAGCATGTGATGAAACACCCAGCACAAGTGTTCGGGCCATACAAAGATTGTATGGCCCAAACACTTGTTCTTTTCACACTCTCTTCTTTTCACATTGGTTCTTCCCCCACCATTGTTACAGATGTTAATCAGTACAACATCGATAACAAGATCATTTGCCAAAAGAAACTCACGTTTCAATTGGGCGACAGCATAAAAAGCATAAACTATCCTTTGGATAGTTCAGAAAGCAACATGAATGGCAAGTTAATGTTGCTTTCTAAACTGGATGCACTAACACCCAACCGAACAAAAGTTCCTGAACGTGATAAACATTGAATGATCTCATTAAGCATATCTCAAAATATTTCAAAAAAACACTCTGGTGAAAAGAGTTCAAGATCACAAAATCGAATTTGATACTCCAATTGACAAGTTTGATACTTGATAGAATTACATGATCAGGCCACTGAAACAGTATAAAAATCCATGTAGAGTGAAGGTTCAATAGTAGAAGTAGACTTTAGTTTTACATCCAGAAAATGAATGTAAATTATATAATTTTTTTTTTTTGGGGGGGGGGGGGGGTCGCGACTTCCTCCAGCCACACCAGCAATTGTTACATGAGGATTAACACCACGTCCTATGCTTTGTTCATTTTCTCCTGGCAAATCAACCTGTACAAAAATGGGGTGATGATTAAAAATATTCCCATCACCATCAATAAAACGAATAATCGCTATAAAAAAAAATTACTTTCTAGATTTCAGAAATATCGTTTAGAAATAAAAAATAAAGCTCAATGTCATCCTAAGGTGATTTTTGCAATTTCAACACTACACGAGGCTTTCACTAACACACTTTTACTAAACATCAGCCCTCAAAATTTTTCCCAAAAATCCTAACCAAAAAAAATAAAAATCGTCGTTTTTTGCAATTTCGACACTACGCGATGGTTTCACTAACACAATATTACTAAATAACCACACTCAATATCTTTTCCCAATCAAAAAAAAAAAAAAAAAAAATATATATATATATATATATATATATATATATATATATAATGACTTATGGGATTTCACTTAACACAAAACAGATTGAAAATCATGAACATGCTTTTTAATTTTCCATTGCAAAAACCACCTTATAACTTTATAGACAAAAGTCGCCAATATAGTCACTAAAAATTCAACTAATGTTAAATTTTCAAATGACAAAATTAACTTACCTTTTCTCCAGAAAAACTCATTTTGGAACTACAAGCTTCTGAATGCATACAAATATTACAAATACCAGAAAGACAAATGGAAGCAGCGAGCCCATTAGTCTATTCATAAAAAAAATCAGAACCAATGGAAAACCAATAACGTGTGACATTGAATAACTTAGTTCTCATCAAATCACGAGGTCAAATTGCAAACCTTTGCTACCCAAAAGTAGTGTAATCAATTCCTGTATCACCTTGAAACAATTAGTCACAACAGAAAGCTTGAGTAATACATAATCCTGGGAAAATTTACGTTTGAAGAAACCACGATATGTCTATGAAAGGAAGCAATTCGAATAACTTAGTTCTCATCATCACATGAGGTCAATTGCAAAACTTGGCTAACCAAAACTAGTGTAAACATTTAGTCACAACAGAAAGCATGAGTAATACATAATCCTGGGAAAATTTACCTTTGAAGAAACCGCGATACGTCTATGAAAGGAAGCGATTCGAATAACTTAGTTCTCATCATCACATGAGGTCAATTGCAAACCTTTGCTAACCAAAACTAGAGTAAACATTTAGTCACAACAGAAAGCTTGAGTAACATATAATCCTGGGAAAATTTACCTTTGAAGAAACCACGATGATAATTTATCTGACAAATGTCTACCTAATGTTCCCAATCTCTGAACGATGACTGACTGACCGGATATGAGTCACTCGGTTATCTACAAACAAGTTTAATGAAAATTAACAGTGTGGGAAAATAATTCACACAAAATTTATTTATTTTACTCATTTATTCTGGTTATAATATGTAGTTAACTGAATTTTAAAAGTAAAATACAAAAAACAAATCAGCATTGAGAGAAGGAAATTACTGATCGCTGGTGGATATATTAGTCACCAAAAGACAGTTGTTGTCAATGTTAGCCCCAGTAACCTATAATGAAAAGTCAACTGCATTTTCAGACTTGTGTTTGTGTTCTATGCTGTGAATATATGTTAAAAATCAACAATTTGGAATATTCAAAAAACCTAGATAGTACCAAGCAAGATGTTCAAATTCTGGAAAGAAATGTAAGTTAATTTTTTTAAACTTAAACATAACAATTGATAATTGTAATTTCAATAATCACTGCCCGTATGTTTTGGTAACCATAATTCTAATACTGAATAGTTTTTTTATGCATTGATGATACATGTAAATTCCTATTTCTGCATATTGCATTGTAAATAATATCTGTGAAATAAATGTGTAAACTTAAAATAACAAACAGTGTCATTGATGTATTATGTATGTTTAAGCAAGATTACTTTGGAAATCGCCGTGAATTCACACACGATTTGTTTATTTATTGAACTTTAAGATCTTAATTTTGGACAAATCAAAATATTCAGATGAATTATGAATAAAATATGAACTTGAATTAGAATATGAATATAGAAGAAAATACGGATGAGCTATGGAAAAAAAAAGTGTTTAAGGTCCCACCAGTATATAAATTATTCAGAAAAGCTCGAAACACTGCCGCCATCACGACTTTCTCTAAGAATTCCCACCCTTTAACAGGAAAGAAATACCCCAAAATGTATTGGAAAATTAGTACAGCCATCTATAGAAGGGAAAAAAAACTATGTTTGAGTCACATTAGCATATAATTAAGTTATTCAGAAAACCCTAAACACGGCCGCCATCGCGATTCTACTCAAAGAATTCTCACCTTTTAACAGGAAAGAAATTACCCAAAATGCATTGGAAAATTAGTAGCCATCTATAGAGAATGAAAGACAAAACATGACGGATGTGCGTCACCCATGGGAAAATTCCAAGATATCTTATTTCAAAAACATCGCCCACAATTCCTAGGGCAAACCAAAACACCATGTGATATCACAGAGACATATGTTCCCCAGAAAAACACATAACGTCACGATTCGATATCTCTAAATATCACCAATACTATATGCGAGCCCAACACACCACGTGATGTTCCTGACAGGGGGGACCCAGCGAAATCCCAAACTTTAGCTTATCAATATCCATCACCCATAATGCCATATGCAAACCACTTACTTATCTACAACTCATAACAATACACATCCAAGACACTGACGTCATTTCTCCCCATTCACCCTGCCCCTATTTTGTTCATAGTATCCCACCAATCACGACACGAATCCTTATCCACTAGTAATCTTCCTTTTCCATTCAAAACAATAACGTCACTTATTTACAACAAATTACGTCACTTATCTACATCTGATAATAACAAACATTTGTCACGATTCCTCATCTTATCTTGATCTAGTTAAAAGTGTCCTACCAATCACGACACGAATCCTTATTCACTAATATATATTCCTTTTTCATTCAAAACAATAACGCCACTTATCTACATCTGATAACAATGCACACCCACGACACGATTCCTTATTTTATCTTGATCTTGTTCAAAGTGCCCCACCAATCACGATACGAATCCTTATCTCTAACATCACCCATAATTCCATACGCAAACAAAACACAAGAACTGAAGCCATTGACACATCTGCCCCCAGGGAAATTCCAAACACGTCATGATCTCAACAACCAATCACATCACAATTCCTTCTCTTATCTTGAACTTGTCAGAAGTGCCCCTACTACTACAACTAATATATAATTTGAGATGAGTATAAATTTCTAGAAAATGGTGAGCAGTCTTTATTATACGGTAGTGATGATAATGAAGAGAGTTTTGATGTTTGCTACACAAGCTGGATTAGATGACCTTGAAAAGAATAAGGATTAGTAATGTGACGGTACTTTTAAATTAAGTCCAAATATATATTATCAGTTATTCACACTACATATAATAATAGGAAGTATTAGCATCCCACGTCATTTTACTTTGCTTCCTGGAAAATCAGAATTAACGTACAGCAGATTATTCAGTGCCTTAAAGGGCTTACGTTCATCATTAGATCCCCAAAACATTAATGGTTGACTTCGAGAAAGCAACTATCATATTTACATCAACATCGGTTGTTTGTTTCGTATGGCACAAAATATTTATCGCAAAATTGTTGACATTGGTTTAAAGTTATGCTATCAAACAGATGCTGAATTCAACACAAAAATTAAATGTTACACAGCATTAGCATTTCTTCCAGTGAGATATGTTACTGATGGATTTGTTGAATTTACTGATGATGATGATTTGCCCCAAGAATTCGTATCTTACTTTGAAACGAACTATATAGGAGAATGGGGCCACAGTTTGGAAGGAGAAGAATAGAGCTGACATTCCCCATAGAATTGTGGAATGCTGTTGAAAGAACTTATAACAATATGCCGAAAAAGAAACAACACTATAGAAGGGGTCCACAATGCAATGCAAAACTCCATTACCAACATGCATCCAAGTATCTGGAAACTCATAGCAAACTTGATGAGGGAAGAGAGTTTAGCAAAGAAGAAAAAGTGTGATGCAGATCGAGGAGACATAGCAGAAATGAAGAAAAAAGTATATCGATGCTAATACAAGACTTCAGCGAGAAGTGCTTCGACACATTATCACTGACATTCGGCTAAATAAAGATTTGCCTTTTTAATGATTTTATAATACCCTTTATCATCCATTGATTATTTAAAAAAATTATGGCAAAACGTCTTATAGTGAATTTTCCTCAAACCGATTTGAATGAATTTAAGTCTCTAAAGGAGAAGTTTGAGAAAATATCAACAATAGATTCATTGTTCTCTGTACGAACAGTTACCAAAATTGTATTCTTGAAGCTAGTTATGAAATTTTTCTGCTCATAGCTAAATCAGGAAAAAAATCATACTATAGAGGAGGATTTAATTAAGCCAGCAATATCAACTTTTCCCAAAACAGTTTTGGAGAAAGATGTCAAAGGAATGTCACTGAGCAATAACACTGTTAGCAAAAGAATAGATGAGATGGCTAAAGATATGGACACTTTGTTGAAAAGTTGAGATCAAGGAAATTCTCAATACAGATGGATGAATCAACTGTAAGAGACAGTGAAGCTGTATCGATGGCCTATGTAAGATATAATGGTGAATTTGTTGAAGAGATGTTCTGTGAAGCATTGAAAAAACCACCACCACTGCCATTGATATATACAATAAACTCAAAAATTATTTATATGAAGCTCAAATATTAATGAAAAATATTACATCTTGTGCTCCTGTTGTGATGGGCACGAAACATGGCTGTTTAAAATTAATGAAGGATGACAATCCTGAAATGTTGCTTGTACATTGTATATTTTCTCTGTACATTGCACAGAGAAAATATAATTTCCAAAAAACTTCCACCTCTTCTAAATGAGATATTGAATTCAGTTATAAAATGCATCAACAATATCAAAGCTAATGCCAAATGTGAGCATCTCTTCACACAATTTTGAGAATAAAACTGCTGACCATGTAGGATTATTGGCTGAGAAGATTCATGAAACTATTTGATATTCTTAGTGTCTTTGAATGACAAACCTCAAATGAAACTTGTGGGTTACTGGACAGATATCTTTGAAAAGCTGAATATGTTAAGTAAGTAACTGCAAGGAACAATTAAGACCCTTGTTGATGCAAAGGCTAATGAATTTCTGCAATTATGTCAAAATAATGTTTCAGCCAAAAAATTTGACCAATTTTATTGGCTAAATAAGTGAGGTAACTGATGCTGCTGCACTTGTTAGTGCAGATCACCTGAGCAAAATGGCCTGTGATTTAAATGACAGATTTTCTGATTTAAAAGAAATTGATTTTCCATCTCGGAAAACTCAGCCAATGCTAGTGAATTAACTACTGTGTCCATGCAGTATCAAGAACTCGCAGAAATGCAAATTGATGAGTCTATAAGAACTTTATTCAACATAAAAGGAACAATGGCATGGCTTCGTGACAAGACAGAAACAAAATACCCAAATTCAACTAGTTTTCAAGAAAATTACTGTTGCCCTTCCCATCGTCATATTTATTTAGCTGAATGTGGCTTTAGTGATGTAAATGACTTGTTTCTGAACAAGTCATTTACATCACTAAAAAAAAAAGAAATCGTCTGGATATCACAAATGCTGGGGATTTGAGATTGAAATTGACTAAATTAGTAGCTCAAATAAAAATTCTTTGCAGCAGACATCAAGCTCAAGGATCACATTAACTTGGATTTTATTTTCCTGAGTTGCTTTCTACTTATGTTTTATAATGTACAAAGTATAAGATAAAATTTATATTCATTGAAGAAAGTCAAATTAAAAAGTTTTACCTATATTCCTTTTTTTATTTAAAGTACCCATTTATACACCCACATTCACATCATTCCTTCCTCTATAATTTAGTTTCCCCCGACTCTCTGTGTTAGGCCTCATATGAGTTTTCTAGACAACTGATACCAAACGCATTGAGGTGTAGACCATCCCTCTTATACAAATCCAATCCAAGCATGAGCAAAAACAAAAATTTGTGTAAAGGATCTTTGTGATTATGCTACTTGACGCGTGGATAGGCTTATGTGTTCATCAGACATGTTGTAATAGGTTTCACGGTATAATAAGAACACAGATGATTAAGAAAATAACTATTTATTAACTTAAAGCTAATATTTCACTGGTATTATATCCAGCATCTTCAGAGCACACAACACAAAGTTTGTTACAAATGTAAGACAACCACAATCCAGTGTAACAGTGGAGGCTAGTATAAGTGATTGCAGCGTGCAACACAAGACTAAAGTCCTAATATGGCGCCATCTAGGTAATAAAAAAAATAAAATAAAAGTTTTGAAATAGTAGTCAAAAAAATTCAAATTGAAAAAATATAAATTAAAAAATATTAATTTGGTCTTAGGATGACTGTCTCCCAAATCTTTGGTAGATTTATACAGCCATACTTGTTAAGGTTTGGAGTATGTTTTAAGGCTTCTGTTGATTCCAGGAACAACCTCTCTGACTTGTAGAAGCTTCTGTGCATTACTTTTGTTTCTTTCCAATTGATCCTGTGTGTAAGGGTATCCAAAGCATGGTCTGCCAGATCCGCCTTACCATAGCGAAAGTGTCGGATATATTTTTTGTGTTCACTGAGGCAGATGTCCACATTTCTTAGCTATCAACACAGCCACTCTCAAACCTAGTCTCTGGCTAAGCCATGTTGACGATGTGTTTGCTATTTGGCCACACGGCCCAGACACATTGAATACATTTTTAGTGCATCTAAATAGCCAGCACCCTAAAATCCACTTTACAATGGAACTAGAAGCCAATGACTGCCTGCCCGTCTTGGACACACTGATCACATGTCTTCCAGAAGGTTCCTTATCATTTTCGGTTTATAGAAAACCCACACATACAGGGAGATACCTACAAAACAATCACACCATCACCCTTCTCAACAATATGGTAATCTTAAAAACACTAACCCATAGAGCCAGAGCAATCTGTTCCAATGACATTGCTCTCACTGCTGAACTTTCTCACCTATGTCAAATCTTCTTAATCAATGGTTATAATCCCCACAAAATAGATAACATACTAAATGCTACCCATAAATCCCCTCTATCTACCACAGACGACTACAACAAAAAAATCACTATCCCATACATTAAAGGCACATCTGAAAAGATATCTAGGGTGCTTAACAAACACCAACTATGCACAGTATTTAAACCTTATAAAATTAGCAACTCTCATCCGTTCACCTAAGGACAAATGCACTCCTTTATCACATCCAGGTGTCTATGAAGTGCCCTGTTCTTGCCATCAAGCCTACAACGCACAGACAGGAAGAAATGTGGACATCCGCCTCAGTGAACACAAAAAATATATCCGACACTTTCGCTATGGTAAGTCGGGTCTGGAAGACCATACTTTGGATACCCCTGAACACAGGATCAATTGGAAAGAAACAAAAGTAATGCACAGAAGCTTCTACAAGTCAGAGAGGTTGTTCCTGGAATCAACAGAAGCCTTAAAACATACTCCAAACCTTAACAAGTATGGCTGTATAAATCTACCAAAGATTTGGGAGACAGTCATCCTAAGACCAAATTAATATTTTTTAATTTATATTTTTTCAATTTGAATTTTTTTGACTACTATTTCAAAACTTTTATTTTTTTTTTAATTTTTTTTTTTTTATTACCTAGATGGCACCATATTAGGACTTTAGTCTTGTGTTGCATGCTGCAATCACTTATACTAGCCCCCACTGTTACACCAGATTGTGGTTGTCTTACATTTGTAACAAACTTTGTGTTGTGTGCTCTGAAGATGCTGGATATAATACCAGCAAAATATTAGCTTTAAGTTAATAAATAGTTATTTTCTTAACCATCTGTGTTCTTATTATACCGTGAAACCTATTACAATATAATACTTGAATACACAGGCCGACTTTGCAACATATTGTTTCAATATGCCATAATGTATAGCATCTCTTCCCCCCCCCCCACTTTTGGAGTTGTATATTTCTGTAAATTTCTGGTCTGGCTAACTTGCAGAGGTGATAGAAAGAAAACTGTCACTTTTCAACATAATATCCCTTTACTTTGACACACTTTTCACATCTTTAAATTAACATTTCTATGCCCTTGAAAAAATAGTCCACTCTGCACTTTTGTTGGCAAAATGGTCTAAAACTGCATCTTTCACCTCATTGTCATCTGCAAATTTTCTTCCTGAAAGGTCTTTCTTCAGTTTTGAGAAGAGGTAGTGGTCATTGAGTGCTATATCTGGGCTGTAGGGTGAGTGCTCAATCTTCTGGAAGCCACAGTTCCTCACTGCAGCCTTTGCAACAAAAGCCATATGGACTGGAGCATTGTCACAAAGCAGACAAACACCATGACCCAGCATTCGTCTCTTTTCCTTTATGGCATCATGCAATTTGTGCAGGAGTGAAGCATAATATTCTGCATTCATGGTGGTATTCCTTTTCTTGAAGTCAATCAAGAGAATTCCCTGGCAATCCTAAAAGATTGTTGCCATGTTCTTCTTGATGGACTGAGTGACCTTGGCTTTTCTTGGTGGGGCTTTGCCTGGTTTGCACCACTCCATGGATTCCCTTTTGGAAATAGGATCACAATAAATGACCATGGTTTAATCCCAGTTACAATGGATTTCCAAAAATTTGTATGTCAGGATGGAAACTTTTGGAATACCTACCTCATACCTTGCATTATGGGATGGATCACTACCTGGAATGATTTCAACATTAATCTCTGATTCCCTTGGCAAAGTTCCAAAAACGTGTGGGAACAGGTGACACAAAGCTGCTTAATTGAAGAGGATAGCGAAAGATGGTTGTTTATAGAAAGCCCCAAACTTGCTGAGATTTCTTTGGGCTCCAGCCATCTATCATTGAGCAGTTCCTCAACAAGAGAGACATTTTCCTCAGTCATCACTTCCACAGGCCAAACATCATGAGGATCATCTTTGATGCTCTTGTTTCCTAGGCAAAACTGTTTAGCCCATTCCTTCACCATGGAACATGAAGCTTTCCTATAAGCACCATCCAACAAAAAAAAAATCTTGGGTGACCTCCATTCCTGCAATGTACTGAAAAAAAAGTCTCCAGTGTCAATTCTATAAAACCTCTTTAATAACTTATTATGCTTCTATTGGGTCCAAAAATAGGTTTGAGATGTCTGGTAGGTAATTCTATTGTAGAATAGAGTGTCTACTACGATAACTTTTTCCTCCATGGAGTGCCCGTATAAATAATAATAAAAAGATAAAATCAGTCAAAATGACTATATCACTAGCTCCGAGAGCTTTTTCTTTTCTTACGTTTTTTTTTGTTTCAAGCAGCAATATATGATATATATCATATATTGAGTTTACTAAGAGTTGCACTAACTCAATATATATCATATATTGATAAAATAAAGAGCCAAAAGGCTTCCCTTCAGCGATGTAAAAATTATTTAAATTAAGGGGATATTTAATCCCACATTATTTGGTCTACCTACTCATTGATGAGACCTCAATAAAGGTTGAAACCAGTCTGGGTAGTGACCTATCTCCCTTAATGTAAAACAAGATACATCTCCTAGGGGATGAGTTTTACATTAGGGCAAATACTAAGAATAGCGATCCTAGCTTTATCCACCTTTATTACGAGTTGCCCGGTATTGTACTACCAAGGTGTTTGCTCACGCCTGGACTCGGCAAACTTTTATATTTGCTATATTCGGCATGAAACTCTTTGATTTCTATCTTAGAGTTTTCTTATTCAGCTTTGAAATAATGTGGGATTAAATATCCCCTTAATTTAAATAATCACATACAGTATTGAGTTTGTGAAACTTTCTTACTTTCTATAATAATGTTACCATGAATTAGACAATAGGAATGGATACACCACGATGCTTTTGGATTTTGCTAAACCTTTTGAGAGAAAACAGTATGAAAGTGTGTGTGTGTGTATATGCACAGTCATCCCTCGACATATGTCCTTTTGAAGATACGTCCGTGATCCCATAATGCAAACACTTATACACACACAATACTTATCATACCAATCACAAAGTAACCAAGACTGCCGCTGGCAATCTATTCTCTTCTCCAAGCAAGACATTTAATCCTCATGTACTCATTCCCTCTGTTTCATCCTGTCATCCCATGAAAAATTTCTTTTGCATCTATCATATAAAAGTTGTTCAAGAGATTTTATAGATCTAATCTTTTATATTATCAACTAAAATTTACTAAATTTAGTTGATAGCAAAAAAGAAGATGGATCAACCACTACTAATTTTACAAACCTTAAATCTATCCTCATAGCAAGCATTCCCTAATCAGTCACACCATCTGGAGTCTCATCACAAAGAAACCCAGTGACTACAGTCCCAATGTGGTTGAGTCAAAGCCTTATAAAGAGAGATAACTTCCTTATCTCTAACTGTGACTGTATGTCCTTTAATATCTAAATGATTGTTTGAGCTACTTTGTATTCACTTTTTGCAGTATATCCTCGGAACTACAGCTCTATTTCTGCCATCTCTCCCAGATCCTTAGTCTCATGAGGTTCTTGAAGCAGAGTCTTATCAATGTACTATATGGTTTGTAATCTTTTCATCTTGAATTGCATAATCTTGCACTGCCACAGTGAACTAGTAACCATCATCTTTTATCCACATTGCCAGTCTATTCAAATAATCCCAAGATATCTCTACTTTCCTTTATTAATTGCAGCTTAGCATCATATGCTAGCAGAGTGGGAAGAGTGGATTGCATACCTACTCTCCAACCAAACAGGTAGTGGGTTTGAACCCTATGGTGGAATGGGTGTTTGTAATAGGTGTTTTTGCTTATTAACCTCCCTACAGGCCATGTGGGTGAAATAGTAAGACCAAACTGCACTTCTTATCCATGTTATTCAATGGGTGTTACAGAATCGTATCCATATTTAGCTGGACATCTATCGATGTCATGGCCAGTTTGGGTGGGGGGGGGGGGTTAAAGGCGGCTTGCAAAAGTTTCTTATTTGGTCTGTAGAGGAGGGTTCCTGGATCATCTAATTCTATCCTTAAATCTTCCCATATAATATTATTAATGTACAAATTAAATAGCAGTGGCTCATGTACCTGTTGCATGTACCAGTCTCTCTGTTGTACACCACTATCATTTGCCTTTTCCTTGATTATACTTCACTGTACATTATTCTTTTTCTGTCCATCAGTTATGTTCTTATTCATGGTTGATATTATCAGTGTTCTTAATATTATGAATCCTTATTAGGAATATAATACATATTATATAAATATGTAGATGAGTAAAAATAAATATGTATAATAAAATAAATAAATTTATAAATAAATAAATAAATATGAAGAGTAAAACATCAAAAAGTAAATAAAAGACTGAATTACTCAATAAATTAATACAATTTAAAAATTTTTCAAAAGCACCTGACAATAAACACCATACTAATGAGTAAAATTAATGATTGGTATTATATAAGAATTAGTGAAAAAAAAAAAATGAAAAGTCTGATAATCAAAATCCAAATGATTCCAGGAGAAGGAAAAAATTAAATACTACTACTGAATATCCAAAGGCATATACTGTATTTTAAACGATAAATTTCTACAGAAAATTGACAATACTTCTACAGAAAAGCTCTATTCCATCAAAGTTCAAGAGATTGCCAAAGCAGTTCTACAGCCCACGGTCATATCTAGAAGCTCTTCAGTGGACTCAACAACAACAAAGGATAAATTTAAGTCCCAAAAGAATTGCATTTTACTAATACATCACATATTATGTGTTCAATACTGAGTTTAAAAAAATAAACTCAGTATTGAATTGAAATAAAGCAAGCAAGCAACATTACAATCAACTCACACAATAGCAAACACCATTATTATAGTGAACTAACTCACTATAATATTAATAATTTTCTGAAAGGTCCTCAACAAAAGCATCAATACTATTTTAAAGGTTCATAATAGTAAACCATACATCATAACAAACTGTTATGATGTATGGTTTGATTTTGACCTTTGATTTCTGTTAGCTATAAATGAGAGATGATTATCATTAATGAACATAAATCACTATGCATTACTAAGGAAAAGTCATTTCTTGAAGAATTACAAAAAGTCATGCTTTATAGTTAGTGGCGATTTATTTATAAATGCAATGAAAACAGAACTTAAATAAAATTTAATTAACCACCTCACCGGCCATTATGGATCAAATACGCATCATCATACGCTTTGTATCCATCATATATTTCAATGTAATATCAACGATATTATAATTTTAATATGCACTTCGCATCTATTATAAACTTGATGTCTATAGACGTCTTGGCCGGTAGCGTGGTTAATATTGCCAAATATATTCAAAAGAAATAGCATAACAATACCAAGCTTGTAGCCTTTTCTTTTTTAATTGTGTTACAGATATTTATCATTTTTGATAATTAAAATGTATATATATATATATATATATATATATATATATATATATATATATATATACATACATACATACATATGTAGATTTCACACAGGAAACATGCTAAAAGTAATTTAATGCCTTTTGAGGAGTTCATGAAACAACTCAAAAGGCTCAGCTGTCAAATTTTTGCTTTAATCAGGTAATTCTTATACTACTTTTTAGTATTAGAATGGCATAAAATCTAATTTTACAAAACAAAAACAACAAAAAAAAAAAAAAAAAAATATATATATATATATGCACTATCAGAATGTATAATATGGGTTTCTTTCTTTTTTTTTAATTGCTTATTTTGTTTATTTTTAGAGAGAGAGAAAGAGAAAAAAGAAAATGTTCTCTGTATACTTCAAAGGAAAAAAAATGCCACTACATAACTCCAAAAGTTATGTTTAAAAAGTTACTTCTTATAGCAGACAATGAAATATTTAAATAATGACATCCAGAAGTATGGATTTGGAAGGATATCATGGAGGAAGGACAAGAGAAAAGAAATAGCATAACAATACCAAGCTTCTAGCATTTTCTTTTTTAATTGTGTTACAGATTTGTAGCATTTTTGATAATTAAAATGTGTGAATACTATAACTAAATCCTTTTACAAAATGATAACTAAACATTCAAGCTTACATCTATTTGAATCTATAAAAGAGTCAATTCAATTTAAATAGAATGTCTTTATAATATAGCTTTGAGCGATATCAATAAAACTATTAAAACAAAGGAAGAAAAGAGAGGAAGAGTTCTACAAAATCTTCAGATTAGAAGGAAATATCAACAGTTATTTGATAAAAAAATAATTTTCATCTCTAATACTGCTTGAAGCAAATCCTGATGTCTGTTCTTTAAGCATTTAAATCTGAAATTATTAAATAGATCAATTATCAAGTGCAAAACACTATTTCACTAGATCCTATGCACAATTGTCTCAAAGTTCAAGTTGGATTTTCTTCTTTGCAGTATGAAATAACATTCAGAGTGAAATATAAAAAAAATGCAAAATTAAAAAAAATATTAACACTGGAATGAATTTGCCTTAAAAATATTAACATGCTCATATTTCGAGTCAACAATAGAGAAATATATTGCTTAATCTGGACAATGATCACAAACAAAAAGTTTACGCTCATTACTGCACTTCAAAATATGCTTCTCTTTCAAAGTTTTGCAAAGTATATACATGGATTAAAACAAGCCCCTGTGGTGAAAGCATAGTTAAGTTTTAAGATTCCTTCTTCTATTAATTAGAAATATTCTAAGGTGTCTTAGGATTGCTTATTAGCCTTGGAGGAGGAATTTTAAGCATTTCACAAATGTTGTTCCTCACTGGTCGGAGAATATCTAAAGATGAATTCCAATCAGTCTCACTAAGAATGGTCATAATATCATCTAAGTACTCCGTAATTATTACATCACTGTATGACAAGAATGACTCGTACATTTTATTAGCAGTCATTTTACGTACACGGGGAAATCGATGGCAAAGAAATATGGTAAGATATGCAAGTGCTTTCCTTTGGCAGCTGACTGGAAATTGCAATAATCCACACAATACATCAACGCCAGCTATTAGTTTTTGAGGATCCTTTGATTTAGATGTGATCTGCCAACAAAGCTCCAAGAGCTGTTCTGGGAAAGAATCACCTTGAGATTCCTGAGGAACCTGAATTACACCTGAAGTTAGAAGATAATCTGACATTCTAAAAAATGGAAGAATAACTCTCACATCTTTTACATGGTTATTGAGAATTTGAAGAAGTGTATCACAGACAGATTTTAATTCCTCTTCATCTGATTGGATGGATGTCAGATAAGCAAGGAAAGAAGACTGAGAGTGCTTCACCTAAAGCAGAAAAAAAAAAAAAAAAAAAAACAATATATCACACACATGCGTATGTACAATACAACACTATAGTTTTGCAATTAGTGTATTTCTTTCTTCTTGTGAAGAAAGAAAAAATATTCTTAGTTAAAAATGGAACTTCAGAAAGTGTAAAAATTGAAGCAATACAACATATAGCCAAATGACTCACATTTCCATATTACCTGAGCAGTACTAAACATTAAATAGAGGAGTAAAGTGCAGGTATAGGAATTCAACAATCTGCATGATCAAAGTGTTTGCCCTTTCCTCAGTATTTTGTTTGTATACCTTTTTCTTTTATTACTGTGCCACATCTGTTTAGTATGTTGGAAATCACACCATGTATAATGTACTGACAAATCTGATGACACCACACCTGTATCATCAGCTCTGTCGCTTGTAATATTGTTCTCTTGCATTTCCTGCATGTATTCTTGGTACCTTACCTATTATTCTACTCAACTGCCAGAAGTATTCAAAAGGTTCAGATCTCCACTGTTACCAAGCCATTGTAGTGGAAACTATAAGCTGCCCAACCATTTTATTCACTTGACATGTAATTCCCTGATGAAGTCTCTGTGAGTGAGATGAAATATTGGAAGCATCAAAACAGTTTAATTCTTTTCCCTTTGGTTGGAAAGACCTGAGTTCGAGTTTTGTCTATGACATGAGGAACCTTTATCAGGTATTTTCAATCAAATGGTTAGTTAGCTGGTCTCATATGGAGGTGGAGGGTTTTTTCATCCCTCAAAACAGGCAAACTGGCCCTGTGAAAACACACACATCTACAGATATAAGATACTCCTGGAATAAGGATTTTGGTTTCAAATGCCTGCACAGTGAAATGTGGGTCTACCTCTGCAAACTGACAATGACATCAGCAATTTGCAGAGGTATATGTCACCCACAGACCACCACTATTTTTCCACTCCTAAATTCAAGAAAATATGTAAAATTAAAAAAAAAAAAAAAAACAGCATTTTTATGGTTGAGATACAATTTTGCCTCCAAACTTGCCACTGTCATCTTTCTGCAGATATATATATAATTTTACATTCTGTTACACCGAAGTGAGAAATTATTATTTATCATTTGACCAAAATACTCTCAGTCTACTTGACAGTGTTAAGACCAAATGTTTACTTTAACACTTGTAAAATATGTTTATTTTAATGCTCTGATGGGTATTACATTGTGAAATGTGTTAATTACTGAAATGAAAGTGTTCATGGACACTATAATTTCAGTATGCTCTCTAATGCTGTAAAGAATAATTAAGTGCCATTTATTGTGTCATTACAAGATAAAGCTTGGAAGAATGATTTTTCTTTCATAGAGCGGTGCATGATTGGAATGAATTACCATTGGATGTTGTGTGTGCAAGCAGTGTGAATGAATTCAAAAACAAGTATGAAACTGGTGCATGTAGTATATGTCCTCCCTCAATGAGTCTCTAGAGGTCTCTCTTAATAATAAAAATATTGTAATCAGGGTTTGAAAAACTGTGTTGGCTCACCATTTAACAAAATATTTTACTCTTCAGATGTAATCCTGGGTGCATTCTGCCATGGTCACCAATTATATTATACTCAGGTGTGTATTCCTGGATTTGGTCAATTAACTGTTACCTTGCAATACACTATAATGATGCATGTGTTATCTTTTCACATCATATTTAATTACGACAAAAAACAGTGATAATTGACAGAACAAGTATTTATAATGACCAGCATTCCCCAATAAATGTGATGTGATAAGGTAAGCATACAAAAAATATTTATGACATAAAATACAACTGGTATTACATAATTAAAACTGATGATTATTTTTACATGCAAAAGATGGAAGCAGGTGCTGAGGCATGAGAATCTTCATGTCCGCAGAGACTGGTAATGAGTAAATGCAGCAAATACTCACTGTTTGCTAGGTGGCTCTAACTAACACTTAACTGACAGTTTTATTATCTCTACAAACGATGTGTATTGAAATATTTATGGATGGTTGTCTAATAGTTGTAAATGAGTCCTAATATTTATTTTGATTTATTTTTTTATACTTTTCCCCTGCCTTTTCTGGAGATCCAATGTGAAACTTTTTGATGCCCTTTCAGATCTCCGATAAGAAGAATGCTGATCTCAAATCAGGAGATGCAATTCATCTACCTTCTGAAGAAATTCACAAATTTATGCCCACAATGGGATTGAAATCCACAATCCAGTGATAAGAAAGTGGATTAAAGGAGTGTTTGTACATGTTCATGCAAAAGGCTGGATGGATGGAGGAGGAATGAAGTTATGGATAGATAAAATTTGGTCTAAGGGGGCCCTGCTGGACTGTTAAAGAAGCCTGCTCTTTCCTAGTTAGACTGGGTATTTGTTGAAAGTAGGCCTACTTATTACTTTATATTTGAAATACTGTAAATTCATTATAATATTCAGTGATAAAGTTTTTTTTCCCTAAAAAATGTGTACAAAAAAGGGGGTGTGTCTCATACGCCAGCAAACATGGTAATTATTTTTCAGTTTGCTCCTGACATCATTACATCTACAGATACAATTTTAAGCTATGTAGCATGAGAACACAAGAGCTGTACCTGGTTGTATAAATTGGAGTTATGAATTTAAATCATTTCCCTACAAATGGTTTTTGTTTTTTCTTGAAAATATAATTCTCTAATATCTAATTAGATTATTTTTAAGTTAAAGATGAGTTTAGCAAGAAAAAGCAATGTCTGTTCTTTATTATTTCAAATAAAAACATCAAACATCAAATTTTGTTCACTTACTATTAAATCCTCTTTAAAATTATTCATGGCATCAAACAAAAAGTTTTTCTTTGGTAGCATCTTCCTTTTAAAAATCAATAGTGGTGGTTGGGGGTGGCCCGAAATGCCTCTCTGCAGCCCTGTTTCCATGTTCTTTAGTATACACAATCACACGTAGCTTGTATGCAATATTGTAGCAATGCCGACGTTTTTCAGCCATAATTTGTCAAGAAATTTAGAGAAAATTTAACAGCAGAAATAATCACTGTTCACAACAACAGCGACAACAATTGGAAAGTTTAAACGAACAGGAACACAGCTGTGATCGTCGATTACAGCACATGCGCATCCACTGAACTCTACGTAACTCGAATGCTCTCAAACACCGCAAGAAAGCAAGAAAGAAATCGCTTAATAACTCGGAACAGAGAAAATTTCCAGAAATGAAAGTAATAAAAAACTGAGTATCGGCGTATAAGACGCACTCTATTTTTTCAGACCTATTTTCAAAGAAAAAAGTGCATCTTATATGCTGGCAAATATGGTGATTCCATATATGTAAACACAGGAAATAAGGTTTCTCCTGCTCAGTCTTATGAAAGAAAAGGACAGGGTGCTTTGTTATTTAACATCAAGGTGTTTTAAAGTTGGAAATGAATTACAGCAATATGGAAAGAAATGAAGAAGTTGGTAATGAAGGAGAAAATACAATGGGTTAGACAAGCCATTAAGCAATTCAAATACAATTTCGTTTTACTGAAAAAGGAAGAAGTATACTTTCAAATATGCTGCATGCAAAATGCTTTTTATTGTAATCCTGGGTATTAAAAAGAGACAATTTGTAGACCTTTTTGATTACAAAAAAAAAAAAAAAAAAAGACAGAAATAAATAGACAACAAAACTTACCCAATTTATCAAAATGGCAGTTACATACTGGATTCGATATAAGGTTTCCTCCCAAAGTTTAAATTTGATGTTTATATATATACAAAGTGCAACTAATATTTATCAAAGCAAGGTGTTAAGACAAGTTAACTCTCCAGTTTTTGCAGATTGATCTTACTCTCAGAGACCCAGTAACTACTAGAGAGCATGTCCTCCAGGTGATGAATTGGGGATCCTATGAGATATGGCAGAGTGTTCCAAATATATTGGATAAGGACCCGTGACCCAACAGGGCCACATTTGGCTATCAACTAAATAGCAAGGGAAGTGGCTCTCCTATGATCTTCTACCTGGTCTCTTCTTCCTCTTATTTTGAGGAAATTACACTCTTCTTTCTTTTATCTGTTCTATTTGGTCTCTCTCTCTCTCAACCAACTCTTGTTTTCTTCTGATCCAGATGCTATTAGAGTATTCTTTTCTGACTTAATTCCTAGATTGGATAGATATGACTCTTTAGTGCCACACCAAAGAGAAGATAACTCTGAAATCAAACCTTGGTCCAACAGGTTGGGAGTTCCATGACAGGTCAGCTCCCTGTCTAGGTAAAAAATAATATTGCTCTGAATCTCTGGAAGAAAGGATATATTGGTGGATCTTTTTTCAGTGATAACATTGCAAGCAATGGACAATGATTTTTGTGACATGGAATATACGAAGACTAAATGCTAAATATCATGAGATAATTCAGGAAGTTGAAAAATGAAGAGTAGATATTATGGTCCTAAGAAAATCAAAGAAGGTAAGGATTTTGAAATAATGGGTAAATATTTACATATATGGAATGGACTGAATAAAAACAGAATGGCTGAAGGTGGGAGTATCTATCCTCATAAAAAGCAGATGGAAGAACCAAGTAAAAAGGAAGAAGTAAATGAAAGGCTTATAAAAGCAAATCTTGACAGTACCAGAAGAACAATCTGGTTTTATAGCAGGAAAATCTTGCATGGATAATGTATTCTCTTTATGACAAATATCCCAAAAAATGGTTGCTAAGGATAAAGAACTCCATTTGATTTTTGTAGATTTAGAGAAAGCTTATGATACTCTCCAAAGGAAGATAATGTGGCAGGTATTGATAGGAGTAGAAACAGATGAAGGAACAGTAGAGATGGTACAGAGGATGTACCAGGGATCAAGGTCTGCTATACAGATCGGCAACAAATTTTCAGAAGAATTTATTAGTAGCAAGGAGCTCAAGCAGGGTTGTTGCATGTCGCCAATGTTGTTTAAATATACTTGAATGTGGCCTTGCCTTGGAGAACTGGAACAAGGAAATGCTGTGGAATGTACCCATAGTGTAAGTCCTACATTCTCTTCGTTTTGTTGTTGATCAGGTGATTCTTACACTGGACAAAGAAGATGCAGAATACCAGATGAGAAAACTGTTGGGGCCTGAAAGTAAATCTGTTAAAAACGAAGTTAGAAGTGAGGATCATCAAATCAGTGGATGCCTTCAAATATCTTGGCTCCATGACAGAGTCCAGCCAGTGTGAAGTGGACATTAGAAACCATGAATAGTGTTTTATGGAGTGTCAAGGAAAAAATAAGAAGATTCTGTATCATGTGATTACAGAGAGTATACTCTCTGTAATCACATGATATGTAATCTCTGATTACATCATATGTAATCTCTGTATACTGACCTATGGAAGTTAGTGCTGGACACTCACTAACAGCCAGAGGAAATAAGTAGAAGTGTATATTTGTGGAAATGGGTTACTTCAGATAAAGATGAGAGCCACCCATATGGACTGTCTGAGGAATGCATATATTTGAGCAGGGATGAAAGGCGAACAGCCTGTTGCAGAGAAGATAGAGGCATGTGCTTTGAAATGGTATGGACTCACAAAATGAGAGAAGAATGATGCCCATTAAAAATTATGATGAACTGGTCACCCCCCTGGAAGGGAAAAAAAAGAGCAACATGGGAAAGAGACCATTGTCAGAGCAATGGAGAAAAGAGAAATATGATAAGGACCTAGAGAAATCATACAGAGGTGAATCTGAGAAAGGGCAGCTGCTGTCAAGTAGAGAAGCTGATCTTAATAACAGTTATGAATGCTTAATTCACAGTAACTGTTCTTGCATTTAGGTAAACATAAAGGATATCAGAATTTAAGGTAACAGACTATTTTCATACTTACATTTATGTTCATAGAAACTGAATCATCTTACATAAATATAGTTTATGTAAGAGTTTAGTAGTAGTTAAATGATCATTTTCATTGGTTTATCATTAATATTTTGTTGTATTGCATCATCTATCATTCCCACAGGTTTCTGTATAATGTAATACTTACTGCATTGCATCAGAATTTTTTATGCCAGAAACAGACAGCAAGAGCTAGTTTTCACATTTTCATGCTGAGATTGCTATGGCTAGTTATGTGCAGTTAACACCTTGGAGAAAAAGCGATTCAAGCTTTGAGTAGAGAAAGCTATTCCTCTCATGAAATAGCTAAAAGGGTGTCCTGTAGTCAATTTACTGTGCTATGGCTGCTGTCAAAAGGGAAGGAAGCCAGATCTTCTGAAAGGAAGAAAGGGGGACAGGAAAAAATCCACTATGCCAAGATCAAGTTATAAAGTGACTCTGCCCCAAAAATTGCTGTGTTGTCTGTAGCACTCAAACAGACATGGAAGAACAAATGGGAAGCTGTAACTATCAGGAGAAGACTCATTTGACAGGGACTGATAGCCAAGCATCCTAAAAAGAAGCCCTAACCAAAAAATGGTTAGGAAATGATTGGCTAGCTAAACTGGTGCATAGAGCATGCCCAAATGGACCCCTGATCAGTGGAAAAGAGTAAGCTTTTTCTGACAAGAAGTTTAATGTGCCAACTGCAGACAGACAGTTTGAAGACGATCAGGGGAAAAATTCAACCCTGACTGTCTGGTGATAAGTCAAATTCTCAGCCAGTCAGATGACCTGCGGCTGCATGTCATATCAGTGTGTTGGTTGTTAAGAGGAATGGGGAGAGAGTTATGAGTTAAGAGGGATAAGAGTTGAGAGTTAAGAGGAATGGGGAGAGAGTTATGAGTTAAGAGGGATAAGAGTTGAGAGTTAAGAGGAATGGGGTTTCCATGGTCAAGCAACCACCCATAAACCAAACATTTCTCCTGTGAATGCTAAGTGGCACCTGCAGTGGTGTAAAGAGCGATGCCACTGGACAGTGGCCAATTGGAAATGCGTGATTTGGATTTGGAATGATGATTCACGCTTTATCATGTGGCAGCTAGGTGTGGAGAATACCTGGAGTATGATTCCTGCAAGCATGTGTAGTGCCAACAGTGAAATTTGGAGGAGGGTGCATTATAATGTGGGGGTGTTTTTCATGGAATGGACTTGGCCCTCTCATAACACTACACAAATCTAAATGCAGAAGGTACAAGGACATTTTGGCCGTTGCATACTCTACGGTAGAAGATCAATTCGGTGATGACTATTGTCTATATCAGCAAGACAATGTTAACTGCCACAAAGCAAGGTCTGTGAGGGAATGGTTTGTGGACAATAACGTTCCAGAGATGGACTGGCCGGCCCAGAGCTTTGACCTGAATCTCATAGAATACCTTTGGGATGAATTAGAACACCTACTTTGCTCCAGACTCCCAACGACCCACATCATGAACTGCTCTAGCTACAGCTCTTCAGGAAGAATTTTTACCAGGTGTTCCAACACCTGGTAAAAAGCCTCCCCGGCAGAGTTAGAGCTATCATAGAGCAAAGGGGTAGACCCACCCAGTATTAATGTCCACGACTGGAAAGTGTGTCACAGGGAAAGTCTGATTATAGTTTCAAGTAGGTGTCCGGATACTTTTGATCAGATAACGCGCATGTGTTTTATTGTGGATCAGCCTGTGTAAATATTCCTTTTTGATTTAATTAAATGGTTTGTGAACACATTGGACTGATTCTGTCAATGCGCTATCCTGAAAATTTCGAACCTGCATAAGATAAAGTTGTAATCAATAATTAAGCTACAACTAATTAAAGACAAATATTAACATAAGCAGGGAATGCTAACAATATCTGCTTTGTCTTTAGTTTAAAATCTTATAATCTCACACTCAATACATCGTCTAACTGGCACAGTCGTAAAACAAATAAATTTGTTAGACTACAGAGAGTGAGAACATAAGATCTAGTAGAAATAAATAAATAGTGGCAGTCAACCATTCACGACAATTGATGAAGTTTAAGTAAAAACAAAGACAAAGTAGGGTTGCAAAATAGAAATAATGTCAAATGCAACTCTAAAAAATACTCAAGTTTTGATAGCAAAAACTGTTATATATCAATTTAATTTATTATGATAAACTCATTCATTATGACAAACTCCTGAAAAGTTCCAGCCAAAGCACTTATCATTAATGCTGTGCTAAAGAACAATTGCTATAACAAATATGCCAGTAAACTGTTGCTTTGGTCCCTACAAGTTTTGGAAATAAATACTCTTTTCATTCCTTGTGGTTCGACAGTTTCTCTGATTCATTCTCAATGGGATGGTGGATTCAAATCTCACTGTGGTGGATAGAATTTGTAGTAGATGATTTTTATCACCTGGTGTCAGACTCAGGATTTATTCAAAGTGTAAAATCACATGGAATAGTGTTTGGTCTATAAACCAAAATTATTTGTTTATCTAACCTTTAGCATACCTACTGCTGTGGGTTTTGTCAGTGGAATTATCATGAAAAAACCTCAACTCAGCAAGCATGAATATCACACGGAACAGAAATAATAATCCCTAAGGTGGCTCAACTCATTCATCATCTATTACAGAGAGAGAGCTCAGTAAAAAACCATACATATTCTAGGACACATGACATAATTAATGAAGCATGTTTTAAAAATCGTTATCCTTCAAAATAACTTCCTTCTTACATACAGCTCTCTTACTATAAACACCACAATAAAAAATTCATTCACTATAACAAACTACTGAAACATCCCAACCAAAGCCACAAAAGTAAACTGAAAGGCTAAGAGGCCTATTCCAGCAGTCTTTGTGAGATTACTATAGAGAAAGAGAGTTGACTATTTCCTAAATTTGCAGATCTTTAAATCTATTAACAAGTTTCTTCTTTCTACCCAATTATGGTGCTAGTGTACTATCAGTTAAATGACCTCGTGTGTGTGTGTGTGTGTGTGTGTGTGTGTGAGATTACTATAAAAAAGCATTTTTATATAAATTATCAATTATATATTTGGTTAAATCCTTTATCCAATCTTGCATCTTGCATTAGATAATGCTATGCATTAAGGAAAGGATCACTACCCAGACCGGTTTCGACCTTTATTGAGGTCTTAGTAGTGAAAGCCAGACCCAAAGTTTGCTTAGTATCACACCTCTGGGTCTGGCTTCCACTGCTGAGACCTCAATAAAGTCGAAACCGGTCTGGGTAGTGATCCTTTCCTTAATGCATAGCATTATACATGTCTGCAAGGAGATGTGCTTTGCATTATGGGATACTAAGGCAGGTGATGAGAACTTATACCACCTCAGGTGATGAGTTGCCCCAGTCCTGAAAACACTTCAGGCACAAGCTCTGTTTGCTTACACTTGGATAAGGAATTAAACCAAATATATAATTCATAGCATAGCCAGTGAAAAAACTTCTATCAAATTATATAAATTATATTATTACTGTCCAACCATACATGTGAGAACCCTGGCTGGCACAGTGCCAAGAAGAGTCAATTCATGTTGAAGGGGAGAAAGGAATAAGGCAATGTACAAATTTGTCACCAACATGCAAAATCACATAAAATTTTCCAACTGTTGTACAAACAAAATAATTACCACTTTAAAAACTACAATTTTCATAAAAGAAAAACTAATTTTCTGACATATAATAATAAACACTTATCATTGATTATCCTATTATTGGAATGGATTCACCTTCTTCTTGCAGAAGTGTTGAGGGGTCTTGCATCTGTGGTCAGACAGTAATTTTAATATTTTGTTTGAGATCTTCACTAATATCCTTGAAAAAATAGCATATTAGTTGTTGCTCTTCTTTGTCATTCAAATGATAGCAATTAACATGTAAGCTTACCAGAGATTCTGTCAGGCCACCAATACTAACAGTTAGACCAAGCAATAAATTATATTTATATGTAGGAAGATGCAGAAGTTTCACAAACAAAGGAAAGGTATCTCCTGCAGACTTCCAGTTGAGATTCTCGCAAATATCTTTTGTAAAAACTTCTTTCAACTCTTGATGGTGAGGAATGTATGGAATTTCAGGTTGGCTAAAATTATAAACAAAAATAATTAAATTTATACATAACTTGGGTTTTGTTTTAAATTTCAAAAACTATAATTCTAAAACCAATTTTGTAAAATAAATCATTCTTTTATATAATTTACAACAGAATATATCCCCAACTGATTATTCAATTATAACAAGAAGATCATCTTAGATAAAGAATAATAAAGTTGGCAATAGCTTAAAAAAAAAAAAAAAAAACTCTTGGTCTTGATTATCTGAGAAATGATATGCCTTATCATTTATAATATAATTCAACTTGCTAAACATGGCTAATTTACTAGAGAAAATCCCATATTTCACTTTGGAAATGTGAAAAGAATCATCACCACCTCTGGCATATACCAAACATAATGACACGGAATTTCATGTTTTGATTAACCTTTTTCCAAATTGGTGTGTTATGTGTCTGGTCTGTGATTCAATCAATTCCTATATTTCAGTCTTCTAACACACTCCTCACTGCATAAAACCACTTACATCTGTCATCCAATGGGACTCCCCCCCCCACCATTTTTGCTTCAAACACTTTCACCACCTATCTGGTTTTAGTGACCATTCTCATCTTAATAAGCTCTGCTTATACATTCTTGAATATTAGTAATTTAAAGTTCTTATTTGACATCTTTGTTTTTAATACAGTTTGGCCAGAGCTGCCACCTGTACCCATTCCCCTAGTTTCCTCAAAACTCTCATATCTGTAGTATATGAAATTTAATCAAATGTTTCATTCCTACCTCAACTCTGATCAATAATGTTAATACAGATTCTATCACTCTACTGCATATAATGCTAGCTTTGTCTTTTCGCTGATTTCTTTCTAATATATTGTGGAGGTGAGTAGTCTATTGCAAAACTTCAATGTCAATACATCTGTGGGATTGGATGGTATACCAGCTTGTGTCGTACGTGAAGCGGCTAAAGAATTATCAGTACCCTTGACCATTTTGTTTAATCTGAGTCTCGGATCTGGGTTAGTCCCGAGGGGGTGGAAAGAGGGGAAAATAGTTCCACTGCATAAAGGAGGTTCCAAGACTACTGTTGTAAATTACCGACCGATCAGCATATCAGGAGTTGTTGTCAAGGTCTTGGAGAAACTAGTCAAGAGAAGAATACAGGATTGGATAGATGAAAATGGGATACTGTATGGGGGGGGGGCAACATGGTTTTGTGAAGGGTAGACCATGCCTCAGTAACCTGCTCATGTTTTATAACACAGTGACGACTGAACTGGATAAGGGTAATGGGTTTACAGTGATTCTACTGGACCTTGCCAAGGCCGTTGACAGGATACCACATGGAACTCTAATCAGTAAACTGCAACAGATGGGGATGGATATAGGGTTGGTGAGATGGATAGGAGGGCGGTTAATGGAGAGATACCAGAGAGTGGTTTATTCAGGAGTGGAGTCCAAAAGACGGCTTGTGACCAGTGGTGTGCTGCAGGGTTCTGTTCTTAGACCACTACTTTTCAATTTGTTCATTAACGATATAGGAAAGGATCTGAGAGGAAGTTTTCACTTGTTTGCTGATGATGCAAAGTTGGGTAGAGCAATTGTGAGTGCACAGGATGTCAAAATTTTGCAGGATGATTTGGATAGTTTGGAGGACTGGGCTAGGGAAAATGGATGTCAATTTAATGTGGCAAAGTGTAAGGTTATGCATTTTGGAGTGAAAATATTAACAGCAGTATATCACATTGGTGGAACCATACTCTTGGAGATTGATGAGGCCAGGGATTTGGGAGTTTGGTGGATAGGGAGTTGAAGTTTAGGGGCACATTGCAAAAGTGGCTAAATCAGCTCATCAAATCACTTGGTTACCGAAAAATACTTTAACAAGCAGAGACAAACAAGTTATTGTTCCTCTATATCGAGCCCTGATAAGACCCTATCTGGACCACTGTGCCCAGATATGGGCACCAGGGTTTCTTCTTGATGGGGAGGAGGTGGAGAGGATCCAGAGATGAGTGACCAAGATGGTGGTAGGTCTGTGGAATGAACCTTATGAGAACAGATTGAAGATTTGTGGGTTTTCCAAAATTGGTTGATAGGCGGAAAAGGGGTGATATGATTGAGACATTCAAATTACTGAAGGGTTTCTATAAGATTAATCCAGAAGATATTTTTGAGAATAGGACTGGTGGTGGGAGGACTAGGGGCCATACATGGAAGCTGGAAGAATGTGGTTAACAAGGGTGTTAGAGCTAGGTTTTTTACTTGGAGAGTGGTAAATGAGTGGAATAAGCTGCCAGAGTCTGTTGTGAGTGCTATGACCCTGAATGAGTTCAAGGCATGGTATGATAGATACTGTGTGAATGTCGAATAGTTGTTCTTGACTTGATGTTAGGGAGTCTGTCGACTCCTTGGAGTTGCCCAAAATAATAATAATAATAATAATAATATTCCACATAACTTTATTCAACTGTATTCTACTATATATATAAGAAGAAGATTCTACTATATTCCATAATGCCAGACTTACTTGTTCTATTATCTATTTCCATATTTATTTCCACTTGTCATTTCACTAAACATTGTGGCTAAACAGCTAAAATTTGAAAGCTGTTCTACACATTCACTAATGAAAATGCAGTCTATATTTTTTATTTTCCTGCATGTTTTTATCATTGGTTTTCATACCAAATTTATCACAGCAATTAATAATCTGGCTAAGACACTTGCAGAATATTTAAGAGGATAACATCAAATTCATAAAGCAAAGAATTAAGCTTTTACTTCCTATTTGAATATTAAGAGAGAGAGACTTCTATTTCCAGCTCATATAAATAATAGTAAGAGAGTGTATGCAACCATGCCTTACAGCAAATTTAAGAGTACACGATCTTCCTGAACATCTATCAATTCTAATTGCTGATTTCAACTTAAATGTAAGCATGAAATGAAATGGTGGGAAATGAAAAGAATAACCAGATGGTAATGGAAAACATAGTGCACTTAAGTGGAATTCTACACAAACACAAAAAGTGAGATTGAGTGGTTGGAGAAATGCCTGGTAGATGGTATGACACAGAAGCAAAAGAAGAGACAGATGCAAGGGAGGAGAAAGCAGGGTATGAAAGAGCAAAAGCATGAGAAACATGAATCAAATCTTGTATTTATAAGAGGAATGTTTGAGGAGAGTGTGTGACAAAATCATGTTTTCCTGGTGCCATTATTATTATTAAGACCTCCAGGAAGTCAGGGACTCATTGAGAGAGGCCACATACTACATACATCAGCTATCATACTTATTCTTGAATTCATTCACACTGCTTGCAGTCACAACATCCAATGGAAATCCATTCCAATCACATACCACCCATAAGAGAAAAATCTAGCACTCATCCTCTTCTTAGCAGCATTCATTCTCAGCATCCTAGAATGCTCTCTGGTCCTTTCCCCACTCTCCATAAATTGAAAAATTACATCGATCAATATCCTGTATGACCATCATATCACTCCCCCTCTTTCTCCAGTTTGCTAGTGTCTGCAGTGTACAAATTCTCAATCTGTCTTCATAATCAGTATTCCACAATCCTGATATCATTTTTAACACTCACCTTTGCACTCTCTCCAATATATCAGAATCACAATGGAAACCAGGAGACCAGACCTCTTGAGGGCTTATCAACACCTTGTAAAGAGGCAAAATGACATCCATGTCTTTACAAGTGAACGTTTGTTTCAGCATTGCAATTAGCTCTTGAGTTCTATTTGCAATCTTTGCTACATGGTTCCTTTCCTTCATGGTTACACAGCGATAAGCATTCATTATACAAATTATGGAAACAACTACCATGTTAAAATAAAACTTCAGTTTAATATAAACCAAAAGAATCACTCAACATATCAACTGTCTTATTAAGGTCATCATCTGGAGTATACAAATATACACAAAGAAATGAGCTACACTACAATCTACATGGTCATTGCTAAAGTTACATTAATTGGTCAACTGTTAAGACTGCTGGCCTGACCTCTGGAAAAATAAAATAAATAAATAAAATAAAAAAGAAACCCTTACTACATCAATGCTAGAGTCATGTCATGATCTATTTGGTTACATAAAATAAATTAAGCTAGAGAGCAACATGGTCTCACATAATTTCTCATATAAGTGCCCATATAAATTAGAACAAAACAGTATGGATAGTGGCCAATAAGAGCTGAAATTATTGCTTAGGGTCCTAAAGTCAGCGTTTTGTTGGAAAACTTGAAAACAACTTAAGTGGACTGAATATGTGTCATCCAAATTCTTGGGATTTTTATGCCACCATTATTGTTAAGATAAGGATGGTTGATCAAAATTTCACAGGCTTCTTTAAAATTCTATATATCAGAGACTAACTGATTCATTTGATAAATGTAAGTTGATCTGTTTAGGAGGACAGTGGCATTACCTTTGTCCAATTTTGTTACAATTATATCCTGATTAGCTTTTAATGACTTGACTGCTGCTAATTCTGTTTTGGTAAGATTGCTACATATAGCTTTCATTTTATTCAAAACATTGCTGGTTTCTAAGCAAATTTCATTAGCTATATTATTTGAAAGAAACTTCATGTCTCATTCTCTTTGGTAAATTACATCCAGTTAATATTACACCAGTCAAACATATTTTGGAAAGTAATAAACAGAAACTTAAGGCTAAATTTCATATATTAAAACAATGACGAAATTTGAATGCCAATCATACAAATCTAACCAATCAGGATATTTCTTCCCCAGCATGTTACTCTAACAGTGAACAACAAACAAGTGAGATGAGGAGTGACCAAACATATGCAAGCAATGACCATGTGATCAACCTATCTAGCCACACACCCTAAACTTTCCCTGCTTAAACTTTGCAGTAGCACCTAGAACTGTTAATAAACTGGATGTAATTTACCACATAGAAAGAGGCATTAAGTTTCATCCAAATAACAAGGCCTGTGATACCAATCGAGCGATCGGGGTTGGATTGAAAAGTGGGATACCGAATGGAAACAGAAAATGAAACTAACAGAACTGTTATCAGTAGGAACGTGGAATGTGCGGACACTCTGGATGTCAGGAAAATTAGAAATACTTTGTGAGGAAATGAAGAGATATCAGCGGGATATACTAGGATTGGCAGAGATGAGATGGACATCATCTGGAGAGATCAATGGATGCGAAGTAATATGGTCAGGACATGACACCATGCAAGAGCTGGTTTCCTTCTTAACAAAAGAGCTCGAGAGGCACTGTTAGGCTACAATCCAGTCAATGAACAAATCATAGTAGCAAGATTTCAGGTAAAACCATTCAACATATCAATAGTCCAGATATATGCACCCACATCTGACAGCACAGATGAGGATATTGACTTATTCTACAAAGATCTGACAGAGACAATAGAAACAATACCAATGCAAGATGTGCTAATTATTGAAGGGGATTGGAATGCCAAAGTTGGAATAGATAATGATGGTTGAGAAAGAGTCATGGGAAAATATGGTTTCGGAGAAAGAAATGAACAAAGTGAAAAATTGTTAGAATTTGGTGTGGAACATGAGCTGATGATCTGTAACACAAGATTCCAACAAAAGGAGTGTAGAAAATGGACATGGTGATCAAATGATGGGAAAACCGAAAACATGATTGATATGATTATGATTAAAAGAAGATGGATAACATCAGTACAGCAATGTCGAACTTTTCAAGGAGCGGATATAGACTTGGACCATAGTTTAGTGATTGCAAACATCAAGTTGAAATTAAAAGAAAGAAATATAAACCCCAACATCAGAATAGAAGAGATACAGCATGAATAAGTGAAGCAGATATAGGCAGAAGGTACAGAACAGTGTTAGAAGAGACACTTAAAAGTGTGGAGAAAGAAAGAAAAAAACTCTAATTTAAGAGTGAAAAGAGTAATGAAGGTGATGCAGTTGAAGATACAGTACCAGAAGAAGAGATCAAGAAGAAATGGATTACACAAGAAACACTGAAGTTAGTACAGGAGAAAAGAATGTTGAAGATAAGAAGGGATACATCAGAACAAATAGAAGAGCGATATAGAAGAAAGTGTAATGAGATGAAAAAAGTAGTCAGAATGGATAAGATGAAATGGTTAGAAGCCCAATGCAACAATATAGAACAGTACCATGGAGAGCATAAAACAAGGGAGGTATACAAAATGATCAGAACCATTAATAGAAAGTGGCAACCAAAACAGACCACAATTAAAGATGAAAAAAAGGCAAAGTATTGCTGAATGAAGAAAAAATTGTACAGCGGTGGACAAGATACTGTAGTGAGTTATATGAAGAAAAACTAGATTCAGATAGCGTTGGTAAACTGATTGAAGAATTGAAGCAGATATCACCACCAGGTAATGAGCATGATATGGACATTTTAAGAGGAGAGAAAAAGCAATAGGATGGCTAAAACACAATAAGTGTCCTGGTAACGATAACATTACTGGAGAAATGATTGAATATGGCGGTGAAAGTATGGTTACAGAAATGCACCAACTATGTAATATGATATGGAAAGAAGGGAAAATGCCAGAGGAGTGGGTGAAATCAATATTAGTAACATTATAAAAGAAAGGAAATAAGCTAGAATGTAAAAATCACAGAAAAATTGCCTTGATAAGTCACCTTGGTAAAGTGATGATGATCATATTGGAAAGATTGAGAACACAATTGGAAGCATACCTTGCAGATGAGCAAGCAGGATTTAGGAAGGATAGAACTACAATTCAACAGATTTTGACAATGAGGTTAATAGCAGAGAAAGCTAGGAGAAAAAACGAAAACATATATACTTGTTTTGTTGATTTTCAGAAAGAATTTGACAGTATTGACCAGAAATTGACATTAGCAGTTCTGGAATCCTATGGAATTGATAAAAAACTAATAGCTATATTAAAAGATGTTTATAAGAATGCAGTTGCAGCAGTTAGAATAGGTGATGATTTGGGGAAATGGTTTAAAACATGCAGAGGTACTAGACAGGGAGACCCAATATCACCAAGCATTTTCATCGCACATTTAGGAAGAGCAATGGACAAACTGAAGGGAGATGCCAAAGGAATATCTGTACACGGAATTATTATTATTATTATTATTATTATTATTATTGTTCCGGGAAACTCCAAGGAGTCGACAGACTCATTGAGGGAGGCCCTAACATCATGTCTGGAATAACTATTCAGCATTCACAGTATCTATCATATCTTGCCTTGAACTCATTCACGGTCGTAGCACCCACAACAGACTCTGGAAGCTTATTCCACTCATTCACCACTCTCCAAGTAAAAAACCTAGCTCTAACACACTTGTCAACCACGCTCTTGCCCAGCTTCCATGCATGGCCCCTAGTCCTCCCACCACCAGTCATATTTTCAAAAATATCTTCTGGATCAATCCTATAAAAACCCTTCAGTAATTTGAATAACTCAATCATATCACCCCTCCTTCGCCTATCGTCCAATTTCTGCAACCCACAAATCCTCAACCTATTCTCATAAGGTTCATTCCACAGACCTGCTATCATCTTGGTCACTCGTCTCTGGACCCTCTCCACTTCCTCCCCATCACGAAGAAACCCTGGTGCCCATAACTGGGCACAGAAATCCAGATGGGGTCTTATCAAGGCTCGATACAGAGGAATAACAACTTGTTTGTCTCTGCATGTTAAAGTATTTTTCAGAAGCCAAGTGATTTGGTGAGCTGTTTTAGTCACTTTTGCAATGTGCCCCCTAAACTTCAACTCCCTATCCACCAGCACTCCCAAATCCCTGGCCTCATCAATCTCCTGGAGTACGGTTACACCAATGCGATATACTGCTGCTGTTCTTTTCACCCCAAAGTGCATAACCTTACACTTTGCCACATTAAACTGACATCCATTTTTCCTAACCCAGTCCTAAAACTATCCAAATCATCCTGTAAAATTTTGACATCCTGTGCACTCACAATTGCTCTACCCAACTTTGCATCATCAGCAAACAAGTGAACACTTCCTCTCAAATCCTTTCCAATATCATTGATGAACAAAATGAAAAGAAGTGATCCAAGAACAGAGCCCTGCGGCACTCCACTAGTCACAAGCCGTCTTTTTGACTCCACTCCTGAATAAACCACTCTCTGGTATCTCTCCTTCAACCACCCTCCTATCCATCTTACCAACCCTATATCTATCCCCATCTGCTCCAGTTTACTGATTAGGGTTCCATGTGGTATCCTGTCAAAGGCCTTGGCAAGGTCCAGTAGTATCGCTGTAAACCCATTACCCCCTATCCAGTTCAGCCGTCACTGTGTTATAAAACGTGAGCAAGTTACTGAGGCATGATCTACCCTTCACAAAACCATGTTGTCCCCCATACAATATCCCATTTTCATCTATCCAATCCTGTATTCTTTTCTTGACTAATTTCTCTAAGACCTTGACAATGATTCCTGATATGCTAATCGGTCGGTAATTTACAACAGCAGTCTTGGAACCACCTTTATGCAGTGGAACTATTTTCCCCTCCTTCCACCCGCTCGGGACTAACCCAGACCCGAGACTCAAATTAAACAAAATGGTCAAGGGTACTGACAATTCTTTAGCTGCTTCTCGTACTACACGAGCTGGTATACCATCCAATCCCACAGATGTATTGACATTGAGGTTATGCAATAGACTACTCACCTCCACTTCATTCACCACAATTCCCGTATAATCTACTGGTTTATTCGTTTCTGCAATGTCACCACCTGGATGATATATTCTTGCAAAGTGCTCACTCAGTAACTCAGCTATCTCAATTGATTCAGTTACCTCCCTACCATCGGCATTCTTTAAAATCATTCTGCCATGTACATTTTTCCTTTTACTTGCTACATATCTAAAAAACTGTTACGGATTCTCTTTAGCCTGCATGGCCAATGTTCTTTCGTAATCCTTTTTTGCTTTTCTTACCACACTCGTCACCCTTCTGGCCTGCGCTTTATACCGTTCATGTGCCTGCCGGTCACCTTTCTCCTTAAATTCCCTCCATAGTTGTTTCTTTTTTTGCAGCTCAAGCTTAATGGTGTTATTCATTCATTTAACCCCTACTTGATTTATTATTCGGACTCTAGGTATACAGTCAGCCATTGCTTCATGCAAGCACTTCTTAACTACCTCCCATGCACTATCAACTTCTAGTCCTTGCAGTTGTACATGCCACGGCACTGAGCCAATCAAACTCCAAAGCTTGTCATACTTTCAAGCCTGATAATTCCACATGTACCCTGTCTTAATTGAAAATTCTATACCTTTAGCCACCTCCCAAATCAAGACCCTATGATCACTCTCACTGATTGGTGGCAATGTGGTCATATTTGTTACAGCCAAATCCTCAGATGTAATTACTAGGTCAAGCACTCTCTGACCCCTAGTATTTTCCATTACATGCTATCGCAGATAGTTATCCCTTAATAACCGCATAAAATCCAATTCCTTCCTCCCATGTGTCCTCTCCTCACTCCAATCAATGCAACCATAGTTGAAATCTCCCATAAGAATCACCCTCCTTCCACTCATTTCTTCTATTTGCCTGTGCATACTGTCACCACCATCTTTTCCTTCACCTGGTCTATAGCAGCACCCAATTGTATATTTAGTTCTGCTAGCCACAATCTCACACCAAATGGCCTCAAATGTGCTCTTTTCTCTATCCTGCAATTCAACTTCTATTCTCCTTGGCTGTAGCTCATCAGCTATCATCAACAATACTCCCCCCGTCCCCATTTTATTCTCCCTGTCATTCCTGAACACACTATACCCATCACATTCAATCCCACAAGCTATATCATCTACAGTCAGCCATGTTTCACTAATACCAATAACCTGTGGTCTGGAAGTGCCAACCATGGCCAAAAACTCTTCCTTCTTGTTCCTAATACTCCTAGTATTAGTGTACATGAATTTAAGACCCCCCCCATTAGCCCCAACCCTACCTTGATGCCTTATATTAACTATACCACTCTGGTCTGTTGTCCTTATTTGCTCTAGCATATTATATTCATTCTTACATTCAACTGCCTCCCTAAGGACTGTATATCTACTCCCCCCCATTAACAAATCTAGTTTCTCTGAATTTGCACATCCACTACATTCAGCAACACTTTCTCAAGTCTTCTTACACCATAACCATTCAAATGCAAGTCATCCATCTTATATAGATCCTTTCGCCCATCAAACTCACTCCACACCTCCACAAATTCCACACCACTCGTCATACATAACCCACGCATAAAGTCATTCGCAATTATGGCCCTCCTTTAAAACATTTCACTGTCATACCGTGGCAAAAGACTAATCATTCTAACTCTCTCACTCTTTTCTTTTGCTACCTCAAACAATTCATTCAGGTCTTCTATCATTTCCCTTTTATCTCCTTTCAAATCATTCGTACCTGCCACAACAATCATTTCTTTCACCCTTTCCTTTTGCTCTCTAATAGACTCAGTTACATCCTTTATGGTCGCACCAGGTTGGTACGATTTTGCCAAATTCTCTACTAACACACCTCGTACTAACGAGTCTCCATACAGCACTCTATCCTTCATTTTGTTCATGTTCACATTCATACGCCTATTTTTCCTGTCATACCTTTTATTATTGGTTGGTTCATTCAGTCGACTTTTGTTCATGCACTCTAGCTGCTGTTTCGCCCTTTCTATCGCACCATTCAACAACGCGATCTCACTCAATGCATCTATCTCATCTTTTTTATTCTCTGAGAAACCATTAATACTATCATTCACACTCTCATAATTCTCATGTACAACCTTGCCGTTTCTTGTCATATCGCTATTTTCTTCACAAAAATATCACACTCACGATCCGAAATACACTTCAATTCCTCATTCTCCCTACATTTTCTACACACATTCAATCCTTTATTATCATCTATCCACATTCCAACCGCACTCCGCAAAGCGTACATTTCACAGCTAGTACACTGACTCATTTCTTTTATACTACCGTTCTTTGATAAAGACGGCGAACCATCATTACTGGCCGCCATTTTCCTTCATACAGGTTCCATAATTATTGCAACGTGTTTTATCGAATAATATATTACAACACACCAAAGACACACAAATAGACGCACTAAAATACGCAAGGCAAACAAAACTACGCAATATCAAGTAATTTTATCAACGATAACTGAAAATAATACTTATCTTATCAGGAGCTTGCACGAACACTACACACTATGATATAACCTCGAACCGAACCCTGAGATTTGCAGATGACATTGTTATTATTGAAGAAGACAAAAGAGACTACAAAAAACACTGAAACTGTTAAATAAGGAAGGGAAGAGATTTGGACTTGCTGTGAACTTGGAAAAAACAAAGACAATGGTATTTGGTGAGAAGAACATGAAACAAAAGATTCAAGTGGATGGAACTGATATAGAAAATGCAGAACAATTCACATTGTTAGATTGTGATAGAGTGGAAAATTATGTATTCCTATCTTATCACAGTCTAACATGCTTTCCAAACAAAAGAATGAGATAAATACAGTAAATTGCCTCTAAGTGTAGAACAAGTATTATGTATATATAAATCAAGTGAGTTCTTTAATGAAAGGGTATTTTGTGCCGTTCATGAATATGATTAAATTGATATTGAAGGTATAAAACATTAGCAGAGCATTATAAAATATGTATAAAAGAATTATAAAATGTAAGCACAAATTCAACGGTTGGGGGGGAGTCAAGTCCAATGGTTACGTGAGAGAGTGGCTCGCCCAAGTAAACAACGTGATGTCAAGGTACATGCGATTAGCGGCGGAGAGACGATGGACGCCGTGATGTAGTAGTTCGCTGGACATCGAAAGGGGCGAGAAACGCCGAGAAAAAGGAGGGTAATATAAGGGTCATGCGACCCTGTAGCAAGGTTTTTTCTCTTGGATCTCCTGTGGTTCCCTCGTGGCGAGGAAGGGTGCCAGTGCCCGGTACCGGCAGTCGCGGGTTTCGGCGACAGTATCTCCGCGGAAAAGTCCGGCTGTCCACAGAAGGCCAGTTTCCTGTGAACTTATGCCATAAAGAACCATAAAGGAAGATAAGTAGACTTTGTGTTTCATTGAATATGAATGAAAGATTTGTGCCATGTTAACATGTTATAAAAGGGAACATTAATGATATAGGATAAGGTTGTATTGCTAGGACTTTAGAAGGATGAATTTATGTTTATTATCTGTCGTTGTGTTGAAGTTCGCCATTATATTGAATGAAATCAAGGATATGTTTAGGGTAAAGAATTGGCATAATATTAAGAGATTGTGAAAGATATGAATGTTATCTTGTGTAGTCTGACAGAGCTACGGAGTCTTAGATTGATTGTGATAATAGTACATGATTAATGCATTAGCGAAGGTTAATTTAATTCTTACTTTAGGAAGCTACTGTATAATATTTTATAAGTGTAATAGTAGTGTTTGAATTTTATATACCTTGCTGAAGTCTGAAACTCCCTTAAGATGGGATTTAATTTAGTGTCATCATGTGTATCAACTTTTGAGTATAATAAACCTTGCTTTTGATTCTAACAAAGAGTTTCTGTAATTTCTGGAATCCCATGCACCGCTTATAAAATATTAATGCGAACCTATGTGGGATATTAAAAGGGTATATTTTGGCCACATCTGCAGAGTTGATAGGTATCATTAAGTACTATCCAGAGATTACCTCTTGGTTGTTAATGTTTAATAATCTAATAGCGCTAAGTGGTGCAGCGAAACAAATAAATTTCTTGGCGTTTTACGAGAGGTAAATCTTAGACACTCTGATACTCTGGGACAGCCTCTATCTCGAGGAAATTCCATTGTCACTCAGAGGTACCACGTGCTACCCGATAGTGTATTACAGAGATAAAGCAACAAAGGTTTAAAATAAGTGTGAATAAGAAGAAGCGACACAACATAAATGGCGCAGGGGTAGGATAGTTATAATAAGGAAGAAAAGGTTACAACATAAATAGTGCAGCCGATAAGGTTAATATAGAAGGAGGTTTAGGTAGAAAAGATTGAATAACAAAAAATACAACCGTTGTAATATAAAAGACAAAGAAACGTTACAACATAAATGGTGCAGTCAGCCGACAGGATGTGGTTTATATAACTAAATAAGTGCTTTATATAAAACACAGTAAACAGGTTTCAGATTCCAAACAGAATTTCTTAACAAAGGCAAAGGTTGATTTTATATTTGTGTAAACTTAGAGGCAAATATGTCTAACCCTACGAGTAGCTCAATAATGGAGGACAATGAGTTTTTTAGATGTATTAACCCCCAACAAGTGTTCCCCAGTTCTCAGGCGAAGACTCTGATGATGTCATTTCGTTTTTCTCAGAGGAACTAAGAAAAGTTGGAAGATGGACTGACTTTCAGTTACTGTTCTTGCTCCGAAGTAAACTGATAGGGAAGGCAAAAACCTTCCTATACTCTTCTCCCATTCTAAGAGAAACCCTGGAGTATTCAAAGTTTAAAACGGTCCTAATTTCCCAATTCTCTTAGGAAGTTTGGGGCCTAATTTATGGAAACTCCAGAGGTGCACTCAGAACGACAGGGAAAGTGTATCTGATTTTCAGAATAGATTAATAACGGTGGCCAGTACCCTGAGTGACCAGAATGAAGAGAAACCTCATTTGGACTGGGCCATTTTCCAGCAATTCTGACAAGGAGTAAGAAAGAAATTTAAGGAAACTGCCTTCGATAAAAAAGTGACTAACTTGGATGAATGCTACAATGCAGTCAGAGAAAGGGAGCAGATACTTGGAGACATACATCCCACATCTGCTGCTGGTCTGGTAAACTTGGTTGAGCAAGAATGCTGCCCAATAATGAACCAAGACAAGAAAAGGAAACAAAGGAAATAATAGTGAGACAGTAAATAAGCTAACTGAAATCCTGCCTGAGACTTTTAAGATCAGGGACATAATAAAACAGGAAGTGTAACTGCTCCAAAAACCTGTCATGGAGCGAATGAACGATGTCATGAAAAGATTAGAGTCATTATCAGTGGATGCCCAAGAACCAAATATCTCTGAGGCGGTCGAAACCAAATGTCTAATTAGAGAAGAGGTAGAGAGACTACAAAGGCCCCTTCTTGACCGACTGGACGAGGCAATGGAAAAATTTTCAGCTATTACCTCTCAAGAAAAGTTTGTAATACCATCAGAGCATAGGGTCAATGAGCAAGGAAATGGAAGATAGCCTCCCAGATGTTATAGGTGCGATAGAATTGGGCACATGGCTCGCAATTGTTTTAAGGGCAGGGGACGTTTTAATAGAGGTCATGATGACGAACCTAGATCGCATACTTATGCTAATAGAACTTGGAAGAAGGGACAAGGAATAAGAGGGCAGTCATATGAAATGATAGTGAAGACCAGTGTCTTTAGAGAGCATTGCAATGCCCTACTTGACACTGGAGCGCAAATCTCCATCATTTCTGGAGACTATTTTAAAAGGTTAGAACTCTATATTAAGGACAAGATTACTTACCTCAAGAAATCCGTGAGAGTATTTGGGTGTACAGCCTCAGCATCTCACGCTTCTAAATCAGTAAATCTTAAAGTGTATCTGCCTGAGTTCAGAATGTGTGTTTGGCAAGAGTTTCTGGTCTTGTCAGGATCTTCTCTCCCACACATAAAGCTGATTCTGGGCAATGATTTCTTAATGAGATACAACTTTAAGTGTGATTATGCGAGGAAAGAAGTATATCTCCTTGGAAGAAGGCAAAACATGAGGAAAGGAATTCAGTCAGAATTGCAAAATAACAGATGCAACTCATCAAGAATCTGAGCTTTCAAGGGGAGCCTTAAAACCCAAGTGAATAAGTCTAAAGGTGAACTAGCAGATGACTACTCAAACATGAAGGAGCACACTTTGTCAGCAGAGACAAGCCCTCATGTGAATCAGGTATCCTTGGTAGCACAAACTTCACAAGGAAGTTCAATTGGCACTGGGAGCCTAGAAGTAGACACAGTTAAGCCAAGAGTAAGTCATGGTAGAGCTAGGAAGAAGAAACGGAGGAAAATAAGAAAGCCTAGTCCAATCATGATAAATAACTTAGCAGGACTAGTTGCCTCCAATTCACAAGGCAATTTTTTGGCAAACAGGACACCTCTAAAGGGTTGAAGGGGGATGGAACACAGATGGTAGTGAGTGAGAAAGAGGAATCCGAGGAAACTGAGTAAAATAAGGCACTAAGTGAGACGCAAACTATCATAGGGGCACACATATCAGGAGTAGACGAAACCCACAACATGAAAGTATGAGATTCCATCAAAAGAGACCCCGCCCTTTTAAACAGTAAGGAGGAACACTTGAGAGGAAGAAAAATTTTGGAAAAATTTTTATTGGAAGGGGAGGCCTATGTTAGATTGTGATAGAGTGGAAAATTATGTATTCCTATCTTATCACAGTCTAACATGCTTTCCAAACAAAAGAATGAGATAAATACAGTAAATTGCCTCTAAGTGTAGAACAAGTATTATGTATATATAAATCAAGTGAGTTCTTTAATGAAAGGGTATTTTGTGCCATTCATGAATATGATTAAATTGATATTGAAGGTATAAAACATTAGCAGAGCATTATAAAATATGTATAAAAGAATTATAAAATGTAAGCACAAATTCAAAGGTTGGGGGGGGGGGCAAGTCCAAAGGTAATGTGAGAGAGAGGCTCACCCAAATAAACAACATGATGTCAAGGTACGTGCGATTAGAGGCGGAGACGATGGACGCTGTGACGTAGTAGTTCACTGGACATCGAAAGGGGCGAGAAACGCCGAGAAAAAGGAGGGTAATATAAGGGTCATGCAACCCTGTAGCAAGGTTTTTTCTCTTGGATCTCCTGTGGTTCCCCCTCGTGGCGAGGAAGGGTGCCAGTGCCCGGTACCGGCAGTCGCGGGTTTCGGCAACAGTATCTCCGCGGAAAAGTCCAGCTGTCCACAAAAGGCCAGTTTCCTGTGAACTTATGATGCCATAAAGAACCATAAAGGAAGATAAGTAGACTTTGTGTTTCAGTGAATATGAATGAAAGATTTGTGACATGTTAACATGTTGTAAAAGGGAACATTAATGATATAGGATAAGGTTGTATTGCTAGGACTTTAGAAGGATATTGAATTTATGTTTATTATCTGTCTTTGTGTTGAAGTTCGCCATTATATTGAATGAAATCAAGGATATGTTTAGAGTAAAGAATTGGCATAATATTAAGAGATTGTGAAAGATATGAATGTTATCTTGTGTAATCTGACAGAGCTACGGAGTCTTAGATTGATTGTGATAATAGTACATGATTATAATAATAGTAATACATGATAATAAACGTTACAACATAAATGGCGCAGGGCATTTATGTTGTAACATTTCTTTGTCTTTTATATTACAACGGTTGTATTTTTTTTTATTCAATCTTTTCTACCTAAACCTCCTTCTATATTAACCTTATCGGCTGCGCTATTTATGTTGTAACCTTTTCTTCCTTATTATAACTATCCTACCGCTGCGCCATTTATGTTGTGTCGCTTCTTCTTATTCACACTTATTTTAAACCTTTGTTGCTTTATCTCTGTAATACACTATCGGGTAGCACGTGGTACCTCTGAGTGACAATGGAATTTCCTCGAGATAGAGGCTGTACCAGAGTATCAGAGTGTCTAAGATTTACCTCTCGTAAAATGCCAAGAAATTTATTTGTTCGCTGAGGCACTTAGCGCTATTAGATTATTAAACATTAACAACCAAGAGGTAATCTCTGGACAGTACTTAATGATACCTATCAACTCTGCAGATGTGGCCAAAATATACCCTTTTAATATCCCACATAGGTTCGCATTAATATTTTATAAGCAGTGCATCGGATTCCAGAAATTACAGAAACTCTTTGTTAGAATCAAAAGCAAGGTTTATTATACTCAAAAGTTGATACACATGATGACACTAAATTAAATTCCATCTTAAGGGAGTTTCAGACTTCAGCAAGGTATATAAAATTCAAACACTACTATTACACTTATAAAATATTATACAGTAGCTTCCTAAAGTAAGAATTAAATTAACCTTCGCTAATGCATTAATCATGTACTATTATCACAATCAATCTAAGACTCCGTAGCTCTGTCAGACTACACAAGATAACATTCATATCTTTCACAATCTCTTAATATTATGCCAATTCTTTACCCTAAACATATCCTTGATTTCATTCAATATAATGGCGAACTTCAACACAACGACAGATAATAAACATAAATTCATCCTTCTAAAGTCCTAGCAATACAACCTTATCCTATATCATTAATGTTCCCTTTTATAACATGTTAACATGGCACAAATCTTTCATTCATATTCAGTGAAACACAAACAAAGTCTACTTATCTTCCTTTATGGTTCTTTATGGCATAAGTTCACAGGAAACTGGCCTTCTGTGGACAGCCGGACTTTTCCGCGGAGATACTGTCGCCGAAACCCGCGACTGCCGGTACCGGGCACTGGCACCCTTCCTCGCCACGAGGGAACCACAGGAGATCCAAGAGAAAAAACCTTGCTACAGGGTCGCATGACCCTTATATTACCCTCCTTTTTCTCGGCGTTTCTCGCCCCTTTCGATGTCCAGCGAACTACTACATCACGGCGTCCATCGTCTCTCCGCCGCTAATCGCACGTACCTTGACGTCACGTTGTTTACTTGGGCGAGCCACTCTCTCACGTAACCATTGGACTTGACTCCCCCCCCAACAGTTGAATTTGTGCTTACATTTTATAATTCTTTTATACATATTTTATAATCCTCTGCTAATGTTTTATACCTTCAATATCAATTTAATCATATTCATGAACGGCACAAAATACCCTTTCATTAAAGAACTCACTTGATTTATATATACATAATACTTGTTCTACACTTAGAGGCAATTTACTGTATTTATCTCATTCTTTTGTTTGGAAAGCATGTTAGACTGTGATAAGATAGGAATACATAATTTTCCACTCTATCACAATCTAACAACATATTTGGGAAGTAAAATGACATGATTTGGACTGTAAAAAAGAAATAAAGATCAGGATTGCAAAGGGAAGAACAAATCTGAAGGCCATGGATAACATCTGGAAAAGTAAAGTGATCAGCCTGAAAACAAAACTAAGATTACCAGAAACATGCATCTTTAGCGGTGTACTGTATGGATCTGAAACATGGATAATAAATAAGGAATCAAGAAAAAGAATTTTGGCATTTGAAAGAACTTGTTATAGGAAGATTTGAAGATTTGAATAAGATACAACCAAAACAGAATCTAATGCACAAGATTATAAAACAGAAGCTGCAATTATTTGGACACATCTGTAGAATGAGTGAGGACCGGAAGATAAAGACACTTATGTTTGGTATTTTGGATGGTTTAAACAGAAGAGGTAGACCATACAGAGAATGGATAGACGATATAAAAGACTGGTGTGGAATGGGTGTACAAAAACTGTGACACTGTGCACTGGACAAAGAAAGGTGAAAGAAGATAGTGAAGCAGGCATCGGACATCAACGGGCAGTTAGCCCATGGTTCGTGATGATGATGATGATGAAATAATGTAGCTGAGGAAATTCACTTAGAAACCAGCAATGTTTTGAATGAAAATAAAGCTATATGTAGCAATCTTACCAAAACAGACAGCAGGCACAACTTTACAATTATATCCTAATCAGGATATAATTGTAACAAAATCAGACAAAGGTAATGCTATAGTTGTCCTAAATTTTTGTGATTTTTGTTGATTTATTAATATTTTGTTAGATTTAATTGTGTAATTTTAGTATATTATTGTAGTTTTATTAGTGTAGTTAGTGTACTAAAGTGTTTTATAACATAATCTATGTCGGGAAGTCGCCGCTAGAGGGATTCGTAATGTGTAGTGTTCGTGAAAGCTCCAGATAAGATAAGCGTTATTTTCAGTTATCGTTGATAAATTTACTTTAATATTGCATAGTTTTGTTTGCCTTGCGTATCTTAGTGCGTCTGTTTGTGTATTTTTGGTGTTTATAATTTATAATTTGATAAAATACGTTACTAGTAATGGCTCCAGTACGAAGGAAAATGGTGGCCAGTAATGATGGTTCGCCATCTTTTTTCAAGAACGGTAATGTAAAGGAGATGATTCAGTGTACTATCTTGTGAAATGTACGTTTTGTGGAGTGCGGTCAGAGTGTGGTTAGATAATAATAAAGGAGTGAATGTGTGTAGAAAATGTAGGGAGAATGAGGAATTGAAGTGTATTTCGGATCGTGAGTGTGATATTTTTGTCAAATTTCAGAATGAAGAAAATAGGGATATGACAAGAAACGGAAAGGTTGTACCAGAGAATTGTGAGAGTGTGAATGTAGAAAGTGTGAATGATAGTATTAATGGTTTTACAGAGAATAAAAAAGACGAGATAGATGCAACGAGTGAGATCGCATTGTTGAATGGTGCGATACAAAGGGCAAAACAGCAGCTAGAGCGTGTGAGCAAAAGTCGACTGAATGAATCAACCAATAATAAAAAGTATGATAGGAAAAATATGCATATTAGTGTGAACATGAACAAAATGAAGGACAGAGTGCTGTATGAAGACTCGTTAGTATGAGGTGTGTTAGTAGAGGATTTGACAAAATCGTACCAACCTGGTGCGACCATAAAGGATGTAACTGAGTCTATTAGAGAGCAAAAAGGAAAGGGTGAAAGAAATGATTGTTGCGGCAGGTACGAATGATTTGAAAGGAGATAAAATGGAAATGATAGAAGACCTGAATGAATTGTTTGAGGTAGCAAAAGAAAAGAGTGAGAGAGTTAGAATGATTAGTGTTTTGCCATGGTATGACAGTGAAATGTTTAAAAGGAGGGCCATAATTGCGAATGACTTTATGCGTGGGTTATGTATGACGAGTGGTGTGGAATTTGTGGATGTGTGGAGTGAGTTCGATGGGCGAAAAGATCTATATAAGATGGATGGCTTGCATTTGAATGGTTATGGTGTAAGGAGACTTGAGGAGAAAGTGTTGCTGAATGTAATGGATGTGCAAATTCAGGGAAACTAGATTTATTAAGGGGGGGGGGGGTAGATATACAGTCCTTAGGGAGGCAGTTGAATGTATGAATGAATATAATATGCCTGAGCGAATAAGGACAACAAATCAGAGTGGGATAGTTAATATAAGGCATCAAGGTAGGGTTGGGCTAATGGGGGTCTTAAATTCATGTACACTAATGCTATGAGTATTAGGAACAAGAAGAAAGAGTTTTTGGCCATGGTTGGCACTTCCGGACCACAGGTTATTGGTATTAGTGAATCATGGCTGACTGTAGATGATATAGCTAGTGGGATTGAATGTGATGGGTATAGTGTGTTCAGGAATGACAGGGAGAATAAAATGGGGGCGGGGGGAGTATTGTTGATGATAGCTGATGAGCTACAGCCAAGGAGAATAGAAGTTGAATTGCAGGATAGAGAAAATAGCACATTTGAGGCCATTTGGTGTGAGATTGTGGCTAGCAGAACTAAATATACGAATGGGTGCTGCTATAGACCAGGTGATGGAAAAGATGGTGGTGACAGTATGCACAAGCAAATAGAAGAAATGAGTGGAAGGAGGGTAATTATTATGGGAGATTTCAACTATGGTTGCATTGATTGGAGTGAGGAGAGGACACATGGGAGGAGGAATTGGATTTTATGCGGTTATTAAGGGATAACTACCTGCGACAGCATGTAATGGAAAATACTAGGGGTCAGAGAGTGCTTGACCTAGTAATTAAATCTGAGGATTTGGCTGTAACAAATATGACCACATTGCCACCAATTGGTGAGAGTGATCATAGGGTCTTGACTTGGGAGGTGGATAAAGGTGTTGAATTTTCAATTAAGACAGGGTACATGTGGAATTATTGGGCTGGAAAGTATGACAAGCTTAGGAGTTTGATTGGTTCAGTGCCATGGCATGTATAACTGCAAGGACTAGAAGTTGATAGTGCATGGGAGGCAGTTAAGAAGTGTTTGCATGAAGCAATGGCTGACTGTATACCTAGAGTCCGAATAATAAATCAAGTAGGGGTTAAATGAGTGAATAACACCATTAAGCTTGAGCTGCAAAAAAAGAAACAACTATGGAGGGAATTTAAGGAGAAAGGTGACCGGCAGGCACATGAACGGTATAAAGCGCAGGCCAGAAGGGTAACGAGTGTGGTAAGAAAAGCAAAAAAGGATTACGAAAGAACATTGGCCATGCAGGCTAAAGAGAATACTAAACAGTTTTTTAGATATGTAGCAAGTAAAAGGAAAAATGTACATGGCAGGGAGGTAACTGAATCAGTTGATATAGTTGAGTTACTGAGTGAGCACTTTGCAAGTATATATCATCCAGGTGGTGACATTGTAGAAACAAATAAACCAGTAGATTATACGGGAATTGTGGTGAATGAAGTGGAGGTGAGTAGTCTATTGCATAACCTCAATGTCAATACATCCGTGGGATTGGATGGTATACCAGCTTGTGTCGTATGAGAAGCAGCTAAAGAATTGTCAGTACCCTTGACCATTTTGTTTAATTTGAGTCTCGGGTCTGGGTTAGTCCCGAGGGGGTGGAAAGAGGGGAAAATAGTTCCACTGCATAAAGGTGGTTCCAAGACTGCTGTTGTAAATTACCGACCGATTAGCATATCAGGAATCATTGTCAAGGTCTTAGAGAAATTAGTCAAGAAAAGAATACAGGATTGCATAGATGAAAATGGGATATTGTATGGGGGACAACATGGTTTTGTGAAGGGTAGATCATGCCTCGGTAACTTGCTCACGTTTTATAACACAGTGACCGCTGAACTGGATAGGGGGTAATGGGTTTACAGTGATACTACTGGACCTTGCCAAGGCCTTTGACAGGATACCACATGGAACCCTAATCAGTAAACTGGAGCAGATGGAGATAGATATATGGATGGTGAGATGGATAGGAGGGTGGTTGAAGGAGAGATACCAGAGAGTGGTTTATGCAGGAGTGGAGTCTAAACGACGGCTTGTGACTAGTGGTGTGCCGCATGGCTCTGTTCTTGGACCACTGCTTTTCAATTTGTTCATCAATGATATAGGAAAGGATTTGAGAGGAAGTGTTCACTTGTTTGCTGATGATGCAAATTTGGGTAGAGCAATTGCGAGTGCACAGGATGTCAAAATTTTACAGGATGATTTGGATAGTTTTGAGGACTGGGCTAAAAATGTATGTCAATTTAATGCGGCAAAGTGTAAGGTTATGCACTTTGGGGTGAAAAGAATAGCAGCAGTATATCGCATTGGTGAAACCGTACTCCAGGAGATTGATGAGGCCAGGGATTTGGGAGTGTTGGTGGATAAGGAATTCAAGTTTAGGGGGCACATAGCAAAAGTGACTAAATCAGCTCATCAAATCACTTGGCTTCTGAAAAATACTTTAACATGCAGAGACAAACAAGTTGTTATTCCTCTGTATCGAGCCTTGATAAGACCCCATCTGGACTACTGTGCCCAGTTATAGGCACCAGGGTTTCTTCGTGATGGGGAGGAAGTGGAGAGGATCCAGAGACGAGTGACCAAGATGATAGAAGGTCTGTGGAATGAACCTTATGAGAATATATTGAAGATTTGTGGGTTGCAGAGATTGGACGATAGGCGAAGCAGGGGTGATATGATTGAGACATTCAATTTACTGAAGGGTTTCTATAAGATTGATCCAGAAGATATTTTTGAAAATATGATTGATGGTGGGAGGACTAGGGGCCATGCATGGAAGCTGGGCAAGAACGTGGTTGACAAGGGAGTTAGAGCTAGGTTTTTTACTTGGAGAGTGGTGAATGAGTGGAATAAGCTTCCAGAGTCTGTTGTGGGTGCTACGACCATGAATGAGTTCAAGGCAAGGTATGATAGATACTGTGTCCATGTCGAATAGTTGTTCTTGACATGATGTTAGGCCTCCCTCGATGAGTCTGTCGACTCCTTGGAGTTGCCCGGAACAATAATAATAATAATAAATACATTCAAATGAATCAATTATTCTCTGATAACAGCACTTATCAACTTGTGAACATTAATCCAACTAACAGGATTAAGAAAAAGAAAAAAAAAAAATAAAATTACTTAATTCGGTCACTTCTTGGCCATCAGACACCATCATGCCAGCCCTCCCAGAATATATGGTGTTCCCAAGGTACAAAAACATAACATTCTGCTTGGCCCAATAGTTGAAGGTATAGACAGACCTAATTATCACCTAACAAAGAAATTAGCATCAACACTCAAGGATATAAAGAACTTACAACACTTCATAAACAAAATTAAAAACATAACACTCAGCAAAGTAATTTATTAGCCAATTTTGACGTTCCTGCCCTTTTCACAAATGTCATAATCAGTGACAACTCTTCCCTTACAGAACAAATTTCTGCTTGATATTGTGACTCTTTGCTCACGTACTATGTTCTGGTGACTTCGTGTGGCAAAATATTTACCTACAAAAAGAAGATACACCCAATTGCTAATTTATATATGGAAGTTTTTGAGCAATGTGCTTTAGATTAATTTACTTTGAAACCTATAGTTTGGCTTAGATACCTTGAGTGTGTTTTTGTGATCTGGCCACACAGCCACCAAACATTAAACACCTTTCTCAGCCACCTGAGCACATACTACTGAAATTGAAATCAGAACTCACTTCCTTTCCTGGATACACTGGTCACACATCTTCCCTCAGGCAGTCTATCTTTCACTGTCTACTGCAGACCTACACATACCAGCCAATATGTACATGCTAACTCTTATAACCACTATCCCCAAAAACTTGGAGTCATTAACACCCTCAAAAACAGAGCTATAACAATTTGTCTAATGGACAAGTTCTTAAACAAGAATTACAAATTATTAGCAATACATTTATAAATAATGGCTATAGCAAAAATACTATCAATAAAGTTCTTCATAAAACTTCTTCAAAAATTAAATATTTTATTATTATATCACACCTCCAGGGAGTCCAAAGACTCATCGATGGAGGGCATCAAATCTACAATTCCTCGTCTAACTACTCCACCAACCTTCATCATCTAACACCAATGCCAACTACCACCACCACTAGTGCTTTCACAGACAATCACAAATATCCATATCCACAGCGGGATTCAAACCCGCAGCCTTTTGGCTGGAGAGCAGATACGCTAACTATAGCTATCCCATACATATGGGATACCAGATATAGGGCTATCAGAAAACATAAATAGAATTCAACACCATTATAATCTTAATGCTACTTTTAAACGATCTATAAAATTAATAACTTTGTCCTTTAAGGATCCTCTCACTCACTGGCTTACTCTGGAGTACATTGCATCCGTTGCACCTGTAACTTACATTATATTCATGAAACTGGACATACAGTTCCTATCCATAAAAAAAAAAACACAAATGACACATTAAATTTAACAATTTTGGCATCTCAGATCACACCCTTAACACCCTACACCAAAATGATAGGAAAAGTACCTGTTCTTTACATCACACAAAAAACCAAGTATGAACATAAATTTAAAGAAGACTGTGAATTTTGATCAGCCATCCTAATCTCAACAATAAGGGTGGCATAAAAATCCCAAGAATTTGGATGGCACACATTCAGTCACTTAAGTTGTAAAGTTTTCCAGCAAACCCTGACTTTAGAACTCTAAGCAATAATTTCAGCTCTTATTGGCTACATCCATACTGTATGGTTAAGTTTCAGTAAGGAAATACCGTGAGTAGACATATTACTTATGATTATAATGACGGAATTAACTCATGTAATATATTCTTTATTAGTAGAATTTTCAGCTGAGTATCACAGGCATCATCAGTACAAGTACAAAGTCTAATTAAACAATAACTGATATATTCACAAATCGTCACCTAAGTAGCTAAAGTAAGATAACTAAAAGTGGTCCTTAAATTTCATAAACTTATTTTGAAAAAAAAAAAAAAAAAAAAAAAAATTATATATATGTGTATACAATTACAAAAGTTAGAAAAGATTTGCTGATTTATATCTTATTTGCTGATGTGAGTACTATCTCACACAAAGGAGAAAGACATAGACCATTGGATCTGTTTAGGTTAGGGGAGTGAAGTAATGCTTCACGTCTCTTTGTAAAGCCGTTCCCTGAGGAACCGACTTAAGTGAATGACTTTTGTCTTTTTCCAGTGAACTCTATGTCTAGTGTTGATGGCATGCTCTGCAAGTCCAGACTGTTCAGGTTCAAGGTACTGAATACACGACTTGTGTTCTTCTAGCCAGATAACAGCAGATCTTCCTGTTTGTCCGAAATATGATAACCCACAAGAGCAGGGAATCTGGTAGACACCTGGATAGCTGAGATGTGGGAGCTAGTTCTTTGGAGACGTGAGGAATGTAGAGATTTGTCTGATGGGTTGAAAGGCAACACAAATATTCAGTGGTTTTAACACTTTAGCTATGCGTTCGCTAACACCTTGCACATAGGGGATAGGTATACATGTTATTTCTTCTGTATTTGAAGAGGATGCTGAAACATGACTACTCAACATTCTTTTTTTGAAGGAATTCTTATAACCATTGGATAAGAAGGAGCAATTAGTATATTGTAATTCTTTCTCTAATAGTTCTTCTGAAGAACAAAAGGAGTGGGCTCTATGAACCAGTGTTTTTATAGTACTTGCCTTTTGACTGGGATGGTGATGTGATTCAGCATTGATGTAATGGCCCGTATGAGTCTCCTTCCTATAGACTGTGAATTGTAGGTAAACATCTGGTTGGCGAAGAATTAAGAGAGCTAGAAAGGCTGACTGCTTATTTACTTCCACTTCTAGGGTGAACTGGATCCTTGGATGAAGTGCATTTATTTTTGAGAGAAACTGTTGTAATTCTTCCGAAGTGCCCTTCCATATGACAAAAATGTCGTCCACATATCTGAACCAAAGGTTAGGTCTGGGTGAAATGTCAAAAATATGTTATTCGAAGTGCTCCATGAAATAGTTGGCAATAGCAGGAGATATAGGATTGTCCATTGTCGTTCCTTTGATTTGTTGGTATAACTGATTTTTGAAGGAAATATAACTTGACTTTATTAACAAATTCAAATAATTTGACTATGCATGGAGGAAATTCTTGGTGCAGTAATTCAATGCTGTCCACTAATGAACATTCAAAATGTGCAAAAATTCTTTTTAATTTCAAGCCTCCTCAGCCGAATCTATCGTACTCTGAACTAAAAGCACTGAAAAATAAGAAGAACCTAATTATTACAAAAGCTGACAAAGGGAAAGCTGTAGTTATTCAAGACAGAAGGGAATACGAGAGAAAAATGTCACTGTTACTACACAACTATTCGACTTATAGGACCCTCAATTCAGATCCTACAGGTAGTAAAATAAAAAGACACTGCTCTTATAGATAATGTATCGATATGGGATAAAGATAAAAAGAAAACACTAAAAACCCCCTTTGGGAACCCTCCTAGATTATATGGTCTTCCAAAAGTACATAAACCAGGAATTCTGTAATCCCTATTGTAGACTGTATAGGTTGTCCCACTTACAAAATTTATGTGAAATTTACTCTCTTCTTCAACTAGAAGAACTGCTACGTATATAAAAAATTCTTTGGATTTCAGAAATAAAATTTCCGATCTTCATCTAGACGATCTGGATATTATGATTAGTCTAGATGTTGTTTCTCTATTTACGAATGTTCTGTTAGCAGACAGCATTGAATTACTGCACCAAGAATTTCCTCCAGGCATAGTGAAATTATTTGAATTTGTAATAAAGTCCGGTTATTTTTCTTCAAAACCATTTGTACCAACAAATCGAAGAAAAAGCAATGGATAATCCTATATCTCTTTGCTATTGACAACTACTTCATGGAGCACTTCAAGATAGCTGAGATGTGGGAGCTTGTCCTTTGGAGACGTGAGGAATGTAGAGATTTTTCTGATGGGTCAAAAGGAAACACAAATATTTAGTGGTTTTAACACTTTAGCTATGCATTCGCTAACACTTTGCACATAGGGGATAGGTATACATGTTATTTCTTCTGTATTTGAAGAGGATGCTGAAACACGACTACTCAACACTCTTTTTATGAAGGAATTCTTATAACCATTGGATAAGAAGGAGGAATTAATATATTGTAATTCTTTCTGTAATAGTTCTTCTGAAGAAACAAAAGGAGTGGTCTCTATGAACCAGTGTTTGTTTTTATAGTACCTGCCTTTTGACTGGGATGGTGATGTGATTCAGCATGGATGTAATGGCCTATATGAGTCTCCTTCCTATACACTGTGAATTGTAGGTTACCATCTGGTTGGCAAAGAATTAAGAGAGCTAGCAAGGCTAACTGTTTATTTACTTCTACTTCTAGGAATGAACTGGATCCTTGGATGAAGTGCATTTATTTTTGAGAGAAACTGTTGTAATTCTTCCGAAGTGCCCTTCCATATGACAAAAATGTCGTCCACATATCTGAACCAAAGGTTAGGTCTGGGTGAAATGTTGTAAAAAATACGTTATTCAAAGTGCTCCATGAAGTAGTTGGCAACAGCAGGAGATATAGGATTGTCCATTGCGTTGCCTTCGATTTGTTGGTATAACTGGTTTTTGAAGGAAAAATAACTGGACTTTATTAAAAAATTCAAATAATTTGACTATGCATGGAGGAAATTCTTGGTGCAGTAATTCAATGCTGTCCGCTAATGAAAATTCAAAATGTGCAAAAATTCTTCTTAATGTCAAGCCTCCTCGGCCGAATCTATCGTACTCTGAACTAAAAGCACTGAAATATAAGAAGAACCTAATTATTACAAAAGCTGACAAAGGGAAAGCTGTAGTTATTCAAGACAGAAGGGAATACGAGAGAAAAATGTCACTGTTACTTCACGACTATTCGACTTATAGGACCCTCAATTCAGATCCTACCGGTAGTAAAATAAAAAGACAATGCTCTTATAGATAATGTATCAATATGGGATAAAGATAAAAAGGAAACACTAAAAACCCCCTTTGGGAAGCGACCTAGATTATATGGTCTTCCAAAAGTACATAAGCCAGGAACTCCATTAAGACCTGTTGTAGACTGTATAGGTTGTCCCACTTACAAAATTTCTGTCAAATTTACTCTCTTCTTCAACTAGAAGAACTGCTACGTATAGGGGTTGGCAAACTGCGACTCACGAGCCACATGTGGCTCTGAAGTAAAATTGAAAATGAAAATAAAACTATCATAGTTTCATTTATAAAATTTTTAAAAGATTTTATTCACATAACGGTGACTAATTAGGATTAGATTTTAGGGTGCCTCGACGTCTGAGGTCATTTGCAGAGCAACAAAGTGAATAATAACTGAACGCTCGGGTGCCCTCTCATGGGCAAGGCAGTGTTGGCAATGGTGAAATGCGAAAGCCGAGTCTGGGTCACTTTGCTCTTTCTGCAACTTAGTATTCTCTTTTGGCTGGGTGCATCCAGACGAGTACAAAAGACAGTAGTGTGTTTGAAAACAATACTAGCTTGATTTCCAAATAAACGTAGACTACGTGCTGCCACGAGTGCTTATGCTGTTGTTGATATGGAAAGAATCTAAAGAAATTTCTCTAGATTCGACAATCTTTCTCTCAAGCTCATCATAGCACACATGGATGCAAGAAGTTTGCATCCAGTTCACAATGTGTTCGCAGCCTTCTTCTGAGTTAACTGAAAAGAGAACATGGCTAGAGAGAGTGCTGGCTCTGATCCTGTTGTAGGAAATATCTCTACAGTGTTCTTCCAAATGTAGAAGGATGGATTTAGCAGTCTAGCCATAGTTAAGTCATCACGTAAAATCTTGTACACTCCTTAAACTGAGTTGGAAGATGTTTCTCTTTAGGTTTACTAAGTATGGAGCGAAGTTTTGGGAGCGTAGTAAAGCAAGTTCTGAAGTTAAACTTCTTGAGAATTTTTGCCAGTTTTTGGTGAAAGAGAGCTGATGTAAGGCAAAGAGATGAAGGTTCTGGGGAAAAAGGGATCTTCAGAAGTAGTTGAGTGACTGGGAGAAAGAAATTTGTCAATCTTATTAGGAGAGAAACCATTATTAATAAAAGTCTTTTTAAGAAAAAGGAGTTCATTTTCAATTTCTTCTTCTTCTGTAAGTAAAGTTTTGGCTCGCTGTGCTAATATCAATAATATCAAATTTTTGTGGAGGATAGTGATGGGAAGAAGCATGTTAGTATGAGTAGGTTTTCTAAAAATTGAGATTTTGATACTCTCAGCACATCTGGTAGCTTCAGGTCTAGAAAGGGGAGGCAGTCATCGGATTCCAGTTCAAAGGTAAAAGAGATATTCTCATGATACTTGTTTAGGTGTCCAAAATTAAATTGAGGCTGTTAACACCATCTTCCCAGATGAGGAAAATATCGTCAATATAACGATACCAAAATTTTGGTTTAAGGGGAGGAGTTAATAGCTTTTTCTTCAAAATTGTTGAGAAATATATCTGCGAGAATCAGAGAGAGTGGGCTGCCCATGGCCAGACCTGATTTTTTGTAAGTAGATTTTATTGTCATATTTGAAGTATCCTGACTTTATACAATGGGAGAGTAAAGCAAAGAGCTTTTTGATAATTTGTTCTTGAGAAGATCCAGGACTTCAAGCAGGCACATTTGTAAAGAGAGAAACAATATCGAAACTGGACATTAAATCTGTTTTTTTAAGTTTGATGTCCTTGATTTTTTAAACAAAATCTGCAGAGTTTTTAATATGAGAAGAGGAAATTCAAGAAAGATTTCTTAAAAAATTCGCAAGATATTTGGAAAGGCTGTATGTAGGTAGGAGAGTGTAAGCCTTCAACTATTGGTCTGAGTGGGCAGTTTGTCTTGTGTATCTTGGAGAGACCATACAATCGTGGGATCAAGGGATGAAGTGATCTAAGAGAAAGACGGGTGTTTCTTTGTAACTCCAAGGCGGTTTTTAATAAATTATTAGTCCTATTGTGCAATTCAATCATAGGGTCACTATTAATCTAGGAATAAGTATCACTGTTTAAAGTTCCAAAATTTTATTATGGTAATCAGACTTGTCTAAGATGTCAGACGCATTCCCTTTGTCAGCCGGTAGAATAACGATGTTATTATTATTTTTTAAGTACTTAACATTTCTTACTCTGAAAGAGCAACTATTGACTGGTGGAGGTCTAGCATTATTTATGGTGAAAATGGCTTCCATAGAGAGGAGGTTAGCTTCTTTGTTTGGTAATAAAGTTGCTGCCTTTTCTATCTTCGTTAAGAGATGTTCTTTAGGAATGGAGGAAGGAGCAGTGACAAAATTGAGACCTTCAGCAAGTATGCTTTCTTCTGCCAAAGACAATTGATGGGAAGACTTCACTTCATCCCACGATTGTATGGTCTCCCAAGATACACAAGGCAAACTGCCCACTCAGACCAATAGTTGAAGGCTTACACTCTCCTACCTACATACAGCCTTTCCAAATATCTTGCGAATTTTTTAAGAAATCTTTCTTGAATTTCCTCTTCTTATATTAACAACTGCAGATTCTGTTTAAAAAATCAAGGACATCAAACTTAAAAAAACAGATTTAATGGCCAGTTTCGATATTGTTTCTCTCTTTACAAATGTGCCTGCTCAAGAACAAATTATCCAAAAAACTCTTTGCTTTACTCTCCCACTGTATAAAGTCAGGATACTTCAAATATGACAATAACATCTACTTACAAAAAATCAGGTCTGGCCATGGGTAGCCCACTCTCTCTGATTCTCGCAGATATATTTCTCAACAATTTTGAAGAAAAAGCTATTAACTCCTTCCCCCCTTAAACCAAAATTTTGGTATTGTTATATTGACAATATTTTCCTCATCTGGGAAGATGGTGTCAACAACCTCAATTTAATTACAAAGATAATCAGCCTAAAAGGCTATTTTACCGGCGAATTTAATGATTGAGCGGGAGATGGTAAATCCTGTTTTGTTTTATAGCTGGGTACGAAACTTGGGTCGAAATCCATCGACATCCATAGAGTTTCAATGCCGAAAAAACTAACGGTGGAACCAAGTGTAAATGATCACTTGGGTAGTACAACACCAGGACAACTCCATGCAAAGGTGGAGCAAGCTCCGTCACTAACTTTAATATTCTCTCATAATGTAAAATGAAAGAGATGTATGTATATACATCTATACATATATACAATATATATATATATATATATTGTTTTACATTATGAGAAGAGGTCTCCACCCAGACAGGTTTAAACCTTTTTTGAGGTCTCATCAGTGAGTAGGTAGACCTGGAATATCAAGGTTTTAAGTGAACTGAAACTTACATACCTCTAATATTGAATTGCCGAAGTGGTGTACTATATACATTGTTAAATATTGTTAATTACAAAGATAATCAGCCGAAAGGCTATTTTACCGGCGAATTTATTGATTGAGCGGGAGACGGTAATTTTGTAATTATCTTTGTAATTAACAATATTTAACACCACTTCAGCAATTCGATAGTAGGGGTATGTAAGTTTCAGTTCGCTTAAAACCTTGATATTCCAGGTCTACCTACTCACTGATGAGATCTCAAAAAAAGGTTGAAACCGGTCTGGGTAGAGTGACCTCGTCTCATAATGTAAAACAATATATATACATATATATCTCTTAGGAGCTGGGTTTTACATTATGAGAGAATATTAAAGTTAGTGACGGAGCTTGCTCCACCTTTGCATGGAGTTGCTCTGGTGTACTACCCAAGTGATCATTTACACTTGGTTCCGCCTATAGTTTTTTCGGAATTGAAACTCTATGGATGTCGATGGATTTTGACTGGCGTTTCGTACCCGGCTATAAAATAAAACGGGATTTACCATCTCCCGCTCAATCAACCTCAATTTAATTCTGGACCACCTAAACAAGTGTCATGAGAAAATCTCTTTTACCTTTGAACTGGAATCCAATGACTGCCTCCCCTTTCTAGACCTGAAGCTTACCAGATATGCTGAGAGTATCAAAATCTCAATTTTTAGAAAACCTACTCATACTGACAGATACCTTCATGCTTCTTCCCATCACAACCCTCCACAAAAATTTGATATTATTTCCACCTTAGCACACCAAGCCAAATCTTTATTTACAGAAAAAGCAGAAATTGAAAACGAACTCCTTTTTCTTAAAAAGACTTTTATTAATAATGATTTCTCTCCTAATAAGATTGACAAATTTCTTTCTCCCAGTCACTCGACTACTTCTGAAGATCCCTCTTCCCCCAGAGCCTTCATCTCTTTGCCTTACATCAGCTCTCTTTCACCAAAACTGGCAAAAATTCTCAAGAAGTTTAACTTCAGAACTTGCTTTACTACGCTCCCAAAACTTCGCTCAATACTTAGTAAACCTAAAGAGAAACATCTTCCAACAGTTTCCAGGATTTTATGCGATTGTGGAAAGCCATACTATGGCCAGACTGCTAAATCCATCCTTCTACATTTGGAAGAACACCGTAGAGATATTTCCTACAACAGGACTAGGGCCAGCGCTCTCTCTAGCCACGTTCTCTTTTCAGTTAACTCAGATGAAGTCCGCCAACACATTGTGAACTGGATGCAAACTTCTAATATCCATGTGTGCTATGATGAGCTTGAGAGAAAGATTGTCGAATCCAGAGAAATTTCTTTAGATTCTTTCCATATCAACAACAGCATAAGTTTTAATCTCTCTGAGGCACACGTTGCCTCTGTTCAGTATTGGCCCACTCGTGACAGCGCATCTACATTTATTTGGAACTGAAGCGCGTATTGTTTTCAAACACACTACTGTCTTTTGTACTCATTCTGTTAATGTAATTTTAAGTGTCTGTAGTTTTTTATATATTTCTTTCATTGAGATACCTGAAGATGTTGATCAATTCAACGAAACTAGTAGTATCTTTTCAAATAAACCATGTCATCTCTTTATCTCTCGGTATCAGTCATTAAAATTTATTAATAATATTTCCCACTGAGTAAAAATGAATAATTATAATATATATATATATATATATATGAAGAAAGTATTTTACCTTGGGTATAATAAAAGTTAAAGATACCAAGCTATTTTAAACCTGGTTTTTACTCCATTTCCCAAGTAAACAAACAGAAAAACAAGTCAAGTTTGTGCCTGCAAGTGTTGCAAGTATAGCTGACCCTGCATGTAGTGCAAGACCAAGGCAACTCATGGTAAAAGTAGAATAAGCTCTGATCACTAATCTTAATATTTACCCTTAATGCAAAGCACATCTTCTGGAGGAGATGTATGATGCTTTGTATTAAAGGCAAGGGGCCACTACCCAGACCGGTTTCGACCTTTATTGAGGTTTCATCAGTGAGAGCCAGGCTAGAAATACCAAGATTTTAGTAATACAGAGCTTATAAGTATTTTACCAGAACAAGTTACCATAAGGTGTTTTAACCTTATTAAATAAAAATCTCAGGAGGAGATATAAATGAAAAAAGTATTTTACCTTGGGTATAATAAATGTTAAAGATACCAAGCTATTTTAAACCTGGTTTTTACTCCATTTCCCAAGTAAGCAAACAGACAAACAAGTCAAGGTTGCACCTGCAAGTGTTGCAAGCATAGCTGACCCTGCACGTAGTGCAAGACTAAGGTAACTCATGGTAAAAGTAGAATAAGCTCTGATCACTAATCTTAATATTTACCCTTAATGCAAAGCACATCTCCTGGAGGAGATGTATGATGCTTTGTATTAAAGGCAAGGGGCCTTTAATACAAATTAAAGACCTCAATAAAGGTTGAAACCGGTCTGGTTTCAACCTTTATTGAGGTCTTATCAGTGGGAGCCAGGCTAGAAATACCAAGATTTTAGTAATACAGAGCTCATAAGTCTTTTACCAGAACAAGTTATCATAAGGTGTATCTCCTCCTGAGATTTAGCATACCATGTAGCTTGTTTCTTTGTATATATGTGTATACTCCAGATGATGACCTTAATATGCAGGTCTAAACATCGAGTGATTATTTTGGTTTATATTAAACTGACGTTTTGCTTTAATATGACAGTTGTTTCCATAATTTGTATAATGAAAGTAAAAGGAGAAATGACTATGGAAAATCAACTCTGAAAACTGATGATGGCAAGGTAGGTAATAGAAGCAAATCTAATGATCACTCAGAAATCCAAGATTTCTGAGTGATACCTATGCTAACACCAAAAAGCAACCTATCAAAAAAGAATTCAAAGCTCTGCAAGAAATGAAAAACAACAGAAAAATAGTAATAACTAGAGCAGATAAGGGAAATGTCACCGTGGTTCTAAACCAATCAGATTACACAGGTAACTTGCCTCTTTACTTTTAGATCGGTCTACCTACCTCCCAAGAGAATATGATCCCACCAGCACCCAAATCAGAACACTCCATAGGCTCTTTAAGAAGGTTACCTCTTGGCCTGTGGAAGTGACTAATGGACTAAAACCTTTTAACTCTAGAACCCCCCCCCCCAGATATATAGACTACCAAATGTACCCTTATGTCCCATTGTGGATGGCAATGATACAAATTAGCCAAACATTTAGTTAAAGTGCTCACACAACATACTGGCAACCCACCTACACACATAAAAAACTCAGCCCACTTTAAAGCCATTATATAAAAACCTCTCACATTTTGGACGTCATGTTTTGTTTTTTTATTACACTTTCCGCGTGTGTGTTCAGGTGGCATATAAGAAAATTTCTAAGGGGGAACTGGTAAAAATATAAACTTTCTTTAAATTAGCTTTTATCTGGACTTGTCCTAAAATGCCCAGTGGCTCCATAGCATGCCACAAGGTATTTTAACATCAGAAAGATAATATTAGAAAAGAACCTAGCATTAACATTCATGGATGTGTAAGCAGAGCTAATCTGAGATAGTGTGGTTGCTTAAACAGAATGAGGGAATGAAAGATTATGAAATAAACAAAATAAGAACAAAAATGTCAGGATAAAGACCAAAAGTGAGGTGAAGATATTACATAAAATGCTTTTTTTTTTTTTTTTTTGAATAATGTTGATTCCATTCATGAGATGTTGGTTAGTAAAACCTAAAGTACATTAGTACCACAGATGGGAATTAGGAACAAAGGTAGAAAAGAAGCTGATCAGATCAGAAACCTAACAAACAGACTAATTCAGAAGAAAACTGCTGATAGTGAACTAGTCCTGAAATATTGTGGTTGACTGTTATAATACATATTTTTAAAATTTTTTCATTTATTGATGTGACTCCCACCCACAAAAGGTAAACTTATGGTAGTAGTATTGTGGGTGAACTTTTTTTTTTTTTTTTTAACATTATCAAGAAATCTTGCTCTAAAGACCAAATGTCTTTAGAGGTTTGAACCTGCTCTTTCAAGCAGGTTCAAATCTCTAATAAGCAGGGGCAATGAAATTCATCTTTCCTTTAAAAGCAGTCACAAACATGCATACCAGAGCAGAATTCTTGCAACCTGCAGCTTGATGGGAAAGCAGGCATATTATTCACTACTTAGCTAAACAGGTTAGCAAATTTGATACGCCCTAAGATTATACATTAATCATGTCATCTATCCAATTTAATGTTCAGTAAAATCATCTTCCTGCCTTCTGAGCAATAAAGAATATCTGTCCATCTAATTTTATACATTTTCTTTTTCTGGCCCATTATCTTAAAAATGGGAAAGGCTGTTATCCAATCCCATCTGTTTCAATTTATGTAACAGCTTCTCGTGTGGCAGTTTATCAAAAGTTTTTGCAAAATCCAAGTACACCACTATATGAGGTGTGGCTATTAAATAATGAGACCAGTCGCAAAAATGTGGTTTATTATTACAATTGTACAACTTAATTGTTATCCCCCCCCTTCAACATACTTCCCTCCTCTATCTATACAACATTGCATACGAATTTTCCATTGTTGGAAGTGTGCTGCCGTTTTCTCCTTTACCCCATCCACTGCAAGTGCGGCTGACAGCGGAGCCTAACTTGCAGGAGAAGATCAATGTATGTGATGAGATGTGGATCTTCCAGTACGATCCAGAAACAAAGAGACAATCATTGCACTGGAAAACTCCCATATCACAGAGAATGAGCAAATCAAAACTGAAGGCAATGCCGATCATTTTTTTTTTTTTATATCAATGGGATGGTAATGATTGAATGTGTACCAGAGGGTCAGACAGTTAACCAATATTATTACCTTGAGGTTCTGGTCAAGATGAGAGAACAAGTGAGGAAGAAGAGATCCAATCTGTGGAAGAACAACACTTGGATTCTCCATCAGGACAACACTCCAGCCCACAGTGCACTGTCTGTAAAGCAGTATCTGGCTGATAAGATATCTGGCGGATATATCATTCTTTATGATGGTCTGCATGGATTTATAAAGGGTAGGTCTTACTTAAGCAATTTACTTGCATTTTATAATCAGGTAACGAGTGTGTGTAAGATAAGGGAAAATCATATAGAATGATACTCTAGACTTTGCAAACGTATTTGATATATTATCATATGATAAATTGGTGTACAAAGCTGCAAAGGATGGGAATAGATAATATATTGGTTAGATGGATTTTAGAGTTGCTCTCTGAATGATACCAGCAAGTTGTGTACGATGGAGTATCATACACAAGCAAAATCAGGAAAGCAAAATTATTATTCCTTTGAAGAAAATGAAAATTTATAAAATTATTTATATAAACTGAACAGTAGCTTTTTTTTTGGGGGGGGGGGACCTACATATAAATGTGCAAATTGTACCTTGCAAACACAACAACCATGTAGCCACAAGATATTTGTGAGTCAGAGTTCAAAAAGAACTGGTTGTATATTGGAAAATATTTTCCTCTTCAGACATTAATATTACCACTTTCAGCAATGGGACAGGTAATGGAAATGAATGGACATTATTCATGTCAATTCCATAAACGACCAGTTGTGATAATGATATTCCAATGCTAGACATAACTTCTGGTGAAAAGTTCTAAAACCAATTAGGGCAATCTGGACATAATGTGTACTTTTAATGATAAATTAGATATATTTTCCTCTTTAAAGCAGTCGTTTTCAATAGTTTTGAATTTAAAGCACCCTTTGAATTCCACACCTTGTGGAATCTATTTTCAAACACTGTCCTGAATCAATGTATTATAATTGTTATTTAATGTATTTTAAACATTAATCAAAAGATATTTTAACACACACTTATTTCTTTTTATTTCAAAATTATAATAATTTTTATATAATACTGCACTGTATAATTAAATAAAAACTGCAGATATGCTTATTTCAGATTTATGGCTTAAGTAACTAAGGCTAGAAGACTGGTGTATTATGTCCATTTGTTTCCAGCAGAAAAAAATCTGCCACTTCCATATGAAAATGATATGAAAATTGCAAAAAGATAAAGCAATATAGGTTTTTTTTTTTTTTATATAATATTGCACTATATAACTGATATTATCTTTCTGATGTTGTTAAAATACCCTGTGGCATACCATGGAGTGTGGATCTCACTAATTTTGTGAGTATTAAAAGAATTTATAGACGTAATTAACCATTACGTAGGTAGGAGGTAGGGATATAACTGAATCAGTTGATATAGTGGAATTACTGAGTGAGCACTTTGCAAGAGTATATCATCCAGGTGGTGGTATTGTAGGAATGAAGGAACCAACAGCTTATACGGGAATTGTGGTGAATGAAGTGGAGGTGAATAGTCTATTACAAAACCTCAATGTGAATACATCTGTGGGATTGGATGGCATACCAGCTTGTGTCATACGTGAAGCGGCTAAAGAATTATCAGTGCCCTTGACCATTTTGTTTAATTTGAGTCTCGGGTCTGGGTTAGTCCCAAGGGGGTAGAAAGAGGGGAAAATAGTTCCACTGCATAAAGGAGGTTCCAAGACTGCTGTTGAAAATTACCGAGCGATCAGCATATCAGGAGTTGTTGTCAAGGTCTTGGAGAAAGTAGTCAAGAGTAAAATACAGGAATGGATAGATGAAAATGGGATATTGTAAGGGGGACAGCATGGCTTTGTGAAGAGTAGATCATGCCTCAGTAACTTGCGCACGTTTTATAACACAGTGACGGCTAAACTGGATAAGGGTAATGGGTTTACAGTGATTCTGATGGACATTGCTAAGGCCTTTGACAGGATACCACACGGAATTCTAATCAGTAAACTGAAGCATATGGGGATGGATATAGGGTTGGTGAGATGGATAGGAGGGTGGTTGATGGAGAGATATCAGAGAGTAGTTTATTCAGGAGTAGAGTCCAAAAGACAGCCTGTGACTAGTGGTGTGCTGCAAGGTTCTGTTCTTGGACCATTACTGTTTAATTTGTTCATTAACGATATAGGAAAGGATCTGAGAGGAACTGTTCATTTGTTTGCTGATGATGCAAAGTTGGGTAGAGCAGTAGTGAATCCACAGGATGTCAAAATTTTGCAGGATGATTTGGATAGTTTGGAGGATTGGGCTAAGGAAAATGGGTGTCAATTTAATGTGGCAAAATGTAAGGTTATGCATTTTGGGGTGAAAAGATTAGCAGCAGTATACCGCATTGGTGGAACTATACTCCAGGAGATTGACAAGGCCAGGGATTTGGGAGTGTTGGTGGATAGGGAGTTGAAGTTTAGGGGGAACATTGCAAAAGTGGCTAAATCAGCTCATCAAATCACTTGGTTACTGAAGAATACTTTGACGAGCAGAGATAAGCAAGTTATTGTTACTCTGTATCGAGCCTTGATAAGACCCCCCATCTAGACTATTGTGCCCAGATTTGGGTGCCAGGGTTTCTTCTTGATGGAGAGGATCCAGAGATGAGTGACCAACATGATAGCAGGATGTGGAATGAACCTTATGAGAACAGGTTGAAGATTTGTGGATTGCAGAAATTGGTTGATAGGCAGAAGAGGGGTGATATGATTGAGACATTCAAATTACTGAAGGGTTTCTATAAGATTAATTCAGATGATATTTTTGAGAACAGGACTGGTGGTGGGAGGACTAGGGTCCATCCATGGAAACTGGGCAAGAGTGTGGTTAGTAAGGGTGTTAGAGCTAGGTTTTTTATTGGAGAGTGGTGAATGAGTGGCATAAGCTGCCAGAGTCTGTTGTGGGTGCCACGACTATGAATGAATTCAAGGCGAAGTATGATAGATGCTGTGTGAATGCTGAATAGTTGTTCTTGACATGATATTAGGGCCTCCCTCGATGAGTGTAAGGACTCCTTGGAGTTGCCCAGAATAATAATAATAATTATTATTATTATTCTTGGAATGTATAATATTTTAGCATTTATAGAGTTTGCTAAAAAATACTATACAGAGGCAAAGAAGTAAAATCTAAAATTCTGTGAGACTGAAGTTATATGTAGAATCTCTTGGTATGCTGGTACCCCCATTTGTGATATAGTTCTTTGGAGTAATATGCTGTCAACTGAGCCGAATGCTTGTCTGACAGCAATAACTGGGAAATGCTGACTTATTTTATTCAGGAATCAAGAATAGCAACATGGTATTTTTGATGCCATCTTCAGTATGCTGGCATGCATTCACCCTTGAACAAAGGGAAAACATAAAGTAGAATACGATGCTCACTCAGTAATTTTGGAAATTTACTGAATAACTGTTCAGGAATATCTCTTTTCTTGGTGAAGAGCAAAGAACAGAACCATTCCTATTTATGACTATAGAATGTACTATATGCTAACAAGCCTGTAGACATGTTCATTCTGGATAGTTTATGAATTATCTCCAGTTCTTTTATTTTATTTTTTTATCTGCGATTGTAATTTTTTTTCTATTTTTATTGTTTGTCCCTTTCCAATATTTTCTATTTTAATTTAGAAGATGAATGGTATTAATGGACCAATAGTGAACAGATACAAATTAAGCATGTGAGCAATAATAACATTAAATATTTCTTTTAATTTGCATAACAGATGCTGAAAGGCTGGAAACAGATGAAAATTACCCAGATCCTAACAATGTGGCAGAGTAATGTTGGAAAAAAAAAAAAAAAAAAAAATTAAATTTACTTATGCAATAGGCCTGCAAATGCACTTCCTGCTACAAGTCTGGTTCGATCGATTTTCTCCAAACACTGCTGAAGAAGAGCACAAAAAGTCCTTTGAATTACCGATGGTGAAATCAGTTCTATATCCTTTTCTACTACCAACTGAGTTACTTCCTGCAAATTATATGAATAACACTTATATAATATTTAATTATTAATTTTAATTTGTTTTGCATTATATGAAAAAATCTTATTAATCAAATTCTCTAGTTACTTTATTACTGAATTACTATATATATATATATATATATATATATATATATATATATATATATATATATATATATATATATATATATATATATAATGTACATTTATTTATTAATTTTTTTTTTTTTGATAAAATGAATAGTTTGATCTTTAACCTATTTAACTCTACAGAACTGAGAAATGACAAGTATGGAGTGATAAGCAAGGAGTGTTCAGAAACAATAAAAACTTAGTTGTGTGCATGTCAGGGAGGTGGGAGGATAATAATACAGAAAAATCAAAGAAGCATCTTTTCTAAAAAAAAAAAAAAAAAAAGAGAAAGGGCACACAGAAATCAGAAGTATACACAAGTATGGATATAATTTAAGAGAATGATTGTCAAAAATCTCAAATTCTCTTTGCGGTTACCTCATACAGATGCTTCAGCACGTCTCATCCTGCAATCTCCCCTATATAATTTATAAAACATGCTGTAACTGTTACATTACATAAATCAGGATGAATACGATCAACAACAGAATGGACAATAATGTAATAACTTTTCCATTTATTCTAGTGATTAGTGGAACAATCAAACATGCTTTTGGGTAATGCTTAGCTTACTCAGAGTTGGGAGTAGCACAATAGCACAGCTAGATGTTTCAAGGGATCATGTGTCATAGTCATTTATTATGAAATGAATAACAGTTAGCACATGTACAAAAATATAGAATTTATTAGCTCCTATATACTTCTTGCCTGATACAAGGACATCATCAGAGAGAAAATAAATCATTTACAACATACAAAACTAAAGTGTCACGTACCACGTGTTTACTACTCGTATCTTGGTTATAGCCATGTAAACATTTTTACAAGTGCTAACCATTATATATTTCAGAATGTCTACAATACGTTTTGTTAAAACATCTAGTTACTGACTATGGCAAGAAATGCTGGAGAGCTGTCAGAAGATTCACTAGCCATGTCTTACAAAGAAGCAGTTTGTTTTAAATAATGCTCAAATTAAAGTGCCTGAAAAGCGCCTTAATCTTTTAGCCAGAGCATTTTGAATTAATTGATAGAATTTCATTAATCTTAGCCAGATGAGCCAACTTTAAATGCAAGCTTAGATTAATTTAGAATTTAAATTGAGTATAAATAAGCTGCAAGAGTATTAAACCATTATTCACCAATGCTCTCAACAAATCAACAAATGCAAGATGAATTAAATGCATTATCAAAAGGTCCTGATATTACCTCAAACCTTTGATGGATATGATATAAATTATGGTAAGTGAAGAAAATATGTTTGAGAATTACACACAGATGAAACACAAAATGTTTTAAGGCTTGAAGCTGCTCAATTCCATACAAAGCATAACCTCTGCCTATAAATACACCTTTCTCAGAACTGCAAACTCTTTTTTTGTTTGCACTATAGCAATTATATCATTGTTACTAGGGCCAATAAAGTAATGCCACTGTTCTGATGAATACTACAGAGAATAATTGTAAACTCATTATTTTACTTGGGTAGATTTATTTACAGTGTAATCAGTTGAGAACAAGCATAAAGCCAATTTAACCAAACAAATAACTGGATCACAGACTGTGAATTCTTCATGTTTGTCCTCAATGCATCTGTGGGTCTTCCTGAGATGCTTTAATTACATCCTATAGCTAACTGCATTGACCCCCCACCCCACACACACTGATGAATAAATACCTTTCCAGTCTCCTTGGAGACCTTACTGGTCATTCTAGTTCTTATATTAAAAATCGTGTCAAGATACAATCATATATTGATGTTTGTTTAACAATAAAACAATATTATGAGTGAAACAATTTCTTCTGATATAGTTTCACTATTCACTAACATATTACTTCAAGAATCTCCAATTCTTATAAGCTTTCCCCTGAGGAAATTGTTAACCTGCAAAGTTCACCATCAGCAAAGGCTATTTTTGACTGGCAAGTTTACAGAAACAAATTGAGGTAAAGCTATAGACAGTCCTATGTTACTAGCTTTAGTCAATTATTTTTTTGAAAAACCAACTCTTCAGTACCATTTTTCTTCACCTTGTATTTGTTATTGCAGATGACATCTTTGAATATTGGTCGCACTCTCAGACTAAATTACTACAATTTCTAAGTAAAATAATCCAGGTGTTTCCATATTAAGTTCACTGGTGAATGTACATCTAATGCTGCCTTCCCTTTCTGAGCATATTAATAATCCACACCTTCACAGGCGATATTAAATTTTCTGTTTATCAAAAACCTTCTTTTACTGGGTACATCTATCCTTCCTCACACCATCATCCACCATTACAGAAGACAGGTATTATCGAAATTCTTATACACTCCCTCCTCTTGAAAGAACTAAACAAAATAAAAATCACCATGCATGTAAGTGGGAATCCGTCCAGAGAATTATTGATAAATATCATCCTTCAATTAGACTGAAATTCGATCTTAAAAGAGATCTCTCTAATGTTCCTACATTAAAGGAACATCAGAAAAATTACAGAGGTTCTTTGCATGTTTAATTTATGTACTATCTTCAAACCACTTTCTAAAATTGTTCTCTTTTCTACTATCCACTAAGGATAGATTACCATTGCTCTCTTTGCCTGGATTTATTGAGTAAAAACAATGAGGGGGAAAGACAGGGAGGAAAAGTAAGCAGGATGACAGATAAAGAAATGAGAAAAGTATTATTTCTATAATTTCAGATTTCATCTAAGTGAGAAAGAGAGGGAGGAGAGAGAGAGAGAGAGAGAGAGAGAGAGGTCACATTTCGAAAGCCAACAAGTAGAATTTTGTGCTACATATCACAACACAAACATATTTTCTATTAGCTGTCTCAGTGATATGTTACAGAATTTATAACAACTCTGGAAAAGGAGGGTAGAGACAATTTCTCATTCATTTAAAATTAATTATTGGTACAAGTATTATTATTACATTGGCACCTCCATGGAGTCAAAGAGTCCAACGACTCATTGTGGGAGACCCAATCTATCATACCTCTCCTTCAGTCCATTAACAGACAAAGCGCTCACAACTGACTCTGGCAACCCATTCCACTCATTCACAACTCTCCAATAAAAAAATCTACTCCTCACACCCTTACTCAACTTCCAGGGACGACCCCTTGTTCTAGCCAAGTGCTGAAACATTTCCCCTGCATCTATCCTATAAAACCCTTTAAGCAACTGAAATGTTTCTATCATATCCCCTCTTTTTCTCCTATCAAGCTACTTCTGCAATCCACACACACACACTCTCACCTCTTAGTCACTCAACTCTGAATCCTCTCCACTGCTTCCTCATTCCCAGGAAACCCAGGGGACCAGACTTGAGCACAGTAATCCAGATGTAGGCATATCAAGGCCTTTATAAAGAGGAATAACAACTTCGCTATCTCTACTTGTTAATGTGTTCTTCAATAGCCAAGTAATCTTATGGGCTACCTCAGCAATATATCCTCTAAACTTTGACACTGTCTCCCACCACTCCTAAATCTCTAGTTTCATCTAGTTCCTGGAGTACAGTGTCATCAATGTGATACACGGCTTATAATCTATATATCCTAAAATGCATAACTTTACATTTCTAGACATTAAACTGACATCCATTAACTTTTTCCCATACTGACAGCCTATTTAAATCATCCTGCAAGCTCTTCACATTGCGTTGATTAACTATTACTCTACATAATTTTGCATCATCGACAAACAAGTGAATATTTCAGGTTATTTCCTACATCATTTATGTACAAATCAAACAGCAATGGTCCCATCACCAAAGTTTGCAGCACACCACTAGTCACCTCTTTTCACCTCAATTCTGTCCCCTCCATATACCATTTATTGATATCTATTCAGCAGCCACCCTTTTAACCTCTAAACCAGTGTCATGTCCATCCCCATTTGTTCTAATTTGCACAACAGCAATCCATGTTAAATGCTTTTGCAAAATCCTGCAAAATCATCATGTAGCCAATTCCTTTATACAACTCAGCTGTTACTCTATTATACAGAATATAATAAATTTAGTTTAATCCTTTATCCAAGTATGAGCAAACAAAGTTTGCGCCTGAAAGTATCTTCAGGACTGGGTTAAGTTGGTACCACACCAGGGCAACTCGTTGCAAAGGTGGAGCAAGCTACCAACACTCCTATCTCTTTGTTTGTTTTTTTGGTTTGTCTTTATCCATGTGTGAGCAAACTTTGTTTGCTCACACTTGGATAAAGGATTAAACTAAATTTATTATACTCTAACCAAGTGAAAAATAAACTTTCAACATTTCTATTATACAGAATATCTTGCGGAAACAAACTAATAACACCATTTACGTCGTCCCACTAAACTTAAAGGTAAAACAAAATGAAATTTAACAAACAGAAAGCAAATTTGAAATTTAAAAGATCATCATCATCATCATCATCAAATTCCTGCCATGTACCCTCAAGGGGTGTACAGGATATGACAGTACTACATGAAAAAATTACATCATTACTAACTTCCTATCTACAATTTTCCTCCAAATCAGTCTGTTACTTGTCAAGACTCCAACATTATCAGATCTTATATTTCTATCGTCTAAGGCACTTTGTACCGTATCAATCCACCTATATCTTGGTCTTCCTCTGGGTCGTTTTCCTGCCAACCTGGCAGAGAACACTTGTTTTGCTAATCTTTCCTCTCCCATTCTATTTAAGTGACCATACCACCTGAGATTAGCTCTGCTAACACATTCCTGGATGCTGACAATGTCAAGTTCTTTCCTAATATCCTCATTTTTAATATGATATTGCCATTGATGCCATCTGTTCACGCCTCTAATCTTTCTCAGGACTCTCATATCTGCGGTCTCTAGTCTTTGGTCAAGTGTTTTACTTCTGACCCAGCTCTCAGATCCATAAGTTAAAATTGGTTTGAACACAGTCTTGTATACAGCTAATTTAGTGTTCCGACTAATTTCTTTCTTATTCCATATGAATTTATTCAATTGACTTCCCATGATACCAGCTTTGCTGATTCTGTTGTCTATTTCTATATTCTGTTGTCTATTTCTATATTTAGTTTACCATCTTCAGTAAAAATTGTGCCTAAGTAGCTGAAATGTTTTACTTGTTCCACAGGTTCTCCATTCACAACACAGTTGACATTTTCAATGATTCTGCCTATTTTCATTGTCTTTGTCTTTTTATTGCTGACCTTCATACCATATCTATTACAACAGCTATTCAATTTAGTCAGAGAATCTTGCAGACTTGTAACGGATTTATTTAGAAGTATAACATCGTCTGCATAAAGCAAAGAGCTGACATTAACATTTCCAATTCTGATATCAGGTTTAATACCACATTCCTTCATAATGTGATCCATATAGATAATGAATAACAGAGGGGATAATGTACATCCTTGTCTCACACCAGATTTAACATTAAACCATCTTCCTGTACTTCCTTCAATTCTAACTGCTGACTCACAACTCAAATAAAGACTAAGTATTGCTTGATATAATGCCCCATTGACACACCATATAACTGCAGCGTATTGAATAGCTTCTCTCTTGGCACCTTGTCATATGCCTTTTCCAAATCGACAAAACTTAAATACAGATCTTTGTTATATTCCCATGCTTTCTCGACTATTTGTCGTAAAGTGAAGATCTGATCCTGACAGCCTCTATTTGGCCTGAATCCAGCTTGTTCTTCACCAAGCTTTTCTTCCACAATTCTTCTCAACCGTTTCTCAAGTATACTTGCATAGATCTTGCCAGGAACACTCAGTAGGGAAATACCTCTGTAATTCTCACATTCAGTTTTATTTCCCTTTTTATATATGGGTACTATGAGAGCTCTACTCCAATCATCGGGAATTCGTCCCTCTGTCCAGGCTTTCTGAACTATGCAGTGCAGCCACTGTAAGACTCTTATACCACCATACTTCAGCATTTCTGGTCGAATATCATCTACTCCTGCTGCCTTTCCACATTTCAAGCCTTTGATGGCTTTTTCTACTTCAAGTATGGATATGTATTCCTGACTGCATGCCTGGTCAGTGTTTTTTATCACTGTGCTGCCATCACTGCTTGTTTCATTTAGCAGTTTTTCAAAGTAATTACTCCATACTTCAAGGATATCTTTTTCTCCTGTTTTCATTTCACCTTTATCATCTCTAATTCCTTTTACAGCACTCTTTCCTCCATTCCTAAGCTTCTTCAACAACCTCCAGAATATTTTGCCACCTTCTTGATATTTATTTTCTATATTCTTGCCAAAGTCCTCCCATGACTTTTGTTTAGCTAGTTTTACACACTGTTTAGCTTTCTTACATTTGTCTCTGTATTCTGTAAGAGTAAAAGCTGACTTATTTTCCAGGAACTTTTGATATGCTTTCTTCTTTTCCTTCACTGCCTCTTTAACTTCCTGTGTCCACCAGGGAGTTCTGATTTTTTTATCTTTGCACACAACCTCACCACATGCCTCTCTGGCAGAATCAATCAATGTTTCCTTCAGAGTTTGCCACTGAATCTCCAAGGTTTGATTCCTGTTCTCAAACTCTTTCATTTTCTTTTCAATAATATTTCTGTATTTTAGTCTACAGTTTACATCTGAGAGCTGCTCAACTTTTATTCGCTTTAAAACTTTCTTACATGTTATTCTTTTCAATATGAAATTCAATTTTATCCTGCTCAAGACTAAATAGTGATCACTTCCAATTTCAAATCCTCTGTACACTCTGGTGTCCTGCACCAGGGAGAAAACATCACTATCAACAATAACATAGTCAATGAGACTTTTCTTATTCCAAGCCTCTTCTCTCCATGTGAATTTGTGCACATTTTTATGTTGGAACATGGTGTTAGTAATAACCAGTCCACGTCCTGAGCAGAAATCCAACAGATATTTGCCATTATTATTAGCTTTGCTCTTTTCTCCAAATTTTCCCAAAATATTTTTGTATGTCTCACAATCATTTCCTACTCTACTATTTAGATCCCCAACAAGGACCAACTTTTCCTTTTTCATTGTGTCAGTTGCTTTTTCTAAAGCCTCAAAAAATTCCTCCACTTCTACCTTAGTAGAACCTTCTATGGGACCACAGGCACAAATAAGTCTCATTGTCCAGTTCCCCATTCTCATATTTGCCCACATTACTCTACTTGAGACTGACTGCCATTCAAGAAGATTAGCCTCGTATTTTGTGTTGAATACTATGGCTACTCCTTCTTTTCCTTGATTGTTATTGCCTGAATATAACATTTTGTATTTATTGCTCAGAAAGATCTCACCAGTTTTGGTCTTTTTTGTTTCAGTCACCCCTATTATGTCGATCTGGTACTTATCTAATTCCTCAGCTAGCTCCATTTCTTTGCCATTCAGGCTTCTTACGTTGATAGTACCGATCTTTAACTCTGGTGATGTTGAGTTGGGGTTTGTTTTCAGATTTGTTCCAGTAGCTGACTTTTCGCTGTTCGCCCTGGTTCCCTGGCGAAAACAACGGGGGCCTTGTTTAACCGGCGACGCCCCAGCCGGCATGAAATTTTGTCATGTTGTACCATAATTTTTTATTTTGGTTTAACCAATAAGAATACAATTTGGTCGGCTAAATCCCAAATTGCCAGCCCATCCTCGTTCGTTCAGTATCAAAGTAGATACCCAACAGGGTGCACCACGAGAAGGTGAGGATTGGACATTAGGTCAGAAGCCCTGGTCGGTCCTCTGCATTCCTTTAAAGGCTATGTGGAGGTCTCCTCTCAGTTATACAGCTTTGACCCTTAAGCACCCCATTTAAAAGATCAAGCTTTCATAATTCAAATTACGAGGGTGGTCTGAAAAGTTCTCGGAATCGGCCATAGATGGCAACACTATAGGCAAGATATTTTTTTCTAAGTTGGTACATCTGTCATAAGCATCCATGTGAGATTGAAAGTCATTCTATCAAGTAGTTTGTTTTATACAGCTGCCTGAAGCAAAAGTGTTGTCTGTATCCCTTGAAATGGAAAAAAATTGAGTATCATGAGGTTATAAAATTCATTGCAAAAGAAAGTTTAACGGCAAAAGAAATTCATTCGAAGTTAATAAAACTTTATGGGCACCCTCCTCCTTTGTTTTCGACAATTAAGAAATGGACTGTCAGGTTTAAACGCGGCCATAACCAGCCTTAAAGATGATCCACATGAAGGACGTCCAACGAACGACAGGCGAATGTAGATGGGTGCTGAGCTTGCTCACAGCAGATCAAATCCGCACTTGCATGAAAATCTTTGAACAGTGCTTAGAGCATTTTAACAAGAATAAAACCGATTTTGCGTCGATTTATTACTATGGATGAGACCTGGATTACACGCCAGAAACCAAACAGCAGTCAGAATAGTGGACAGAAGATTTTGTTCAACACCAAAGAAGACAAAGTGTTCCATCAGCAGGAAAGGACATGGTATCGGTGTTTTGGGAAGCTAAAGGAATTTTGTTTATTAATTATCTTGAAAAGGGTAAAACAATAACTGGGGAATATTATTCCATTCTTTTTAATCAGACTAGACAAAAAAATTTATGAGAAAAGACCCGGTTTGCAGAAAGAACAAAAACATATTTCATCAGAACAATGCACCTGCCCACAAAGGCATTTTGGCAATGGGAAAATTAAGGGATCTGCACTATGAATTGTTGGAACATCCACCCTATTCCCCAGATTTGGCTCATTCTGACTTCTATCTCTTCGCAAAACGAAAACTCTTCCTTGCTGGTCAGCATTTTTCTTCAAATCAAGAGATTGCAGCTGTAGAGGGGTATTTTGCAGATCTTACTGAGAACCACTACAGGGATGGGATAATGACACTGGAGCATCGATGGAATAACATATGTATTAATATATGTGTTAATATGTATTAATATATGTATTATGAGTTTTTAACCTTGAAATTTTAGCTACGTTTTTTTAAAAAAAGTAAGGGGTGCTCAACTTAAATTTACATCAGGGTGCAAGGACCCCTACAGTTTTTTCGGCAAGTATAATTTAATTGATAGCTTAAGTCAGTTCATGAAGAATTAAGTCTCACCCCCTCCACATTTCAATTTTGAAAGAGATTTATTTTATTCTTATCTTTCATAAAAAGTACTTTTTTTTTTTTTTAGAAGATTAGCAGTAACTATCATTTCAGAGCAGCAAGCCTGAACACTAAAATTATTACTGAAGGTGACAGCAAGAGAAGGATGTGTCACACCTTGGATTGGAGTTGTTAATTATATTCACTGATAAAATGATAGACTAAGCAAAAACTTTAGTAATATGTTGACTGGAAAGACAGAAATGGACATTAATAGATGAGAGAGAGAGATTGGGGAGTTACAGTGGTTAGAACAGAACTTTTAAGCTTGACTCCAGCTACCTCTCAATTTTTAATAAAGTGAGGCACATGTCATTAATTTGGTTAATGATTTGGATTTTTTTTTTTTTTTTTTTGGCAATATAAAACAAAATACAATGTACAGGATATCTCGGAAGGAATTTGCAAACTTCAAAAACTAATTTCATGGATGATTAAGCAAAAAGAGTCAACACAATGGGAAATACTGGCAAGGCATGCAAAGCAATTGATCGTCAAGAAATGAATGCCAATAAAAATTTTATGATAGTGGATTCTTAATGATCAATTGCTTTGTATGCCTTGCCAGTGTTTCCCATTTGGCCATGTGATTTTTTCACAATGAAAACACAAGGTGACCAAATATGAGCACAAGAATGATACATAGTCTGATGAATACTTTATAGTGACATAATCACCTTTTTATTTCTACTTATCAATGTCCTCTTTATCATAGCAGCAATGATGTGTAGTCTTTGTAACAAACTAAAGGGTATCCCATAAGTCCCGAAATATTTCAACAATTTACAAAAATAAGAAAAATTAGTATATTAGAGTGTGGTTTGGACAAAAGTGAATCGCAAGGAGGAGAATTTTTTTGGAAGGAAGAAAAAATTAGTTCAAATTTTCAGCGACGGGTGGGGCTGTATCACATGCCTCATTTGCAAATATGTGCACATGAGTTCTATAAAACACAGAGTGTTGTATACCACTGGCAGCTTGTAATGAATGCATGCGAATTCAGTGGATAAGGCATTGTCCTGAAGTTGTTTTATGTAAGTGAGGAATTGGTAGCAGAAGTTTTAAGAAAGTTTTGAATGCAGAAAAGAATGAAGAAAGGTCAAGGTCCTATCAATCCTGCCAGACTACAGTCTCTAATACGACATTTCGAGGAAACTGGAAATATGTCAGATCGCCGTCACACTGGCAGACTAGTGTTATCTGAAGCCCATACCAGTGTGGTGGTATTGCAAAGGAATGCCCTAGCAGCACAATCAATAAGTAGTGTAAGAAGCAGTGCACAGGAAGCTGCAAGAATCACAGGCATAGCAAAAGTGTCCACATTCTGCATCCTTCGTGGTGTGTTAAACTTGTATCCATACAAGCTGAAATCTCCTCACCAGCTGTTACCAAGTGATACCACTAAGAGGGAGAAACTCACAATGTGGGCGTTGACAAAAGTTGCAGAAGATCAACAATGGCTGTACAACATCTCCGGACAGATGAAGCCCATTTTAAATGGGACAGTTAATATGCATAACTGTCAAATTTGGGTGCAGAACAATCCACACATCTACAAAGAGGAGACATTGCATTCACCATGACTCACTGTTTGGTGTGGCTTCACTGCATCCATCATTGTCAGTTCCTTTTTCTTTGAAGAGCCACATGCAACAAGGGACTGGAAGACATGCTCAGTAAATGCAAAGCACTACTTGCAACTGCTATATGAAAATGTGGTACATGCTGGTGGGATAAAAATGTTCATAGAACAATCACGTTCATGCAGGACAGGGTGCCACCTCATATCACATCTCCTGTGAAGCAGTTTGTAATCAGCACATTTGGCAAAGAATGACTAACCAGCTGTAACTGCAACTCTGCATGGCCCCACCTTGGTTCCTGGACTTGACACCAGTAGATTTTTGGTTGTGGGGCTATTTTAAGTCCCGAGTGTACCTGAGCAGCCTGCTTCCTTACTGGATTTAAAAGATGCCATTTGCTGTGAAGTTGCTTGCATCCACCAGGATATGTAAATGGTGTTCTTACCTGCTTGCAGAATGTAATTGCTTGTGGTGGCAGACACATTGAACAATTACTGTAGTAATATGTAACAGGTTTACTGCATATGATTAAATAAGTTTTCAATGCTATTCTGATTGTCATTGCTGCTTTCGCCCTCTATCAGTGAAAATTTGAACTAAATTTTTGCTCCTTGCCAAAAAAAATTCCCTTCCTTGTGATTCACATTCATGCAAATCACACTCTAATATACCAATTTTTCTGAGTTTTATGAATTATTGAAATATCATCAGCATCAAATTCCTGACACCTGTACCCTAAAGGGGTGTACAGTCGAGAAAATATTTTGGGACTTATGCAAGACCCTGTATTCTCTGAAGTTGCTGATTTAAAGTCTAGCACAATAAATATTCCTTTTCCATCACATTAATAATCCAAAATATGAAATTTATTTTATTCCTCTGGAGGAAAAAGCACCCTCAAGTGTTCACTATCAAAATTCATAAAAAATTCTCTGTGTGTCCCATAACTTTATAATTTTGTCCAGTCCTAAAATATTGAATGACTTCTTTTTGTGGTTACCATGCAACAAAAGGTTATAGTAAATATGTACTGTGGTTTAAGGATTTTTTCCCCCTTTTTTTGTCAATATATATATATATATATATATATATATATATATATATATTCAAGGGTGGTCTCAAAAGTTCTCAGTCTAACAATGAAAACACAAATTTATAATTTCAAAATAATTTTTATTTTTTTGAAATTATAAATTTCAAATTTTGTTGAAATTTATAATTTCAACAAAATTTCAAATTTCAAATAATTTCAAAATTTGAAACAAAATTTTGTTGAAAGTGTCAACAAAATTTTCTTTCAACAAAAATCTTCTGTCAACATAATCTCCCTTAAGACTAATACATTTATTCCAGCGATGCTCCAGTGTCATTATCCCATCCCTGTAGGTTCTCAGTAAGATCTGCAAAATACCCCTCTACAGCTGCAATCACCTCTTGATTCAAAGAAAAAAGGTGACCAGTGAGGAAAAGTTTTAGTTTTGGGAAGAGATAAAGTCAGAGGGAGCCAAATCTGGTGAATAGGGTGGATGTTCCAACAATTCATCGTGCAGATCCCTTAATTTTACCATTGTGAGCAGGTGCATTGTCCTGATGAAAGATGATTTTTTTCTTCTGCAAATGGGTCTTTTTCTCACAAATTTTTTCATCTAGTCTAGTCAAAAGATTAGAATAATATTCCCCAGTTATTGATTTACCATTTTCAAGATAATTAATAAACAAAATGCCTTTAGCATCTCAAAACACCGATGCCATGACCTTTGCTGCTGATGGAACCAACTTTATCTTCTTTGGCACTGAACAACCGGCTTCTGTCCACTGTTTTGACAGTTTGGATTTTGGTGTGTAATGGTGAATCCAAGTCTCATCCATAGCAATAAACCGACACACAAAATCAGTTTTATTCTTGTTAAAACGCTCCAAGCACTGTTCAGAGATTTTAATGCGAGTGCGGTTTTGATCTGCTGTGAGCAAGCGCAGCACCCATCTACATCGTGCACTTGATCAATGATTTATGTTGTTACACTTTTTGGACGTCCTTCATGTGGATCATCTTCAAGGTTGGTATGGCTACGTTTAAACTCAGCAGCCCATTTTGTAATTGTTGAAAATGAAGGAAAAGAGTGCCCATAAACTTTTATGAACTTCGAATGAATTTCTTTTGGTGTTAAACCTTCTTTTACAAAGAATTTTATAATCGCACGATACTCAATTTTATATATTTCAAGGGATACAGACAACACTTTTGCTTCAGACAGCCGTATAAAACAAACTACTTGATAGAATGACTTACAATTTCACATGGATGCTTATGACAGATGTACCAACTTAGAAAAAAAAAAATCTTGAAAATAATGTTGTCATCTATGGCCGAATACTTTTCAGAACACCCTCATATATTATTTTTTGTGTGTGTGTAATTTTTTATTACACACACATTTACATGGTCTGGAAGTGCTGTTCTAGAGACCAAACATGAAACTTTTTCATCCACTTCAAGCCTCCAATAAGCAGGGCATTTGCCGAAGATGAATCAGGCGATGAGATTCATCTTCAACTTAAAGATGTGGATTCAAACCTGCGACCTGTTGGTTAGTTGGAGAGTGGGTATGCTAAACACCTGAACAACTAGGCCAGCAACTTGGTTTCATGTTCAACCTGATTAACATTCTTTTCCTAATGATTACTTTTCACTATTATACACTGTCATAAAATGATCAGTAACGAAATAATAGCACATGCTTATGTTGCTACATAATATAGTTAGTGTGTGTGTATATCAGGAGCAAATATTCATGTTATATTTTTGCATTTATTCCCATTAAAGACTCATTAATTGTTTCCTGACTTTGTGTTACTCCTAAAACAAAACATAATATACTAAGCTTCATAAAGAGGACACTTTTCAACACGTAAACAATGCATCATGTTCACGTTAATAGTCCGTGTGTGTGTGCAGCCACAAATACATACACCTTTGAACCCATTGAACAGATGGCTCAGCAGGTCAAATTCTTAGCTTTCCATTGGTTTTAACCACTGAGAAGGCAAGGCAGAGTGAGCATTGAAACAATAACAGTGGTTATTGTGTCAACCAAATGACAATTGAGCATTGTCAATTGTCATGAGCTGCTGTTTTTGTTTTCTGAGTTTCATCTGTTTTAAGTGCGTGAAGTGTGAACTGACATGTTTAGGTCACGGAGACAAGTAATTTTCTATAAATAATATATAACTTTTTTTGTCCATATTTATAATGGAAAACAGTGTTGATGATCTACTGAATGTGCTGTTTTTTGCAAGAGCTTTCGCAGATTGTATGACTTATTATAGTTGGAGGAGGTTGGAACTTGTGTATAAATATGTAAGTAAAACAAGTTATTTCGGCCTTTCTTCATCATCATCATTATCATCATGTGTATCAAGGATTTAGGCCTAGCATGGCCTGTTCCAGCCTTAGAAATCATCGTTGAATCGTTTAAGAGGATGTTCTGGTTTTCCTTTTCCTAATAGCTTGTACTTTAAAGATTGTTTTGGTAATCTTTCTGTTTTCATTCTTTGAACGTGTTCCATCCATTTATGTTTATATTTTTTAATTTTTTCTATTACTGGATCTTGGTTTAATTCTTTCATAATTTCTTTGTTTCTTTTGTGATCAAATAGGGTATACTTTGCAGTTTTTCTCATAAACTTCATTTCTGCTGTTATTAATCTTTGTTTGTCTTTTTGTTTTATTGTCCAGATTTCACTTCCATACATTAAGACTGGTAGGGTTAATGTATTGTATAGTTTTAGTCTGGTTTGTTTTTGAACTAGGTAATTACACCTGTTATTTTTCTTTCATTCAATCCAGAAAAATAATAATTTCCCAAGTGATTACTTTTTCTGATTTCTGTGCATATAGAATACACACAGAAACCAGACACACGAAAGCACCCCCAACCTAAATTGGCATGCAATGCCACTGATATATATACACTAGTGGCCAAAATTGTGGAAACCTTTTGGAAAAAGTGTATTTCTGAAGTTTGATGGCTCATAACACCACTTTTTTTGGAGTAATACCATAAAATTATATATCAATGGAAAGATAATTTAATCAAGAATGTAATGCAATAACTTTTATCAAGGATTTTTTTTCTTAGAACAGCAGTTATAAAGAAGAAAAGTGAAGCACATAGAAAAAATTAGATATATAAAAATTCTCACAATGTGAGTTAATACTTAGTTGGATTTTAGCATTAATTATGGCCTTACAATGCCTTCCCATGGAGTGAACCAAGTTTTTTAGTTCTGCAGCTGTTATAATGTGAAACCAAGATTGAATTATTGCTTCTATTAATTGGGTTTTATTGCTGGGTTGCTTCTGAGTAACAAGTTTCTTTAGTCGGCTCCATAGATTTTCAACTGGGTTAAGGTCTGGGCTATTCCCAGGCCATTCCAGCAGTGGAATATGATTATCTTGAAACCACTTTTTGCACACAGCAGCAACATGACATGGAGCTGAATCCTGTTGAAATATAAATGCTTCATTATCTTGGGAAAGATTACGTGTGAAAGGCTTCAGTTTGGGCTCAAGTATTTCATTTATGTATTTTTGGGCATTTATATTCCCATTAATCACGCAAATTCTGCCCACACCTTTTGATGTCATACAACCCCAGATCATAACACTAAGTGTGTGTTTCACGGTAGGTGTAATGCAATTGGATGCAAATCTTCTCCGATTCTTCTCCTTACGTATTTTATGCCATCACTACCAAACTGGGAGATTTTGGTCTCATCACTCCAAATAACACTGTTCCATTGTTCCACTGTCCAGTTAACATGGGTTTTAGCCCAGTTTAATCTTTTCAACCTTTGTTTGAGAGATAAAAATGCCTTTTTTCGTGGAATTCTAGCATTTAGACCCAATTCCTGCAGTCTGCGCCGAACAGTCCTTGCACTCAACTTCACATTGTATTGCGCCATTTCATCTTGTATACACCCAGATGATTTTCTTCTGTCACGTAGGCACAGTCTCTCAATTCTTCTATCATCACTTGCTTTTGTGCACCTTTTCCAGTCTGGTTTTATAGTGATTGAGTCTCCTTATACCTTTTCAAAAATTTAGAAATACCACCTTTGGTTACGTTTCCACCAATTTTTCTTCTAATTTCTTCATAACTGTAGCCTTGTTCACTGAATAGTATTATTTTACATCGCTTTCTGGGTGACCAGTCAACTCTTTGCACCATTTCTTTAATTTTATTACATTTTATAAGCTCACTAAATGAAAGAACACAAAAAAACCAACCAACCAACCAACTTGATAGCAATCACATAACACACTGACGAATGTCCTCCTCTCAGCTCCAATACACGACATCAATAACGGAATCCTACTTGACTTTATTGGCTCATTGCCAAAACAAGATGACACCTGATTGGCTTTCTAAACACTCATGCTCATTGGCTACATTCAAATGAAGGAAAGTTAATTCATATAAACCTAAGCAAATTGTGCTTCTTTTTTCTGGTTATTTGGCTATAACTTTTTGTAGAATACAGGTAATTGAACAAACTTTGTTGCATTACATTCTTGATTAAATTATCTTTCCATTGATATATAATTTTATGGTATTACACCAAAACAAAGTGGTGTTATGAGCCATCAAGCCTCAAAAATACACTTTTTCCAAAAGGTTTCCACAATTTTGGCCACTAGTGTATGTGTGTGTGTGTGTGTGTGTGTGTATATATATATATATATGGTTATGAGGTATTGTCAAGTTATGGTAAATCAGGCTTAACCAATGTATGTCTTATAATTGAGTAATGTTATGTTAAATTGCAAACAATCTCAGAACTAAATTCTATAGTAGTATGGAAATTGTGATGAACTTGTGTATATATACTGTATTATTCTGTAAATATTCTTTTAGGTTTAATTAAATGGTTTGAAAACAACATGCTGGACTGTATTTTGTCAATGCACTATCCTGAAAAAATTCGAACCTGTATAAGAGAAATGTATATGAATTTTATTTAAGCTACGACTAATTAACAGTAAGAGTAAATTTAAGCAGGGAATACAAATGATATCTGCTTTGTCTTTGGGTTAAGAACTTATACTCGCGCAATCAACATATAGTCTAACTGGCACAATCGTTAAACAAATTCGTTAGATTATAGAGCACGAGAGATAAGAGGAATAAACATATGGCAGCGGCTCATAGCTTTAGGCAGTCGACCATTAATAATAATTAAGTAATAGAAGATACAAAGGCAAAGTAGGATAGTGGAAATACATAGTTTAACAAAAGATGCAGCCGACAAGAATACAGAACATACAACCACCACACAGCGATATTACAGCAACCCTATGAACTTCAGCCCAGGATACAAACTGTTCAGTGCGCTTTGCTCTTTCTACAGAATTGTATTTAAAAATCATATCAAAATTCAAATTATCCATGTCTCACTCTAGTATTTGCCAATGAAAATCTCACCATGAAGTGTAAACCCCACATGTTTCTCACATAATTGCCATGCATGAAGCATAGCTACTGTTCATTTGACCTTGACACTTTCCATATTTAAAATTATATTAATTGATAAATTAAAGTATTTCAAGTTATCCTACAATTAACTGCAATGGGCCAATTAAGATGAGCACTGATATGCTATGTACTTCAAAACTTTCATGCATCAATAAAATGCAATCATACGTTTAAACTGATGAGAATTTTGTAGCACAGGTTGAATAAGTCACACGACAGCACACCCAACCTAAATTGGCATGTGATGCCGCTGATATATAAATAAGTCGTAACAACAATACAAATAATCTTACCTTCAGTGCTATCATAGCAGCTTCTCTTACAATGGACCCAATATCACCTCTGCTATCAAGAGTGTAATCATCTAGTGCTGCTAAGAAACATTCATAAAGTTGTTGTAAATTAACCTTGCAAATAGCAGTGTCTGGACTATTTTCAGATGTTATACCAACAGTATTACAAACACTTGTCAGTGCCTTAATTGCATCCCTACGAACTTCAGCCCAGGATACAAACTGTTCAGTGAGCCGTGCTCTTTCTTCAAGTGCCTGAAGAGTTTCTGTTAGTTGTCCAGCAAATATATAACTTGGAAGTGAACCTTAAAACAGTATGGAAGGGAAAAAGATTTAGTGCAGAGTTTCATTAAGTAAGTATTATTTGAATAAGTATTTTATATTTAATAAAGTTATACAATGACATTAAATAAACTGCTAGAATAATTGCTATCAACCTTTATAATTTATGAAATAAGATAAAGTTCACTAAAAGAAAATATAAATCCAGACAAAATATGCAATGGAAGCATCAAAGAGTTTAATAAAAAATATATATATAATAACTTTGTATTCTTCTCATAGACAAGCTTATACGTTGGTTATGTATTACTAAATCACTTAAGGAATTGACAACATAGATAAGAATATAAATTAAATTACACTTTAATAAATATTTCTGATATTTCGGCAATGTCACGTTGCCATCTTCAAAAGGAACTTACAAAAAAGGCACGTGCACAACTTCCTACCAACACTGTAATCAACTGTTATATCTGTAATTCGTCGTCTGTGTTATTGTTATATCCTTACTTTCATATAATGTTATTTCGTAAGTCGTAAGTTCAATCTTATTATACATTAATTTACTGTCTCTAGAATCTATCCTTTTGCTTACTCGAAACTTTGTACAATCAAAGTCCTACCAGCTACTCTATTGTTATGTCGCTATCTCTCTATATTATATCTTATTCTACCTCTATAATAACTCTCCTTCTAATCTATTGTCGTGCTCCTAAAATACTAATTCAGATTTATTTCCTCTTCAGATATTGGCAAAATTTATATTTTGCTGCGCCAGCCAATATCCTATAACAGAAGAGACTCTTGTTCAGGAAAATAATTCAAAATTTAAAAGGATACACACAATAATTTATCTCATGCTAGCGCTGTGCAGATTCAGTTAGCAGTCGTAGACCGAATCTCACTTAAGCAATTCTATCTAAATTCCTTCCCACCAAAAGGTTCAATTTCATAAGTGGTGGTTTGAATTCGTAATCAGGCATAACTCAGGTATAAGGTACAAAGCATGTTTAGTGGAAAAACATAAAACATTTTACAGTTATTTAAGTTTAAATACTCAATGGATCAAAATTCACTCTAAGTTGAGGGTTATACTAAATCACAATGAATCAGAGCAAGTTAAATCCTTCAATTATGAAAGGACAAGATTAGGTTTAAGCAAAATACTACTACTATATAATTCCTTTCACAAGTTACTCACAGAATACTTATTGAACACTTTCATTAATACTCTATCAATGATTACCTTAATTCTAAATTTCATTTAAGCAAGTCTAGCCATTCACAAATCACTGCCTATTTAACAACTCTTCTTTGTTCCACAAGGGCTTAATTAATTCAGTCAAATTCTAACTAAAAGTTCTCTACTAGTGTCCTTTAGTTACAATGCACACAAATTTCTTGTTCTTCTAAACGAATTTTAACATAGAACGAAAACTCTTACATTACCGGATCTTCTCAGATTTCATGCTGCCATCTCATGTAGGTCTGGATTACCTTACTGCATATTCTTCGGCTGTCATTGCGCCTGGCGATGTACTATGCTTTTTCTTCTAATCATTTCCGACTGCTGCGTGCTGTCTACCGCTCCGCAGGAAACTTTCTCCGATGGGACATTCTGCTAAGGCTCGATTCCACATGGGCCATCATATCGCAATCAGCTCTGCTTGAAAATCTACAAGCACTCTCAAGAAAAGAACCTGCCGTCTGTCATTACCGTAGAAGACCCACCGCTCTCTCATGAATCCTCCGACCAACTCCCCCTAAAACTCGAATCCAGCACTCCAAGATTAAAAGGTCAAAAAGGCCCCTTAAAACGATGTGCTTCATCTTTTATTCGCCCTATTCGGGCGCCCTCTATTCAATGCGGTTTTCACCCACGAACCCCATCGTTCATACCCCTTGGGTGATCCTACACTCTCGCTAACCTGTCCGGTTACATTATTCTAGGTAGGCGCTCTGACGTCATATTTCCGCGTAGGTATAGCCTCCATCGCTACGCTCGACTCGTACCGATTATACGCGATTATTCCGGATTACTATTATAAACTTTTCTCAGAATTTCGCAAAGTACTAGACAGTTTACTTGGGAATTACAAATAACCTAACAATAACTTTCACTATATCACACACATGGACTACAATTATTACAAAACATAAAATAATACTTTATAATTATTAGCTGATGTGCAGATATCTCCTTAATAAGTAGTAGTTTGTCATGTTAAATCCTGAATAAAGAATTTATTTGTAAAGCTCTGCATTCAGGATCTAACACAACCTTTCTTCAGTCACCCTGAAGCACTTTCACGTGGCCACAACTTCGCCATTGCTCCCAGAAAAATACCTAGTGACCAGATCGAATGGGGAATCCGCCACCTTCCAAATCAAATCTTCGACAGTGTAAGACTGGATGTAGCTTGTGTCCTCTCCAAAGCAAGACCACCAAAAACCAACATATCCAACAATATAAAGCTCTGCAGGAAATGAGGAAGAATAAAGAAATAGTTATCACCAAAGCAGATAAGGGAAATGCAACTGTAGTACTTAACCAAAAGACCTACACAGGTAAACTTAATGCTCTTCTATTAGATCGGGCTACTTACCTCCCTATCGAATACAATCCCACCAACTCACAAATCAGAAAACTTCACAGGCTCCTTAAGAAAGTCACTTCTTGGCCTGTAGAAGTTACAACAGATTAAACCGTTTAACTGTATACCCCCCCCCCTCCAGTATTTATGGACTCCCAAAAAGACAAAGAAAATGTACCATTACGTCCCATAGTGGATGGCATTGATTCCCCCACATACAAATTAGCTAAATATTTGGCCAAAAGCTCACACACTATACTGGCAACACGCCATCACACAAAAAACTCAGCCCACTTCATAGAAAACCTTACACTCCAACATACTGACATAATGGTCAGCTTTGATGTTTCCTCCATATTCACAAATGTCCCACTCAAGGAAACTTTAGAGCTAATCAAAGCTAAATTTTCTCCCGATATCTCAGCCCTATTTCAGTTCACAACGAACTCAGGCTATTTCGTTTGGCAGGGAAAATTCTACAAACAAATAGAGGGGACAGCCATGGGTTCACCACTCTCCCCCACCCTTGGTCAATTTCTTTATGGAGACCTTTGAAAAAAAAAAAAAAAGCCCTTAGCCTCTGCCCCACAAAAACCAACCACATGGCTTTGCTATGTTGTTGTTCATGATGTGTTCGCTATTTGGCCACATGGCTCTGATACACTCCTCTCTTTCTTAAGACACTTAAACAACCACTACTCCAGAATCAAGTTCACTCTGGAAAAAGAGGAAAACAACAGCCTCCCTTTCCTAGACACACTAGTCACCTGCCATCCTGAATGGAACCTTGGTTTTCTCAGTTTATAAAAAACCCACCCATACAGGCACGTACATTTAACAACAATTCCACCACCACCCCTCACAACAATATGGAGTGGTAAAAACACTATACAACAGGGCTAAACTAAACACTGAACTAAATCACATCCTCAAGATTTTCTCAGCCAATGGCTATCCCCCCCCACTGCAAAAAAAATTGAAACCAACAAGCCCCCCCCCTTTCACAATAAGGATTACTCTAAATCCATCACCATTCCCTACATCCGGGACACCTCGGAAAAAATTACCAAAATCTTAAAAAAACATGACTTGACCTCCTGTTACAGCCCATACAGAAAATTGGCATTCCTTATCCGCTCCACTAAAGACCAACCACTTCCCCTAGACCTACGTGGTGTATACCAGGTCCCTTGCAGCTGTAAGGGACCCGGTATACACATACAGGACAGCGAATATCAGAATTTCAGAACACAAGGACTACATCCGGTTTCACAAGTACAGCCACTCTGGTCTTGCAGACCATGCTCTGGATACACGCCACAGAATACGGTGGAAGAAAGCTACAGTAATATACCATAGCAAATACAAATTCGAAAGACTATTCATGGAATCAGCCTCAGCCCTAAAAAACTCTCAAAAAAACCTCAACAAATTTGGTTGTATGAGATTGCCCCAAATTTAGGAGGCTTGCATCAGCAGACCTTCAGGCCAACGGCCAAGAACACCTACATAGCCCGCTAGGGAGCACCATCAGGACTTTTAGGAGAACAATAGTTTCATCACTTCATTCTCAGTTACTGTGTTGTAATGCCCACATGCACGTGCCTTTTTTGTAAGTTCCTTTTGAAGATGGCAACATGACGTTGCTGAAATATCGGAAATATTTATTAAAGTGTAATTTAATTTATATTCTTATCTACATTGTCAATTCCTTAAGTGATTTAGTAAAACTTTGTATTCTCTTATACATAACTAGTAAGCCTATACATATACTCACAGTTGCTAAAATATTAAAGACAACTTCATGGTGAATGGAATACAATAACATGCAACCAATGACATTTGAGGAGTATATACCTTGCCATCTACTTTCAAGTGCATGAAATAATAAGGAGAAGTTATGACATTTTGAACAAAGAATGACAGGTAACCAGAGGACTTGGTTATATACATTTAATATACTGAGTATATGAAATGCACAGCACTATTTTCATATACTCAGTATGGTATGCTAAACAAAAAAACACCAAGTCAACTGTGGAATGTCGTTCAAAACAGCTGTCAATGTGAGAGACAGAAAAAAGACTAGAGTACAATAAGCAAGCTACAATTGGTATTCATCATTTCTTTCTAAAGTAACAGAGAGAACCAGCAACATTCAACTCCTATCTGACCTTGAAAGAACTCAACTAATAAATGATCACAAGTATGGATTTTGCCACTGTCGATTAACAGTAGATCTGCTTAGTTATTTCCACAAGTTGTTTTCACACCCACTCTCTTCCTTCTGTATATCAATGACAACTACAATTTGATTTAAATTGTTTAATTTACTCATTGCTGATTGTTTACTGTAACATGTACAGTGTGCTATGAAGATGCTGGTTTGAAATACAGTGAAATATACAAGTTAATAAACATCTTTTTTTTTTTATATATATCATCATCATCATGCCTATAAAGGATTTAGGCCTAGAGTGGCCTGTTCCGGTCTTAAAAGTCATTGTTGAATCTTTTAAGAGGACGTCCTGGTTTTCTTTTTCCTAATGGCTTGTACTTCAAAGCTTGTTTTGGTAATCTTTCTGATTTCATTATTTGAACATGTTCCATCCGTTTATGTTTATATTTTTTAATTTTTTCTATTACTGATTCCTGGTTTAATTCTTTCATAATTTCTTCATTTCTTTTGTGATCAAACAGAGTATACTTGGCAGTTTTTCTCATAAATATTGGTTTAAATATAGAGTTAATTACACCTGTTATTTTTAAGTATTTTGCAATTTTTAGGTTTATATCTTTTTCATTTTCATATGTAATCATACAACCTAGGTAGTTAAATGAATTCACCTGTTCTAAAATCTTATTATCTATTACTATGTTAAAACATTATTTTCTTGACCACAAAAACTATGGAAATGACTTCTATTGGGATTTACTGATCAAGTATTTTTTAGAACAACTATGTTATACCAACTAGTTTCACCAACTGAGGCTATTGGCATCTTCAGGGTACATAACTGATATAAGGCACTTAAAGCTAAAAACTGTTACAGACTATAAATCAACCGATTCCAATTATATTTGACAAAACAGAACGCATACAGTACAATATTGAAAGCTTATTTTTCAGTAGGTTAGAATATAATAAATTTAGTTTAATCCTTTATCCCAGTGAGAGCAAACAAAGTTTGCGCCTGAAAATATCTTCAGGACTGAATATAGTGTTGTACTATATTCACCTTTGCTACGAGTTGCCAGGTGTTGTAAGTAGTACAACACCAGGCAACTCGTAGCAAAGGTGGAGCAAACTTTGTTTGCTCTCACTGGGATAAAGGATTAAACTAAATTTATTATATTCTAACCTAGTGAAAAATAAACTTTCAACATCTTTCTCTAAATTCAGAGTAATTTAATAAAAAAAGGTGGCAAACCTTTTGGCAACTCCTATAGGTAAATATGACCTTGCTACTGTTCCTGCCTGGTATCTCCAACTCTGGGCCTGGCTCCCACTGAAGAGACCTCAATACAGGTCGAAACTAGTCTGGGTAGTGGCCAATCCCTTAATGCAGAACAGTATATATATCCACAAGGAGATGTGTTTTGCATTATGGGAGATACTGGGATAGGAGAGTTGGTAGCTTGCCCCACCTTTGCTACGAGTTGCCTGGTGTTGTACTACTTACCAAGGTAAGATAGTACAACACTATATTCAGTCCTGAAGATATTTTCAGGCGCAAACTTTGTTTGCTCTCACTGGGATAAAGGATTAAACTAAATTTATTATGTACAGTACAATAGTTGCCTGTTCTGTACAAAATCTTAATTACAGGAACCAAGGATTAATCTTGCACGAGATCTGGAAGACCCTCATTATATCTCTAAACATACAAGAACTGAATTATAGTGGCAATTATAGAATGTTCCTAAATAACAACAAGTGAGATCATACATGCACTATGCATGTATTGCATGCATTCTGTTTTGTCAAATATAATTGAAATCGGTTGATTTATAGTCCGTAACGGTTTTTAGCTTTAAGTGCCTTATATCAGTTATGTACCCTGAAGATGCCAACAGCCTCAGTTGGTGAAACTAGTTGGAATAGCATAGTTATTCTAAAAAATACTTGATCAATAAATCCAATAGAAGTAATTTCCATATCTATTACTATTTTAGTTCTTACTGGATCTTGTCCTTTTAAAGGCCATAGTTTTTGATTTTTCTGTTGATATTATCATACCATAATCTTCGGCTATCTCCTTTAGATTTAAAATAGCTTTCTGTAACTTATCTTCAGAATTTGTAATTATTATTTGGTCATCGGAAAAAAGAGAGCATTTAAGTTCCCAGTAGGAGAATGTTTAATACCTTGATGGAAAATTTTATTCCATTTAGGTAAATATTAAAGAGTTGCTGAGAGAGGACATCCCTGTCGGACTCCTTGGTTTATCTCTCTTGTATACGATAGCTTTTAAGATATTATTTGGTATTTGTCTTTCTTTTAATATGTTAAATAAAATGCTTCTTTTAACTTTGTCAAATGCTTTTTCAAAGTTAATAAACGTAATATGTGTTTCTAATTGTATTCTCTTCTTTTCTCTATGATTAATTTTAGGCAAAAAGCTGGGTCTATACATGATCGTCCTTTTCTAAATCCATTCTGTACTTCTAAATTAAAGTTTTCAGAATATTTTATTAGTTTGTTATTTAAAATTCTGCTATATATTTTGTAACAGGAATTTAATATACTTATACCTCTATAGTTTTTAGGGTCATCTCTACTACCTTTTTTAAAGATAGGAATCACAAGTGCTTTTTTCCATTCTATTTGGGGGTTACCAGTTGAATAGATTTTATTTAAAAATAATATCATTTTTTGAACCTAGTTCCTGCATATTTATATAGTTCTGAACCTAGCTCATCTTCTCCAGGTGATTTTCCATTTCTTGTTTCTTTCAGGCTGATTTCTAATTCTTCTTTTGTTATTTCCTTTTCATTAAGTGTTTGCCAGTTATCTTTTTTAAAATATTTATCTGTCCACAATTCTGTATAGAAATTCTTCTAATTTCAATTTGGTGTTTAATTTTATGTTTTCTTTAGTATCTACATTTAAGCTTTTCAAAATCTTATATACATTGGGTCTTATTTTATATAAATCATGTTCTAAATGAGTAATAACAAATTTGTTCCATGATTCTCTATGTTTTTTCTGACTTCTCTTTTAGCTATGGCTCTTATTCTTTTATATATATATTTATATCTTTTTATATATACAGGTATCCCTTGATTAACACGATTTTGCTTAATGCAGGATATGATTAACGCGCCGAAATTAATTGCGGCAATCCCTTGATATATGCAGCAAGAGTTTTGATTAACGCGCCTTTAACCCTGCAGAGCTCGCAGCTGATCTGACAGATACATGCAAAATGTTTAATATAAATATTCTTACACAATTCAGTGTATAGCTTGGAGGTCATGAGTAGCTGTGCTTTCATATGTTACGAGTGATATTCCGCACTGTTTTTTGCTGTCAGTTTGGTTTAACGCATGTTATGTAAAGGTTTGTGATATTTGACAATAAACTGTATCTGAGCGATACCATGACCTCCGATGCCAGTACAGTATGGTTTAGTTGTTTTTTTTTTTTATTCATTGTTCAATAATTTCTAGATTGTAACTGAAAATAAATAAACCATCAAGTATTACTGAAATAGAGAGCCAAAGGCTTATTTTTATCATAATGTCCTCTAGGAGATGTGCTTTACATTATGGAAAATACTAAGGAAATGATCTGGAGCTTATTCCACCTTTACTACGAGTTGCTTAAGATTGCTTATGCTTGCATCCACCGAAAGTTTTAGTTTCTATATATTCGGCATGAAACTCTTGAAGTTTCTATATTCAGCTATGAAATAAAGTTGGATTCAATATCCACTTAATTTTTACCATCATGTATTATATTTGCAGTATTTTTTCTTTATGTTTTATTGCATTTTAGCACATACTAGTAATGAATGTATCTCTCAGACATACCACGACCTATGCTGCAATTTTTACCACCGCGAGCTCTGCAGGGTTACATTTACCATGCAAAAACGTGCAAGCGTCATGGCGTGAGCATGATGACATCATTCCTCCTACGAAGTATTAATACAATAATCGATCATGGATAAATTGTAATTTTTACCATAGATTATTAGATTTGATTAACACGATTTTGATATACGCAGTAACATCGAGGGATTAATTAACCGTGCTAATCGAGGGATACCTGTATATATATAATTTAGTTCATTTGGTGTTGTAATACCTTTAAATATAAGTTATGAAACACTTTTAGTAGATTTATATCATGATATCATCTGAAAGAATAAGAAATGAGCTCAACTCCCTGCAATTTTAGAGCAGGTTTAATATCATCATCTTCAAAAAGTTATATTTAAGTTGGAAGGTCATTAAACTGACCATAACAATTAACATCTTTTGACTGCTGAACACGTGTTTTAGTGGGTCATTTTGTATGCTTTTGGAAGGAAGGGGGAACCCTATCATCTGTTTAAACTGACTCAACTTGCTTGAAAAAAAGGGAGGAGAGGGAGGGGAGTAATAAATTCCTCCTCCTTCCAGATAGGATTTGAATCCAGATCTCTTTCCTAAGAGATCTGAGTACTTTATTTTTAACTTAGTTCTGTGATTCATAAGAATTCATTAGAATACCATGTGAATGGGCATATTAATAACAACACAAGACAGAAAACTCATGTGGAAAATCTTGATATTTAATTGTAAAATTTTCAGTACATACATAAATGGAATAGCAATTAAACAACAGACAATTCTAAAATACAACACTATAGTAGCCAAAGTAAGGTAATATAAACATTCCCCTAACTTTTGAATTTTTTTTGGTTACAAAAACTGACTATTTTGTTACCTACTTTAGCAACCATGGTGGTGCTTTTTAGAACTTTCTATTCTTGTGAAATTGCTGTTCCATTTATGTACTAACAGGTGAAAATTTTATAATTAAATATCAAATTTGAACAGTTATGTATACAACTATTTTACTGATTTGACTAATTTCTCTCTTATTCCATATAAATTTGTTCAATTTACATCCATTACCATCAAAATCAAACCAACTAATGGTAACAGAAAACCCAAACCACCTCCTTCATTCATAAAAATTTTTTGTAAGCTATTGCTGTTATAACTCAAATATAGACTACATATTGCTTGGTATAATGTCTTGGCATCTTGTCAGAAATGTCTCCAAATCTAGAAAATTTAAATACAGATCCTTGCTGTATTCCCACAATTTCCCAAATATTTGTCTTAAAATGAAAATCTGATCCTTCTAATCTAGATCTATTTGACCTGAATTCAACCTGTTCAAGTTTGCTTTCCACTATTTGTCTTAGCCTCAACTATGCTTGCATAAATCTTAACTGGAATACTCATTAGGGAAATTCCACTATAATTCTATATTCAATTTTATTTCACTTTTAACAGATGGGTACTCAGAGTTCTATTCCAATCATCTGGAATCATGCCTGTTGAAGTACGCAGTACAGTCATGATGGTAAAATTCTTATACTCCATATTTGAGCATTTCTGGTCAAATATCATCTACTCCAGCTGCCTTTACAGCTTTTTGATGTTTTTTTCTATTTCAAGTATTAATATGTAATCCTGATTACAATCCTCTTGAATATTTTCTACTATTGTTCTGCCATTTATTTAATTCAGCAATCTTTCAAGGTTTTCATTACCCCCAGACATCTAAAATATAATTTATCTTCAGTTTGGAAGTGTCACCTTTATCATTTGATTCATTTTACAGTGCTCTTTTCTTCATTTCTAAATAGCCTTCAGAACATTTTTTTCCACTTTCCTGATATTTTTTTTTATATTCATACCAAAGTGTTTGCATTAAGCCTAAGTTTATCCCTTTACTTAAACAATCTGGTCCATGAAATCGCACATAAAAGTAAAGAGATCATCTACCTCACACCTAACTTAACACAAATCTAAGTTTGACGTTCTACAATTTTTAGTGCTCACATGCAACTCGTGTATAAACTATATTCTGCTGCATATATGACATGTAATTTTAGTGTTTTGAACAGTTTTTCTCTTTATTTGCAAGTCAAGACTATAACATTTACAAAAAAAAAAAAAAAAAAAAAAAAAAAAAAAAAAAAAAAAAACTTGTTCTTTACTGTAATTCATGAGAATGATTTTTATTGGCCCAAAAAAAAATGAAGATTATTTGTCTTAGAGTAAAAACTAGTGAATGTATCTCTTTGCCAAGTTTTATTCTCAAACCAAAAATTAATTTCAAACAATCTCAGACTGATCCACATTTCTTGTTGCAGATTTTTGTAAGCATGTCGTAATTTTTTAAAGAAGAGCATGTCCGTATATTCTGGGGAAAATTATACCATATACTTTGAATTAAATTTCCATAAAATCAAAGAAATAAGATAACTAAATGAATATTTAATGATGACAAGTATTCACAATCTTTAATATGGTGTCCTGTATTAATTAGCATACTTTCCAACAAGTGCTGCCAAAGAAAAACACAAAGAATGATAAAAAAAAAAAAAAAATAAATAAAATAATTACTCCTTCCATTCCACATAACGTATGCACATAGTTATGATAGAGTTCTCTGTCATAATATAACTGTACAATTATAATATGAAATACCTGCTAGATTTCTGTTCAAAACATGGATTAGTTATTACTAACACCAAGTTCCAAGAGAAAAATGTGCATAAATTGGCATGAGTATCTTCACATTGGTTCGGAATAAAGAATACACTGGGGATTTGAAGCAAGAAGTGAACAATATATTGAAAACAAAAATATGCACAAAAGTTTTAGAAAGAATCAAAGTTGAACAGCTTTCAGAGGAAATTTCAGACTGAAATATACAAATATTACTGCATAAAAAATTAAACAAGAAGAATGAAAACAAGGACCAAACCATGAAGACTTGGTGGCAAAATCTGAAGAAAATGTTCACTGATTCAACCAGTAACACACTTTGGGAAAGCTGTTTGCAAGAATAGAAAATGACCTTCATGGTGGAAAACAAGGAATCATATTATTCTCCTTAAAGAATGTGAAAAATAATTAATGAACAACTAATTAATGTTAAAAATTAGTTAAAAAGTAATGGGAAGACTGAGTATGATATAGAATATAAATACCATGAGGGTGCTTCTGGAGGCTGTTAAGAAAGTTAGAAATGAAAGAAACAAGTATTGTTTCTTGATGTTTGGAGTAATTATTTTGAAAAACTGTTAGATTACATAAACACTGAGAGAAGAGTGGTAGAAAATATTCATGAAGAATGCAATCAGAGATATAAATTCAAGCTAAACAGTGACTGTGATCCTGATTTTTTACTTTAAGACAAATAATCAAGAAATCTTGGGAGTGTTAGAAGGATCTGTATTTCATAAAGTTTATACGCTACTTGGAAAGAAGTCAATGGACATCATAGTGTTAGGAACAAACAGCCATGGCACCAACCTTAATAAGATGTAGGACCTCCTTTCACTGCGATGACTACAGCAATCCTATTAGGCATACTTTCCACAAGCATACGATAGCAATGAATGGGAATTTTAGACCATTCTTTCTGTAGGCATATAATGAGGACCTGGACTGTTATGGGGACAGATGTCCCTTGACCTCACCAGATACCCAGTTCATCCCTAGATGTTCAATAGGGTTGATGTGTAGAGGGCTAGTCAAGTGTGGCAACATTGACAAATCACACAGTTACAGCAGCCTAAAATCTGACTATTGTCTCTTTCAGTCTTGCTTATAGAGACAATGGTCAGATCCAAAGAAATGCCACAAACTTAAGAAACATTGCACTGTCCAGAATGTTCATAAACCTCTCAAAGTTCAATTTTTCTGGCACCACAAACAGAGGTCCAAGGCCAACCCAGGACCATAACATCACACTACCATCTCTGAATTTCACAGCTGGGGTTATGCACTCTGGTAAGAGATGTTCACTGGGCATCCACTACACCCATTTATCTGTTAGTAGAGGGATGCAGCATGATTTGTTACTCCATAACACAGCTTTTGAAATTCCACGTTGCACTATACATGCTCTTTAGAAGATGAGAATGCATGTTGGTTCAGGTAATGTGAGGCTTGCATATTACGGTCCTACCATGGAAACACGTTGTGATTCTCAGTTCTGAATGTTTTGTGCAGATTTGCATTCCAGTAGATGCCTGAAACTCTGCATTCAACATGTCGGCTGATGAAATGCAGTTTTTACATATTATCCTTCGTAGCACCCTACAATCATATTCAAGAGTGTAGTGGGTCATCCACTGCAGGTAGCACTTGCAATTGACTCCCTGTGCTTCCATTTCAGTATGGTATCACTGATTGCTAACCTTGGATGGTCCAATTTGTCAACAATTTGCCGAACACCTGGACACGGTTGCAGTGACTTGGGAGCATCATATTCCTCCTATTTATACCAGCTAAAAACATGTGACTTGTTACATGGCACAATGTACCTTGCCCATGGGGTGTCCATTGACTTCTTCCATGCAGTGAAAATTCAACCACAGAGAGAGAGAGAGAACCCTTGACACTTCTGCGCATGGAAGGCAGCAAATCTATTCCGATAATAGGGTAATCAATCCATTTCATGGGATGAATGTTTATTATTATACTTGATAAAATTAGCTTTTCTTTTATGAACATTCTAGTTTTTAAAGAGGTAACTATTTTGCTTGTACAACAGTTGGATAATTTTATGTATAAAGAACATGATTTTGCATGTTGGTGATGAATTTCTACATCCCTTATTTTTTTCTCCCCTTCAAAACCAATTGATGTCTTGGCACTCTGCCAGCTAGTGCCAAGAAGATTTCATGCTCTACAGTTCTTTCAACTGTGGGCAGACTATATATCATATCATTTTATAAAGTTTATACATCATATGATTACTCACTAGTAGCACTATGCTTCAGCATGAAGATGTGCATGATTGCCAGCATGGTTGGTTGAGTGGTTAATGTATCCACCCTCCAGCCAAAAGGCTGGGTTCGAATTCCACCATAGGCATGGATGTTTATGATCATCTGTAAAAATACTAGTGTGTGTGTGTGTGAGTGAGTGTGAGTGAGTGAGTGAGTGAGTGAGTGAGTGTGTGTGTGTGTGTGTGTGTGTGTGTGTGTGTGTGTGTGTGTGTGTGTGTGTTGGGGGGTGAGCAGTAGATTGCATTGGTGTAAATGATGATGGTAGTTGTGGTTCGTTGTAGTTGGAGAATTGGGTGGAGACAGTTGTAAAGGGTGCCCTTTCTCGATGCGTCTTTGGACTCACTGTAGGTGTTACATAATAATAACAATAATAATAATTAATAAATTTGCATGGTTCAAGGAAGAAAAGTGCTAACGAAAAAACCCTCTTCAAAATACAATTGCATGGTATAAATAGGAATTATACAAAACAATATACAGTGGTTTTCTACTTACCATAATATTTGCATTGCTATGATTTTTCTTTTGGAATGAATTAAAAAAGTCACAGTCAAATACACTTGTGATGATCCCTCTTCCCAGTTGAAATGAGTAAGATTTGATTGGGAATAATGCATTGAACCCATTAAGATATCATACCACAAAATAAATAATAAACAGAAATTCATATTCTGTGTATTTTTTCAAGCCTACCAAACTTTTACCCATATGTTCATCATCATTATTAATGGTTTTAAGAGGCTCCTCAGTGCCTGCAACTCTTCTTGGGTCTCTGGATTTCATAACTGTGGATAAGATGGTTAAGCCTTATGGGCTTTTTCTCTACCAACTGAACTATGGAAGTCCATTAAAAAGTCCTTATAATTAAAATCATTACTGGGTTTAACTCTGTATTCAGAAAGAATTTTAAAGACTATCTATCTACATAATAACAGAAATATAAACTTCTGTTTGCAGTTTTACTGTGAATATAACTTTATGTGTGATTCCTTAGAAAGATAATGAAGTATAACTTAATATTCAATAATATGTTTCATCATCACAATAATGAATGTGAAATAACTCAACCATCAAATAAACATGAAGATTTGATTATGGTTAACATTTCCACAATTTCCACATTTCCATTAAGTAACAGAATAGGTTGGATAATGAAAAAGGGTGTGGTGTATGAATACTACTACAGTAGCATCATGGTTATTAAAATAGTGAGGATGATCAAATTCTTATAGATAATGCTAACACTTTTTTGATTTTGCATAATACCACATCTGTTCAACATTGCAATACTGAACAGATCACATATCATATTAAATTTGAAGAAAGTAGTCACAGTTGCACAGATATACATATCAGACCAAACAAAGCAAAACTGACACCATTAAGTTCTCACTATAATCAAACTCTGAAATTTTTGATTTTAGAGAAAAGAAGTGCAAAAAAAATGTTTTAAGTTCCCTATTTTTGAATAAATATACTGTAGAAAATCAACCTCTATTCAACAGTGTTAATTCCCTCTTCAAGCACATTTCCTTAAAATCTTCATGACAACTCAAGTAAGGACTAAAAAATCAATTCAAAATTACGAAGGTTATGAAGTAAAGCAAAAAAACTTCAGTAGGTTATTTAAGTGAATTCCACCAACAAAACAGTATAACCTATAGTACGTTAGCACTGTGAGTGAGCTAGACTTAATCAAGAAATTCTGCTCTAGAGATTATACATGGAACTTTTTCAAGCTACTTTAGGTCTCCAATAAGCAGGATAGTAGTCTTGCATCAGGCAATGATATTCATGTACACCCATGTACACACTAGGATTCCAACTTACTGCTTGCTGACATTCAATACCTCTTGTTTGGTTATGAGAACTTAAATAGTATCAATTTTGTTCCATTTATTTTGATATTTATTTGGTGCAAATGTGATTACCAGATCATGAAGATTTTCTTGAAACTCTTAATATGATGAGGTAGACACTATGCATTTGGCCAATAGGCCATTTTCCTGTTTGACATCACACGTGCAAGGAAACTTCAAAGATCAATCCAAATAAAACCTTTGAAATGTTTCATGTTATTGTATTACGAACGATCAACTGCTCTGATGTGGAAAAAAGTAATCTGACTTAAAACTCAAAGTAATGCAGATCTAAAAACAAGTTTCAAAATCAAATGTAATTCTTGAATTACATGGAGACTGAGATAAAAGAAGGCAGTATAAGAACCAATATAGGAGAAAAAATTACCGAGAATGTGGAAAGATTCTTAGACAATTAAACTTCATTCATGTAAAAACTTGTGCAATTTGTAAAGTTGCAAATTTCTACAGTCGTGTAACTTTAGAAATTCTTGGTATAACACTAGAGAACTATGGTGACATTATAAAAGAAACCTGCAACATAAAGCAGACAATCAAATATAATGCATAGCAAAACATCCTTCAAATAAAAGAGATTTTCAACTTGGAGCTTCACAGTGATGTAAGCAATAAGATATGCATATCAGTAAAGTATACAATTCCAGACAGACCCATTAGCTCTCTATACATCAAAAACAAAGTGGATGATATAATACAGGTAAAAGAGGTATTGAAGCTATTGCAAGCACACTGATTCAAATACATCAGTCAGACTGGATGAGTTATTCACATGGGTGGTGCAGGAATATGCAAGAGAATTAGCAAGGTCTCTGACCTAGTTGTTTGAATCTCAACACAATTTCTAATGATTGAAAGAAAGAAATACAATTCCAATATACAAGGGTGGGGCTATAATTGAAGTAGCAACTTATAGATTAATCAGTATCTTTGACATGGTCATCATAGTTTTAGAGAAGTTGATTAAGAACTGTATCAAGAGGGAGGCAGAGAGACCCGGATTCTCTACAGAGATCAAACTCAGATTAAAGTTCTCAGTCGGACAAGATGAAAAGAGAGATTTCCTCTAATATCCATGTTGTATAAGTCTTTTGGTATGTCAAATCTCCAAGCTGTTTCATAAGCTTGATATGGAAAAACAGCCTCCATTCTTTCCTTTCTTCCAGTAGTCAGAGCCTACTGGATGGTAATTTGTAGAAATTTGTGGACTTACCTGGCTTTGGAAATGTGTAATAACTGCTTTTTAGCAGGAATCTTAAAATTCACATTCAAGAAAATTCTGTTAAAGATGTAGAGCAGATAATCCATAAAAGTTGGTGACAGATGTTTAACTACTCACAGTGGAATCTGGCCCTACAACAGTTTATTGACATTAAAATAAAGCAGCTTTTAGTTCTTATATCTTGAATGGCTTATTATAAGGTTCCAGGTCATTTCAAGTAAACAGAGATTGACTTTTTTTCTACTTATGCTTCTTAAGGCCAGAAACATGGCTGTGGTGGGGGGACAGGATAGGAAATATGACAGATCTTTGGGCAGACTCTCCCCAAGAGTATCTGCAAATGCTTGTAGGTCATCTATTGTGTTCCAGGATTAAAAGTAGGTGGTATCTTTCCTTCAGTTTTCCAATTTTATCTCATATCTCTTTGATGTGGATTGATCTGGTTATACAAGATGTACGTCAGATACAAGAATCCTTTTGCCTTGACAACAAATATATATATATATATATATATATAGTGCATGAGCCAGAACACATTTGACTGTCATCAGACTTGTTGCAGATGAGATTATATATACTCACATATACAGATATTATATGCAGAAGACACCCAAGCTCTGAGCTTTCTGCTGCTGTACATGCAGCATTCTGCCATGGTTTACAGAAAGGTGGAAATGTGACTAGATTGGGTTGGTTTATGGTTTATTAGTGCAAGAAAAGCAAAGGTCATACTGCACCATAGTAATGACTTATTTCTTATTTTTCATGGTATTAACAACACCACAAACACTTTTAATCAACAAAGATGTTTTATTAACGCTAATATTTCGCTGATTTTCAACTCAGCATCATCAGAGCACAACACACTTGTAAACGCGACAGTGAGTGAGTGAAACAACATAATTGCAAAAGACAAAAGATCTAAAGTCCTATTTCTTGGCGCCCCCTAGCGATAAAAAAAAAAACAGCAGTTATCCAGGAGTTTTTCTTAGGATAACCGTCTCCAAAATTTTTGGCAAATTAATGCAACCATATTTATTAAGGTTGGGAGAATTCTTCAAAGCCATTACTGACTCAAAAAATAATCTTTCAGATCTATAACGACTCCTAAATAGCACATTCGTTTTCCTCCATCTAATCCTGTGTGAAGGAGTGTCCAAAGTGTGGTCTGCCAGTCCTGACTTGCCATAGTAATAGTAGCGAATGTATCTTTCATGTTCTTCCAGGCGGATGTTCACTGATCTTCCTGTTTGCCCATAATAGGCCAAGTCACAGTCACACGGAACTTCATACACTCCTGAGTGTGCTAAAGGGTGAAGTTTATCCTTAGGCGAGCGGATCAGACTTGCCAGCATGACATGAGGTTTGAAAGTGGTGCGAAGGCCATGTTTCAACAATACATTGGCTATCTTTTTTGATGTACCTCTGATATAGGGAATAGAAATGGTCATGTTGTATTCTTGTGTATTAGGGGAGGGCAGAGTAATAGGCCTATGTAGTATTTTATCTATTTTGTAGGGATTGTAGCCGTTGGCTAAGAACGTATGGCGCAGGTATTGGAGTTCAGTGGTCAGAGCTGTATCGTTAGAACAAATGGTTCTGGCTCTGTGTGTAAGTGTTTTTAAAATGCCGTACTGTTGGACTGGATGATGATGTGATTGTTTATGTAGGTATCTTCCTGTGTGTATAGGCTTTCTGTAAATAGAAAAAGATAGTGATCCATCTGAAAGGTGGGTGACTAATGTGTCAAGAAATGGTAAACAGTTATTTGATTCTTTTTCTACTGTGAAGTGAATTTTGGGGTGTTGGCTGTTTAGGTAGGTGACAAAAGCATCCAAAGTGTCTTGTCCATGGGGCCAGATGGCAAACACATCATCTACATAGCATAACCACACTTGTGGCTTGTATGTAGCTGTGGTAAGTACTTTGTTTTCAAAGTGTTCCATGTAAAAATTTGCTAATGGGGGAGAGAGGGGGGAACCCATAGCAGTACCATTAATCTGTTTGTAGAATTTCCCCCTCCCCATGTAAAGTAATCTGCATTCATGGTAAATTGAAATAATTCAAAAATATCTGGGGGAAATTTAGACGTGATTAAATCAAGAGTGTCTATAAGTAGTATACTGGTAAATAAGGAGGTGACATCGAAACTAACCATTATGTCTGAATCTTTTAGGATTAGATTTTTAACCAGTGTTTTGAAATGGATTGAATTTTTTACAAAAGTAGAGGAGTTGCCAATAAGGGGGGCAAGCGACTTGGCTAAATGCCGGGCCAGTTTATATGTGGGACTATCTATGCTATCAACTATGGGGCGTAGGGGAATATTAGTTTTGTGGATTTTTGGTAATCCATAAATACGAGGTGGTTTAACATGAATTGGTTTTATTTTCCTGATGATTTCTTTGGGCCATGATGTCACTTTTTTCAGTAATTTTCGGACTTTTTTCTTTTGAGACATCGTAGGGTCTCGATGTATAATTTGATATGTGGAACTGTCACATATGAGATCTTACGTTTTTCTGTTATACTCTTCTTTATTCATGATAACTGTTGCATTTCGTTATCGGCTTTTGTAATAATAATATTTTTATTATTATATAACTTTTTTTAGGGCAGTTATTTGCTTACGTGGCATACTGCTTTTTGGAGGCTTAGCCTTGTTTATAATACTTGCTATATCTAGTCGTTTTTTTTTTTTTTCTCGCTAGAGGGCACCAAGAAATAGGACTTTAGATCTTTTGTCTTTTGCAATTATATTGTTTCACTCACTCACTGTCGCATTTACAAGTGTGTTGGCTCTGATGATGCTGAGTTGAAAATCAGCGAAATATTAGCGTTAATAAAACATCTTTGTTGATAAAAGTGTTTGTGGTGTTGTTAATACCGTGAAAAATAAGAAATAAGTCATGAATAACCATCAACACCTAAGCTTATCTGTTAGATTGCACCATAGTAAATGTTGAAGTACACAGTATGCAAGGTTGAAGGTTGCAGCAATACATAAATAGTCAAAAATAAATTAGTAAATAATATGTATGCACAAAAATTAAGTTAAGCAATGCAGTATCTACATATAAATCAAATTACATTCAAATGAGTTTGTACAAATGAATTCTTTGTAAAAGTTAAAAACATCATGCAATATGTCTGAATATGATAACATCTGCCTGAGTGGGCTAGATAGGTAAAAATTTCATTCCTCTCTGTGTAAAGTGTTGGCACTCCACCAGAATGTGACAAACAGTAAGATGCATATTGCATTTTTCACACACAACTGGGTCATCAGCTTCAGTAAATAAGAATGTGTACGATAGCCAGAACAACTTCCTCACTTCTCTTTCTATGTTGACTAGAATGTCAATGCTTAATGTCATGTCATTTGTTTGTCAATGCTTTATCTTAGACTCTTTATTTTTAGGCTCCTTACTGTTGCATCAAACACAGATGGCAGAGTAATAACATGCTTATAGATTTCAGAGTGTGACCATATTTCTGAAACACCTCAAAACTTAAGATGCTGTATTTCGATTAGGGTAAAGCTCATGCTCTAACTAACAGAAGATTGCAGAAAAAGCCATCCATCTATTCAATCAACCCAGCTGGCAAAACAGGACTATACTAACAGAATTAGCTTAATCAAAGTCACACTGCTTGGTGATAATAAACCATAGGATCATTTATGTTAATGGCAAATGAATGATTCAAATAACAGAACAATTTGGGAGATAACTAGTAATGAAATCCTAACTGTGTTCAACTATATCGCTTAAGGACATATGCCAAGAAATGATGATAATATTTACAAACTGTTATTCAATTTTTCAAAATCCAAGTTATCAAAGTTTATTATCAAAATAAACTTTGATAATATTTACCTATAGCTAAAGCATAACCACAGCATATCTCTTGTTGGCTACTCTGGAGATGAGTCAAGAACTTATTTAATACAACTGAATGTGTGGGATCCTCTGCTGGATAATACTGTCGGCAGAAGGGGGATAGTGCAGTAACAGCTGCTGCTCGCATGTTTTCTTCTACATGACGTAGGCACATATCCAACACATTATGCCACTGTTCTAGTATAAAAAAATAATGAAGACACAATTGAGATTGTCTGTACAATAACTAGCATTAAACTATTACTATATCAATTTTAGTATTATCTCATTTTTAAAATTTTAGTTACGATGCCTAAGTGAAGCCTTTCAGACTCCTCCAAATAATGTCATTTGCCTTTCAATACAGGGAGCACATCAACTGCTTAATTTTTGACATAATATTTGATTTATGTTTGGAGACTTTCTAATGAAAATCCAAAGAGATGAAATGACTCCAGGACAGTGAAAAAGGTACGATAAGGCAAAATACATAAACTTGTAAAAAAAAATTATCAGAATATTTTGTACCATTCTTTCGGGGGACCCTGTAACCTCTAGAGAGTGCGTCCCCTGGATATAGTGAATAAGGACTCGTGGACCAACAGGGCCATAAGGGGCAATCATCTTGATTGTAAGTGCACTCTCATGGTACCCTAGCTGGATCTATCCTCTTCTTCCTCTACTTTGAGGAAGATCCACTCACTTTAATCCTTTCTATGGCCTTATCAGCCAACTCTTCTTATTTTATGACCCTTATGCTATTAGAGTACTCAAAAGTCGTAGGGTCTTTCCATTTCTGGTCTATATCTATGTCCCCTCTATAAACTTCTACTATAATCTACTCTTTCCTCTATTCCTCCTATGGGTTTAAATTTGGAAGAAGACTAGTCCAGAAGCATTAAGGTAGCAGCCCTACCACTGGACTATCCATTGCCAGGCTAGTCGCCTGACACGGAGAACATTATTCTACTTTTAAGCCGACAGAGAAATGCAATTGGAATGAATCTATGGAAAACAACCCTGGAATGGAAAAGGTAAAACGAAAATAGAAACGACAAAATATAATACATATAGCAAAGTGGAACATAAGAGGAATAGCATATAAAGAAATAGAATTAGACCAAATATTCAATGAAAGAAATTTTCAAATAGCAGTAATCACTGAATCGAAAAAGAAATTAAAAGGAACCATGAGAACTGAAAATTTTAATGTAATATATAGTGGAGTTGACAGAGACCAAAGAGCACAAGCAGGTATTAAGATTTGGATTCATAATTCCCTTTCATAATAGAAGCTAGAATAAAAATAGATAGAGGTTATTTAACAATAACTGGTTTATATGCCCCAGAAGAAGGAAGAGAACAGGATAATATTGAATTTTATAATCAGTTACAAAACATATATAATAAAATAAATAAAATAATTATGTAATATCAGCAGGAGACTCAAAACAAGAATTGGAAACGCAAAAATTAATAATAATACAGGAATGTATGTGGAACATACTCTAAACAGGAATGATAAAAAATTGATAGACTTTGTAGTTTATAATAACCTTAAAATAATGCATTCTTTCTATAAACGTAAAGATATACATAAATATACTTGGGCAGCAAAAGAGGATGGAAATCAATATTAGATTATTTTATCTAAAATGAAAAGACATCGAAGTTCTCTTTAGATGTTAGAGTTCACAGTGGATATGAAATAAGTAGTGACCACTTCCTTGTTAAAATAAAATTAAGATTACCACCTAAATGGCTACAAATAACAAGAACAGAAAGAAAATTTAAAACATTTGTCTATAAAACTAGATTATTAAATGACACAAATATACAATGGCTATATGAACAAAGAATTAATTAATATTTAGATAAAATAAAACAAAATGAGAAATAGAATGGCTTAATATAAAAATGATAATAAATACAGCAGCAAATGAAAGCTTAGGAAAGACCAAAAAATTCAATAAAAGAAAAAAACTGAAGATATGGGATGATACAATCAAACAAGTAATCAAATTGAAAAAAGAAGCATATCATAAATGGTTAAACAGTAAAAGATTAATAGATGAAATAGAATATAAAAGAATAAGAACCATAGCTAAAAGAGAAGTCAGAAAAAGACAGAACAAATTTCTTTCTAATTTAGAACATGACTTATGTATATAAAATAAGACCCAATGTATATAAGATTTTGACACTTAAGTACAGATACTAAAGAAAATATAAAATTAAACACTGAATTGAAATTAGAATTTCTAAATTTCTGTAGAGAATTGTGGACAGATAAATATTTTAAAAAAGATAATAGAGATGAAAGGGGGAAATAGTGGCAATGTTATGAGGCAGTGTGGTGTAACGTGGAGTTTGAGAGGAAGACATATATAGTTGGATATTGTTATAGGCATGGGAATGTGGAAGGTGGTGATGAAGAAATGTATAAACAACTTGGATTAGTGAACAAAGGAAGGGTAATTATTATGGGTGATTTTAATTATGGTAGTATAGATTGAAAGAAGAGATAGCATTTGGGAATAAGGAAAATTAATTTCTCGAGTTCTTGAGAGATAACTATCTCAGGCAGCACGTAAAGAAAGGCCATGCGAGGATCAAGAGTTCTAGATCTCATCATTTCATCAGAGGATGTAATTGTTAGAGGGGGTTTCACATTTTCCTCCAGTTGGTGAAAGTGATCATGAAGTAATCAACTGTGTTGTGGCTAGTCATATGCAGACTTTTGTGAGGAAAGGATATATGTGAAATTATAAGGCTGGTGATTATGACAAGCTTAGGAGACAACTTCGAGCTAACATGGAACGAGGAGTTGAGTGGTAAGGAAATAAATGCTGCATGGGAACTTACAAAGAAATATATAACAGCATCAATATACAAATGTATCCCAAAGGCCAAAAGGCTGAATAAGATAGGTGTAAAATGGATGAATGTGGAACTTAAGCACGAAATCTGGAAAAAGAAAGTACTTTGGAGGAAGTATAAGATGAATAATGGTAATCAGTCACATGAAGAATATAAAGAACAAGCCAGGAGAGTGACTCAGTTAGTAAGGAAAACAAAAGTAGAGTATGAGCAGAAATTGGAAATCAGGTTAAGAAAAACCCTAGAGAGTTTTTTTTTAGATATGTGGCAAGGAGAAGGAAGAATGATCATGGAAAGATGAAGTTAAAGGATGAAAGTGGTAGAATGGTAACTGCTGCAGAAGACATTGTTGAGATATTCAGTAATCAATTTATAAGGGTGTTTCATCCTGATCAAGGTGGAATCATGAGGAACTAAAGTGTAGAGGACATATAGGAGAGGATAGCTTAATTGTGAGTGAGCAGGAGGTATTTGAGGAGATAAATAACCTTGATGTTAATAAGGCAATAGAATTTGATGACATATCATCACACATTTTAAGAGAATGTTCCAGAGAACTGGAAGTAGCACTGGCATGCCTGTTTAATAAAAGTTTTGCAGCACAGGTTCCAAGGGAGTGGAAGGAGGGTAAAATTGTTCCACTGCATAAAGGCAGTGATAAGGCTATAGCTTCAAATTATAGGCCGGTCTGTATATCTGGAGTTGTGGTGAAGGTCCTGGAGAGATTGGCGAGAAGTAGGATACAGAAATGGGTTGATAACAGCAGTATTCTCTGTAGTTATCAGCATGGGTTTGTTAAGAGGAGATCATGTTTCACTAACTTATGTACTATAACAAGGTGACAAATAACTTGGACAAGCATATACAGTGGTGTACTTTGATTTTGCAAAGGCTTTTCATAGACTGCCAGGGACCGGATAACAGATTTCTGTGTTGGATCAGTGACTGGCTGTTGGATAGGTATCAGAAAGTTGTATACGAGGTGCAGTAGAGAGAAAGGTCACCAGTGGTGTGCTGCAGGGGTCAGTTTTGTGGCCATTGTTGTTCAATTTGTATATTAATAATATTGGGTTGGGTTTAACTAGTGATATCCAGCTGTTTGCAGATGATGCAAAACTGGGGAGAGCAATGCACAGTCAGGCTGATGCTAATACCTTACAAGAGGACTTGAATAGATTACATGAATGGGCAGGTAAGTGTCAGTTCAATGTTGCAAGTGTAAGGGTTTGAGATTTTGGTAAGCAACGATGGGATGCAAATGTATACACTTGGTGGGGAAACTTTAACAGAAGTAGAGGAGATGAGAGATCTAGGAGTGATGGTGGACAAGGACCTGAAATTCAGGGGCCACAATTGCACAAGTTGTGAAGACACCACATTGAATAATGGCAATGATGCAGAGAACCCTGACATGCAGAAATAGAGGTTATGATCAGGCCTCATATGGATTATTGTGCACAGATTTGGTCACTGGGTTTTCATGGTGACGAGGATATGTTGGAAAGGGTACAGAGAAGATTCACAAAGGTAGTCAGTGGTCTTTGAAATGTGGAGTATGAGGACAGATTGAGAGAATGTAAGTTGCAGAGCCTCATGAATGGGGGGGGGGATATGATTGAGACATATAAGCTGGTCAGAGGTTATTATCAGGTAGACATGGAAGAGATTTTTCATAGAATGGGAGAGGAGAACAGAACAAGAGGCCATTGCTGGAAACTGTATAAGGTGCAAGCAAAGGAGTGAGAAGTTCTTTGCATGGAGGGTGGTTCGTGAGTGGAATGCATTGCCTGAGTGTGTTGTGGATGTGGACACATTGAATCAGTTTATGACGTGGTTGGATGAGCATTGTATGTAATAGTCTCTGACTCCATGGAGGTCAAATGTTAATAATAATAATAAATATTTAATAAAAATGAAAAGGAAATAACTAAAGGAGAATTAGAAATCAACCTGAAAGAAACAAGAAATGGCAAATCACCTGGAGAAAATAAGTTAGGCTCAGAATTATATAAATATGCAGGAACAAGATTCAAAGAAAGACACCTATTATTTTTAAATAAAATCTATTCAACTGGTAATCTCCCAACATAATGGAAAAAAGCAATTGTAATCTCTATATCTTTAAAAAAGGTAGCAGAGATGACCCTAACTATAGAGGTATAATTATACTAAATTCCTGCTACAAAATATATAGTAGAATTTTAAATAACAAACTAATAAAGTATTCTGAAAACTTTATTTTAGAAGTACAGAATGGATTTAGAAAAGGATGATCATGTATAGACCCAGCCTTCTGTATAAAATTAATAATAGAGAAAAGAAGAGAATACAATTTAGAAACACATATTACATTTATTGACTTTGAAATTGATTTGACAATGTTAAAAAAAGCATTTTATTTAACATATTAAAAGAAAGAGAAATACCAAATAATATTCTAAAAGCTATCATAAGTATATATAAAAATAATCAAATACAAATAAGATTAAATCATGAACTATCATATATGAGAGAGATAAACCAAGGAATCCGACAGGGATGTCCCCTTTCAACAACTCTTTTTAATATTTATCTAAATGAACTAATAATAAAAATGGAATAAAAATTTCCATCAAGTATTAAACTTTCTCCTATTGTGAACTTAAACACTCTAATTTTTGCTGATGACCAAATAATAATTACAAATTCTGAAGATAACTTACAGAAAGGTATTTTAAATTTAAATGAGATAGCCAAAGGTTATAGAATGACATTAACAGGAAAATCAAAAACGATGGCCTTTAAAGGACAAGATCCAGTAAGAACTAAAATAGTAATAGATAACAAGATTTCAGAACAGGTGAATTCATTTAACTACCTAGGATGCATGATCCATATTTAAACCAAGACTAGTACAAAAACAAACCAGACTAAAAGTATACAATAAATTAGCCCTACCAGTCCTATTGTATGGAAGTGAAATCTGGACAATAAAACAAAAAGACAAACAAAGATTAATAACAGCTGAAATGAAGTTTATGAGAAAAACTGCAAAGTATACTCTATTTGATCACAAAAGAAACGAAGAAATTATGATAGAATTAAACCAGGAATCAGTAATAGAAAAAATTAAAAAATATAAACACAAATGGATGGAACACATTGAAAGAATAAAAACAGAAAGATTACCAAACAAACCTTAAATTACAAACCATTAGGAAAAAGAAAACCAGGACATCCTCTTAAAAGATTCAATGATGACTTCTAAGGCCAGAACAGGCTACTCTAGGCCTAAATCCTTGATAGGCACGATGATGATTTTGTATCATTACACAATACAGCACTAGAAGATGTATTTATGGTGCATCAAAAAAAAAATATTTGTCATAATTTGAGAAGAAATTATGAATCTATTCAAGGTAAAACAAGAATACATATTTAAAGAACAAAAACACAGTAACATTCATATTCACAATTACAATCTAATCTTCTACAAATATTCTGCTTAAGTTTTAAAATGAAACTGCATTTTTTCATTTAATTTCCAGTATGGAGCTTATGTATTTCTAAAGATAAACAAAACAATATAACCTGACAAGTTTTGTAAGTCATCAGACTTACATCATTAGGGGAGAAAAGACTTGCATAATAAAAGACTGAAAAAAAAAAAAAAAAAAATCAATTACACACAGCAATGTTATAAGAACGTCAAAACCAGTACATATAAACAAAGTAACCAGAAAAACAGTTGTATTAATATGTAAGGGTTGAAACTGTTTTAATTGTTACCATCATATTCTGTGGCATAAAGTGTGTCTTATTCCAAAACTTGGTGTAGGATTAAACATTGGTTTCTGTTACACTATGTGAGGATACGGAGCATTTCTGAGGGATCTTTAAATTTTCATATAAAACAGTTATGATCAATATACAGTATTTCTGTTTTCTGCCAAACTACTTGGCAGCCTGTATTTGTTGAGTGGAAGGTCAATCTTGATCTGTCTTTTTTTAGTTTCCTTTTTCCTCAACATCCTTTACATGTTTAGACATGTGTATCTCTCCAGACAGTCCCATCTGATCTATACAGCAAATGCCACAACAGCAATAAATTTTGTATACCCTTGGTTTCTTTATGAGAGAATATGGAGGGTTGGTGACTTTTTTCCTAATCTTATACAATGGGAAAGAAGCCACTTTAACATCATAACCATGAAGCAACATCGTAACTTTGTCCGTACCATTCTTGATGTAAAGTAACATAATTGCATTTTCGAAATTTGTTTATTTCAAGAAGCTGTCAGATGCATATCAAGAATTTTGTTACTCATCTTCAGTTCAAAGCCAAGGAGTATATCTAAGTTAATGCATTTTTTTTTTTTTTTTTTTAAAAGTACTAGAAATGTTGTAGGCTCTATCCTGTAAATGTTTTGATCATGCCTATCTTTTGTATTCAATGGTGGTGTTAAGCAGCATATATATAAGAATCTTCCAGTTGTTGGTTTTCTGTATGCTGAAGAGATTAATCTTTTTCCTTCCTCAAATATTTCAAGAAGGATGTCAAGAAATGATAATTTTCTGTGATTTTTCCAGTTCAAGGGTGAATTTTATGCTTAGGTGCAAGCTGTTCAGATAATCTTTAAATTGATTGCCTTCTGCTGTTTCCAACCACAAAATGAAAATGTCTGATAATAATAATGCAACCAAGTTTTTGGTTTCTTAATGATATTTTCCAATAGTTCTTTTCAAAGTTTTCCATAAAGAGATTTGCTAGGGCTGGTGATGGGGGGGGGGGGGGCACAATGACAAGTCCTATTTGTTCCTAATATTTATTCAAACTGCATTTGTCTAGAATAAGTTCATTCCTGAAAAATATATTTCTGGATTCAAAGCTAACAACAGAATTTGAAGTTACAAATTTCACAAGCTTTATGGAGAGAGGAAATGATGGAAAATTATCATAAAAGTAGTTAAATTATTAAACAATAATGTTTGACTTTCTTCTGAAATTATTCTAATTTTGACAATTCATATTGAAATCAATTTTATGAATTGAAATAATAGCTTTCTTTTGCTCCACCCCACCAAGTTTTTTCAAGCAGTGTAGTACCAAGATAGTTCTAGAAACTTACACAGCACTTGTATGTCTCAAATATGCTGGCTTGTTCCATAAAACTATACAAACGTTTGCCATAAGGGAGCAAGTCCTTCTATCCGCTGTTCTGAACCAGTTCTATATACAAGATTTCTTGAAGAATGCAGTTCGTATGATCTGATTTTCTTAAAGAGGACTACAACTTCCTTTAAATTAAATAATTAATAAATTAATTTACTATTTCTTAATTTAAAGAAAATATAAACTTTTTATACATTATTTATCGATATGTTATCAAGGAGTAACAAAAATGCAATACAATGACAATATTTGCGAAAGTTTCTCATTATCATCATCATTAGACCGTAAAGTCCAAAGACTCATTGTTGAAGGTTCTACAGCTGATCATATCAGGCCTTAAACCTTAAATGCATTTACAATCTCTGCATTCACCACACACACACACGCACACACATTCCAATCACCTACCACTCTCCATGCAACAAACCTGCCCCCCCCTACTACTTACACCTTCCTTATACAGCATCAAAGAATGACCTCATATCTTCCAAAATCCCCTATTCTAGGAAAAATCCTCTTCCATGCTAATTCAATAATAACGCTTTAACCAACTTATATGCCTCAATCATATCTCCTTCCCCCTCCTCCTATCCATTAGACTGCAAATTGCACTGCATCAAAACCTGTTTCTAATAGAGCATTCCAGAAATCAGAAACCATCATAGTCAATTGTCTCTGAATCCTTTCCAATATCTCCTGATCCTTTTCTAAAACCAGGATGATCAAGTCCACATGTGACCTGATAAAACAGAACCATAATATCCATACTTCAACATGTCCTCCAACATCACTGCTATAATCCTCTGTGCTGCCTCCACGATCTTGGCAATGTTTACCTGAAATTTTAGTTCCTTGTCCTCCATTACCCTGATATCTCTCATCCGCTCTACTTTCTCTAAGATATATACAAATAAATTGTATACTCTGCATCCCATCTTTGTTTCCCAAGTCTCAAAACCTTACATTTTGCAACTCTGAAATGTCAACCCAACTCATTTGACATTTACCAAATCTATTTGAGTCCTCTTGCAAATGTACAATATCTACTCTACTCCTCAGAAATGTTCCCAACATTGCATCATCTGCCTGTCACAATTCAAACCTCTCTTGTCATTCAACATACATTCCTCCTAGGGACAGGTCAAGTTCTCTAATTAGATGTCACACCAAATTAATTCAGCAAGTATGCCACTCTCTGCTGCATCCTTTAAGGACAGTAGAGCTCTAAAGTATTTATACCTTTAGATGTTCACAGGATTGGTTTATCTGCTTTGAAGGATAATAAACCTGAGTTTCCTGAAAACAAAAATTCTCTGCTGTATGAGACTGGCTAACTCACCATTTGACTGAAAAGAACTGATAAAAGCGGTTTCTCACATCATAGACAGAATTTAAACTCAGGTTTTTCCAACCAAAAGGTTCATCTATACCAACTGAATGATGGAGGCTCATTCAAACCTTTCACAATATCATTAATATACAAGTTAAACAGCAATGGCCACAAAACAGACTTCTTCTGCAATGTTGTTCACTCAATACTCAATTTGCTCATAAAGACAACCAATCTATAATCAAATGCACTAATCCACTATCCAATTATATCTGTTCCAATTTAATTGCTAATTGTCACATGGCTATCTATCAAAGGCCTTCGCAAAATCTAAATATACCATTGTATATGCATCTCCGTTATCTAAAGCATTTATCACCTTGTTATAAGAATCAAGTAGATTGATGACATACAATCTTCCATTGAAAAATTGTGTTTGGAAAATCTTGGTCTTTACTAACTTTTCTAACACTAATGGAAAATTGGTGTTAGAGATGTTATTAAGTCATGCCAATTTGCATGTCTCCAGATACACAGCTTGGACTATAATTCAAAACCTTAGTCTTAGCACCTGTCTTATGAAGTGAAAAAATTTTGCCTTTTTTCCACTGTTGTTAATTCTCTGGAACATTCCTTTAAAGCATGCAGTAACATGTCAACAAGCCCTACAGCCCTACTAATATCAAGTTTACCGATATTAATAATTTCCCTCTAGCTCATTTCCCTTCCCAATGTACTCATGTTCTACATGTAGATTTCTGTGGTTAAGCAGTTCTGTGGAAAGTTTTTGGTATTGAGGCCACATTATAATAAAAATAAGGAATTTATTAAAAATAAGAATAAAAATTAAAACTTGACAAGTTTTGTACGTCATAAGACATATCATCAGGGGTAGTGGTACATGGAAGTTTTACACAACAAAAGCCTATTAACAATTAATTATGCATATTAGATGTTTTTGATAACTTCACAACTGCTAAATATAACTGATAAACCAGAATACAAATGATAAATTCATTACTGAATGCATGTTGGAATGTTGCTAGTTGTTGCTATCACATTCTGTAGTATCACACTTGCTATATCCTAGGTTGATGGCAGTTAAATTTTTGATGAAATCAGACCATACTTGATATAAAATTAAGTCTTCATTTTTATTGCATTGTGTAGGGATCCTAAGAATTTGTGAGGCTTCTTTAAATTTTCTTGTAAAACAGTTATTATCAATATATGACATTTTTGTTTGTTGCCAGAGTACTTGATGGCCAGTAGTGGTTATGTGAAATGTTAGGCCTGATTTATGCTCTGTTCTTTTTTCAACGTATTTTAAGTGTTCAGACAAGTGGATATCTCCCAACTTTCTTGTCTGGCTACATAACAAATGCCACAAAAGTAATCAATCTCATTCATAGACACCTGTTTTTTTCTTGAGAATGATGTGGAGGTTTTGGTGAATGCAGGAATCTTGATTTTTTTTTGCAAAGCACTGTTCTGCAAGTACAACATAAAAGTGGCTTTTTTATTTTTTTTTATCTCAAGCTTTAATTTTACATCAAGTATGGTTTATTTTCATCAAAAATTTAACTGCCACAGACCTAGGAGAACGTGACAGCAACAACTAGTAATGCTCCAACATGCATACAGTAACAAATTTATCATTTGTATTATGATTTATCAATTATATTTAACAGTTGTGAAGTTACTAAAAATATCTAATATGTGTAATTAATTGTTAATAGGCTTTTGTTGTGTAAAATTTTCATATACCACTACTCCTGATGATGTAAGTCTTACAACATACGAAACTTGTAGGATTTTAATCACTTATTTTTAAGAAACTTCTTATTTATATTATAATGTGGTTTTGATACTGAAAACTTCCACACAGAAAACAAAACTGCTTATTGTAAGTGGCCTTGAGACAAAATCTCTGGCTTCAATCATACCCTACAGTAAAACCTGCAACAATCACAAAACCACCATTTATAGGGCTAAGTCTGATTTTGAAAGGGCTAAATGCAGAAAATTATGATCTGTACTAATGGTAACTGTGCCTTCTGGTCTCCTGCAAAAGCTGCTGGCTGTGCTTCCACTTCTAACTAGTACAGATCACAAATTTTCTGCATTTAGACCTTTCAAAATCAAACTTAGTCCTGTAAATGATGGATGTGAAGATTGCCTGGCATCATTCTTCACATCCAACTCTAGAACAGATGACCAAAGCAAATCACCTTCTTTACTTAGAACATTGCATTGCATGTTTCCTTTGACCTTCTGTCAGGAAGACATCAGGAGAATCTTGAAAAATCTGAATACCTAAAAGGCTTTTTTTTGTTCTGAAGAATCACAAGATATAACTTTTTTGTTATTATCTGTATATACTTAAGCTGGCATCTGTCTTATAGAATGGAAGTAAGCTCATATACAGCAAAAAATAAAAATAAAAAATTTAAAAGTTAATAATAAATAAAAAATAAAAATGTGAGTAGTGTCTACCATCAAACCCTTAGATCTATTTCTCACCTCAGTGTTGTCTAAAGTAATAGAGAAGGTCATCAATAATCAATATCTTTGACACCTGAAAACTGAGAGATAATCAGTCAGTTTTCAGTCTACATGTCATGAAAAGATTCGAGAAGTTTGTACCATTGTAGTTAACATTTCATAGGTAATTGAGGTTTGGTACCAAAAGATTCTCAGCAAATTGTAATCTTATATTCTGCTTTTCTCCTTGTAACTGGTTGCAAGTTTTCTCTCAGGTTATTCACAACACATTTTTCAATTAATGCAGGTGTTCTTCAGGATTCTACTATTTCACCCCCCCCTCTTCCTCATGTACATAAATGACTTGCTCTCATAACCTCCAGTGACCCCAAGTGACCATAAATCCCAATTTGCTATGACAGTATTCTCCACTCATCCTACTTATATGGTAAACATTATACTGCTCCAGCATCTCAATGCTCAGGATCATCTACAATATGTGTCCTAAATGCCAGTCTGACTGACATAGCATATCTGCTCTCCAACCAATAGGTTGTAATTGTGGGCATGGATCTTTGTGATTGTTTTTAGGTGGAAGATGAATCTCATCACATGGTATGAGACCATTGCCCTGCTTCTTGGGAGTTTGAAGTGGGTTTAAAAAGTGCTACGTTTGGTTTCTAGACTATGAGGGGGGGGGGGGGAACATAATTAAAAATAAAACAGAAAAAAAAATTCTAACTCCACCCACAGTATGAATGTACTATAGGTTTAAAAAACCTTTTGCGAGCATAAAAAAATCTCCACACTATCCTACAATATGACAATAACAACCTAGTCCTCTTCAATACTTTCAAAACACAGATTTGTCTTTTTTCCTCACAAGAACTAAGATCTTAGTTCTTTTCCCCTTATCTTTGACAATGCATAACTTAACAGTTCAAGAACAAATCTCTCTTTTCTCAAATTGATTCTCACTCCTAGCTTTTCCTGGCATAATCACATCATTTCTGTAGCATCCTCAGCTTTCAGAACTCTCGACATCCTTTTTCACTCAATATGTTACTTTTCATCTGTCTGGTTACCTTCTCTGTACAAATCCCACATCTGCCTGACCTTGGAATACTGCTCTCATATTTGGGGGGGTACATTTAAAGTCTCTCTAAAAATTCATGATGCTGTTCAGAAGAGAGCAGTTCAGTTGATTAATTAACAACTCCTTTCTCATCGCTTCTGATCAATCACTGTCTCACAGATGTCAGTTTCCACATTATGTCTCTTCTACAGATATTTCCATGAGTTTCATAAGTAGAACTAGCATCCATTATGTTCCCATTTCTACTAAACCTATAGCAATACATGTGACATGACAGCTGCCCAAGATATTTTTACAGATGAACTACTCCCAGTCATCTTTCATTCCATCTACCCCAGTTCTGTGGAACAACCTTCTCATGAAGTATTCTCTGAAGAATACAACCTTCAGCTCTTTAAGAGGAACACTGACCAATTACTTTGCTTTTTATCCCATCCCAAACATGGCATCTATTTGATAACAGATCCTGCAGCCTCTTGTGTGTGGGAGGAAAAAAAAAAAAGGCATATACTATTGAGGAAGTGATTTTTCAGCATAAAGGTTTATATCAATATTATGATTTGTTACAAGTAGTAGATAACAAATTACAATTGTAAATGTAAAGTCAAGCACTTTAGAATAAAGTGTACAAAAAATGTATACTGAGGGAATTGAACAGCAGGAAATTAATGAATCCAGAGAATTAGGAGGTGATTATTGACTGGGAGTTGAAGTTTACAGGACATACCGCAAAAGTCACCAAAACAGTAAATCAGATTACATGGCTGTTGAAGAACATGCTGACAACTAAGGATAAGGAGGTTATTATTCCTCTTTAGAAGGTTTTAATATTACCACATCTGGAGTACTGTGCAGAGATCTAGTTCCCTAAATTCCATGGGGATGAAGTGGTGGGAAGGATCCGGAGGCAAGTGATGAAGACTGTAGCAGATCTATTGCATACTCGCATATAAATTATTAAAGGGGTTTTGCTAGGAGTGACACAGAAGACTTTTTTCAGCATATGGATGAAAGGGAGGGGGGGTCACTCTTTGAAGTTGTATAAGTTGTATAACAGTGCGGTTAATGAAGACATTAGTAATAGATTTTTTGCATGAAAAATGGTGAATGGGTGGAATGGATTGCCAGAAATGGTTGTAAGTTTGGTTGATCAGTGAATGAGTTCAAGAAGTGTTAGGATGGATTTTTTGTGAAAACAAAAGTTAGAGTGGGTCTCCCAGGATGAGTCTTTGAATCTGTGAAGATGCTCAAGAAATAATAATTATTATTATCATTGTAACTGGTATATTTCATTTAACTGACATGTGTACTATTATTTATAGTTACTTTACTTTTATACAAAACATAAAGTAAACAGTATTACATTACATTTTGTAAGTTGCAATTTAAAACTTTTTTTAACTCAGCATTAGTAAGATGGGGTGTCACAGACCCCAAAGATATAGAAAGAAATAATGGTGACACTGCCACCTTACTAACACCAGGTTTACAAGCAGCAGAGAATACTGTGTGCTTTTTTTCTTTTTTTAAAACATTTTAGTTTTATACGTAAGATTCTAAGTCATAATTACAAGAACAGATTATAATTTATACCATTACCACTAATGTATTTGGATGACAACAGTTTCCATTACTACTAATGTATTTGGATGACAACATTCAGTATACAACTGTTTGGCAACAGTTGTATACTGAAGTGCAAATTAATTAAAGTATTATAATTAATACAGTAGTAAAGAACAAGATCAAGGAAAAAAGAAAGAAAATAATAGAGGAAAAGCAAATTACAGAAGAATGACATGATAGTAATGCAAAATTCTGTAAAAATGTAAAGTTGCTGAAATAAAGGGTAAATTTATAAAAGGAATTTGCTAAAATATTAGTAATAGTAATGACAAAAAAAGATGGTGAAAACATGTTGAAATGGTGTAATTCCAATGATTTCAAAGTTAGGACAAAGCAAAATTTTATGAACAGAGTGATTAACATGCACCATTTATGTTGTTTGGCAATATTTATGGATGGAGTGTAGGCAATGGGCATTGTAGTTCCTACATGATCTACTAACTGTGTTGATACTTACTGTCATTATTATTCATCCATACTGTGTTTGATGTTATACTCTCCCTTGTAATCTTCTTTCAGTAACTTTAGAATTATGCAGTTGATTATAGAGCTACTATAAATCACAGTCAAGTATATTACTGACCTATGCTGTATACCGCTAGAGTTGCATAATGGTTAATGAAGTAACTTATGAGTTAGCTACACATATGTAATAATATCATAAATATGACTTTTTGTTAACGCAAACCCATGTACGAGAAGTTATTCAACCTATAGTTATATCAGTATATGGATGGGCAGAAATATGAGAAGAAAGAAAAAAAAAACAAAAAAACTGTTAACTTTGCATTTGAATACTTGCAGATTGGTACTCACTAGGAAGTAAAGAAGAGTTTTATTTGGAGTTAACTATGAAAGGATGCTGAAAGTAACTGTATGTATTTTAAAGATTTAGAGGAAATTGGAGGAATTACTAATGCCAATTCTAATAAAATGGCCATGGAAACATTTGTAGAAAATGTAAGCAGTAGAAACTTAACATCAGTGTGAAACATTGAAGACCAAACTGAGAGGAAATGCTAATGAATCTAATTGCCTCTCTTCTGTGGTGAATCAAGGATTTCTGAGGAGCTGCGAAATGAGCCATTGCAAATGTGAGAAGCATTCAATGTATTTTGCAGTCTGTATAGAAGTAATAGCTGTTCAGAGATAAGGTAATGCCTTGAGCAAAAGATAGAGCCTAATTTATTGAATGCTGGGGTAACATTTGTAATATCATTATGCCAGGAGAGACTGGTGATAACATCCCAAAAAGAAAAATTACATCTTTTTTTCTTTTTTAGAAGACCCAAATATCTTTGGATGTTGCCAAAACTGGAAGAAAAGGGTTCTTTTTTGAGATTAAGACGGCAAGACTCAGTTTTACTGGCACTGAAATTGATAAACTTATAAGAACTCAACTTAAAAAAATAGTCTAGCAATCAGCATTTAAGGGAAATTTTGGTGATTTGTGCAGCAAAGTTTATCTAATAAGGAAATATGAGTACAATATGCTCTCCTCAACAAAATTCAGAGAGAGAGAGAGAGAAGGTAAAGCAGAACCTTTGAAACCCTATCATTAATGGCAAAGCTGGAAGATAAGGATCCATTTAACAGTATAGGTAGTGTGTTATGAGAAAGCTGATTGTAAAAGTCAGAATACAAACCATATAGTGGTAGCTTACTTAAGCCAGTTGTGACAAAAACACAGTCAAATGCCTTACCTAGAGTAACCTCAGATTCCCCAAAGCTTTTCCATTGCATTTGATCAAAGGTGATGGACATAAGCAAGAAGATCCCTCAGTTAACTAACAGTGGTAGAATTGATCCTGGTAAACTGTTTATCAGTCAAGAGATTTCTAAATTATAATAAAATTGATAAAAATAAAAATAAATAAATAAATAAAAAAATTCTTGGCCTACCCAAGGTACAAAAAATACTAAATGTTTGCAAATAACCTTTTGTGGATAGGAGCAACATAAAAAAAAAAAAAAAAGTGAGAGAAAATGGAAAGGGATTTGATTGTAAGAGTTGCCATATTTCTTAATTTTCAAGTCTAGCTTTTTCCGTGCTTATACATAGAACATCATAGTGCAAAACAGACAGAAGGGGTCAGACAAAAGTTATCACCAATAGCTATGGCAAGAATCACAAAGCATGACTACTGTTTTAACAAAATGCAAGTTTCCTGCTTTTATGCTTTTTTTTTTTTTAAACCTTTTTTTATACCTTTCAAAATCAGTTCTGGATGTATTGATAATTCCTTGGCAACTATTCCTTACTTAATCAGACAAGATGGAGAATTTGATGAAAGCAGTTGTAGTATGCACTTGGTGGTGATCACAAATAAAGTCAATGATCACAATAAAATAGAAGAAATTCTGAATGACCAAAACACATACTAAAAATAGCAAATGACCTTACTCCAAATCTTGTGAAACAGATCAATAATGTATTACATGAATTAAAAAATCAAAATAAAATAGACAACAATACTCAAAAATAAAACAGATCATTTGTGCTCCATGTGTCTTCAGACAAGTCAAAATTCATAAAGAAGGTTACCTGATACGTTCAATAATTTCATATAAAGATACCACATCACTTCTATCAAAATTCATAACAAAATGACAAACCATTATTAACCACATTTCAATTTATGATTAAAAACATCAATGATTTTTTTCCCACAAAATATCAAACCCAACTCTATTCCAAAATGAAGTTCTAACTTCACTAGATGTGACAGCTCTATACACCAATGTTGATGTCTGCAGGGAATTAGACATCATTCACACCTTGCTTCTAGAAGACGATTCTTTAGATTCATACAAGATTAACTGCCAATGAAATTCTAATCTTCATAAATTTAATAATCTTGGCAAACTTTTTCAAATTTAAAAACGATAATTATATTCAAGCTTAAGTGCAATTGGCTATCTGATTAAAATGAAGACTGCTATGCGCGTTGACTTCTAAACCAATAGAATATCCTTTAGAGGTCACGTGTTTGCAGGAGAGGCTGGAAGGAGCGTCTCTTTTATAGTCATTCAGTGGGGGGTGTGTTTGGTTTGTGTGTTGTGTAACATGGTAATAGTGCACAGTCCATTTTTAATGTGCATTTAGTTTATGGGAGGGGTGCTTAAGGGTCAAAGCTATATAACTGAGAGGAGACTTTCACATAGCCTTTAAAGGAATGCAGAGAAAACACTACAGTTCTATGGTGTCAATGGAGCATTATATCAAACAATACTTATTCTTTATTTGAGTTGTAAGTCAGCAGTTAGAACTGAAGTACAGGAAGGTGGTTTAATGTTAAATCTGGTGTCAGACAAGAATGTACATTATCCCCTCTGTTATTATCATCATCAACTACCTGATATATAACCTCAAAGGGGTATACAGGATATGATAGTACTACATGAAAAATTTACATCACTACTAACTTCTTATCTACAATTTTCCTCCAAATCAGTCTGTTACCTGCCAAGACTCCAATATTATCAGATCTTATATTTCTGTCTGAGATTAGCTCTACTATCGCATTCCTGGATGCTGACAATGTCAAGTTCTTTCCTAATATCCTCATTTTTAATATGATATTCCCATTGATGCCATCTGTTCGTGCCCCCTAATCTTTCTCAGGACTCTCATATCTGCAGTCCCTAGTCTTTGGTCGAGTGTTTTACTTCTGATCCAGCTCTCAGATCCATAAGTTAAAACTAGTTTGAACACTGTCTTATATACAGCTAATTTAGTGTTCCGACTAATTTTTTTTATTCCATATGAATTTATTCAATTGACTTCCTACCATACCAGCTTTGTTGATTCTGTTGTCTATTTCCATATTTAATTTACCACCTTCACTAAAAATCGTGCTTAAATAGTTGAAATGTTTCACTTGTTCTATAGGTTCTCCATTCACAATGCAGTTGATACTTTCAATGTTTCTGCCTATTTTCATTGTCTTTGCCTTGTTATTGCTGACCTTCATACAAAATCTATTACAAGAATTATTCAATTTAGTCAGGGAATCTTGCAGATTTGTAGCAGATTTATTTAGAAGTATAACATCATCCGCATAAAGCAAAGAGCTGAGATTAACATCTCCAATTTTGATATCTGGTTTAATACCACTTTCCTTCATAATGTGATCCATACAGATAATGAATAACAGAGGGGAGGGGTGTTTAAGGGTCAAAGCTATATAACTGAGAGGAGACTTCCACATAGTCTTTAAAGGAATGTGGAGAACTGACCAGGGCTTCTGACCTAATGTCCAGTCCTCACCTTCTCATGGTGCACCCTTTTGGATATCTACCTGGATACTGAACGAACGAGGATGGGCTGGCAATTTCGGATTTAGCCAACCAAATTGTATTCTTATTGGCTTAAACCAAAACATGAAATGATGGTACAACATGACAGAATTTCATGCCAGCTGGGGCGTCGCCCGGTTAAACAAGGCCCCCCGTTATTTTCACCAGAGGAACAAGGGCAAACAGCGAAAAGTCAGCTACTGGAACAAATCCTTAAACCCACTCCAACTCAGCATCACCAGAGTTCAAGATTGGTACTATCAACATAAGAAGCCTGAATGGCAAAGAAATGGAATTGGAAAAGCTGAGGAATTGGATAAGTACCAGATCGACATAATAGGGGTGACTGAAACAAAAAAGCAAAAACTGATGAGATCTTTCTGAGCAATAAATACAAAATGTTATATTCAGGCAATGACATTCAAGGAAAAGAAGGAGTATGTAAATTTTTCATAAAAAAAAAAGGAAAAAAAAATCAACTTTGCATTGTCTGCATTGTCTTCACACATTAGTCACTCATCTATCAGATGATTCACTAACTTTTTCCATCTATAGAAAGCCAGCACACACAGGAAGATATTTACATAAACAATCACATCATCATCCCACCTAATAGTATGGAATTCTGAAAACACTTACGTACAGAGTTAGGGCTATTCGTTCTAATGATGCAGCTCTTTCTGCAAAAATCAACTATCTCCGTCATATGTTCTTGGGCAATGGCTACAGCTCCTACAAAGTACATAACATACTTATATGGCCTGCCTATTCCCCCCCCCCCCAAACATACAAGAACAAAACACCACTAATCCTATATCTGAGGTACATCTGAAAAGCTAGCCAAATTACTAATAAAATATAACCTTCAAAAACACAAGTCAAATTAGCAACTTTGATCTGCTGCTCTCTTAAGGACAAACTCCATCCTCTAGCATATTCTGGTGTGTATGAAGTTCTTTGTGACTGTTACTTAGCCTACTATGGGCAAACAGGAGGATCTGTTAACATCTGCCTTGAAGAAAATAACAAATACATTTGCTACCATTATTATAGAAGTCTGGACTAGCAGACAATGCTTTGGACACCCCTTCACAGGATAAGGTAGAAAACCAATGCGCTATATAAAAGTCATAACAGATGAGAAAGATATTTTTTGAGTCAGCAATGGCTATAAAACATTCTCCTAACCTTAACAAGTATAGCTGTATTAATTTGCCAAAAATTTGGGGGGACTTATCCTAAGATCAACTCATGCACAATTATAATACTGCTTCTTTTTTACAACATTAGAGAGTGTCAAATTAGGACTCTAGATCTTGTGTCCTTTATTATAATTTGAATTGTTTCACTTAGTCATCATAGCATGTAAACTAATGTGTAGTTTGCTTTGAAGATGCTGGTGTAAAATCCAGCAAAATATAAGCCAGTCAAAAAACATATTTTGTTATAATTTAACTTGTTTGGTGTTGTAATACCATTACAATAAGTTATGAATTGTTTATTGTACATTTTAATTTCCAAGAAAGCGTGTGAGCAAATTATTTATCAATCAATAATTAATGGCTTATGTATATATGTTTACTAAATGAGTGTATCATTGCTGTAATTAATATATTGATTAAATTATGTGTTTGATAAACTTGAAGTAATCACTGACTTCAGCTATAATAAATAAAGATAGTGTTCTTTGAACTGGGTTGAATACTTGAGCGCGAACTTAGTAATAGCATTTCCGAAAGAAACTAAGCTGATAAGTTTAAAAAAAAAAATTAAAAAAAAGGAAAATCATCTAGACATTCATCATCATCATTACAGGTAAAAGTAGCCACTGATACCATTACTTTGTTGCAAACCCATTTATAATATCAGACAGTTTCATTTCATTCTTCTGAAAAATGTGAAACAAGCATGAAACTAGTCAATATATTATAACTTGTTTAACCAACAGTTTCCATATAATAAATATACCAGACATTTCCAAGTCATTGAAGCAATGTATTTTGATATTTAGAAGAGGACAAGCTAAATGATAACTCTCTCTCTCTCTCTCTCTCAAAGATTGACTCGAATTACTTTCTCATGGACTCAGCAATATTAGCAATCAAAGGATCCATATGACATCACGTTTTTTTTTTTTTTTTTTTGACTGGCAACAAAGAATACTAGAAAATAACAAGGAAGCAGCATAGAGAGAGAGAAATGGTGAAAAATTCAAACATTACAGAATAATATGGATCCAGACTTTCTGTAGATATTTTCATGAGAAGTATTCAGATGAACTGACAGTCATATTTTCTCCACTTTCCTTCAGGGCTGTTAAAACACAAACAAGTGGACAACATTCACCTCTTCACCAGCTTTGAACATACTAAATCAACTTCTCTTACTCCTTTTTTATTCTATCTAACTCTGCTCTTTGGAGAACTACTCCACAAACTATACATCAAAAGGATCCTACTTTAATTTACATAGTACTAAAAGTTGTTATATAGGTTTGGCAACCTCTCTCTCTCTCTCTCACTTTCTTTTTAATTGACATGACTGCCACTTGCAAAGAGTTGTAAACCTAATGCACATTTATCACTGGTGGATAAGGGTTAGATATGTTAAAAAAAAAGTAGTATCACCATTTATTTGAAATGCACATGCCTGCATATTTATTAAGTCTTATATACATCAGCATTGAATATATAATTTCTTCAATTGCTCTAGGAAAAAAAATGCTTTGCTATCTACTGCAATGTAACATCCTCAACAGATAGCAAAGGACAAGTACTTAGATTACATGCCCTTTATCAGAAAGATGGGAAGAACAGCAAGATAGTTTTAATGAAACAAACAGTGCTGTTACATAGTCTTCCAAAAGACAAAGCACAAGCTAGAACAATCAGAGAAGTATAAATGAAAAATGACAAGCAATTATTTTCTTGGTTTCATTCTTTATCCAAGTGTAAGCAAACAAAGTTTGCATGTGAAGTAACTTCATGACTGGACTACTTGTATATAGAGGCTAATGACTTCACATCAATCGCCTTACTATCCCATAATGCAACACCCATATCCTAACAGACTTGCATAATGTTATGCATTATGGCATGGGCCACTACCCAGACCTGTTTCAACCTTTATTGAGGTCTCATCCATGGGAGCCAGACCCAGAAGTGATATCAAGGTTGAAGTAATGCAGAAGTCATATTTCCAGTCGTGAAGTTACATCAAGTGCAATCTCTGTTTGCTTACACTTGGATAAATATAATATAATTTCTTGGCATCTTTAATTTATAGCATAACCAAGTGAAAAAAAACTTTCAAAATCAGAGAAGAGTCAGGCAAGTGGTACAGCAGAGAAGAAAAGTAAAAGAAACAAGGTAAGAGGAAGGAGTAAGGAAAATATTAAGAACAAAAAAGGGAATTATGAAGACAATATTGTATGGTAATTCCATAATTAGAAGTGTGCTTGAACAGTGAGTGATGAACATGCACTTTCTTTCAGACACGTATAATGCTGTGTATATAAGAGATCTCAATAAAGATTAAAACCAGTCTGAGAGTGACCCTTCGCATAATACATAGCCATATACACATCTGAAAGGATACGTGTTTTGCATTATTGAATACTAAGGTAAATGATGTGAAATCAGCAGCCTCTATATACAAGCAGCCAAGTCATGAGGATACTTCACACACAAACTTTGCTTATACTTAGATAAATGATTCAACAAACATATAATTTCTGGACAAGTATAATTTATTGTTGCAAGTCTTGAGTAGATAGATCCTCAGTGTAAGACTGCAGCAGCTCCTCAACCATCTCCATTCTCCCCTTCCTCAAAACTAACTTGTCCTGCAAGAGCAACACAACTTGCTTTGAGAGAGTTCATATGAAGTCTACAAAATAAAAAAATTAAATCAGAAGTTTTCACCATATACAATGCAAGCAGTCTTATGTTACATCATTCCAGGCCTCCACAATGATATCAATAGGAAGTTTGATGTTAAATCACTCTAGAACTCCAAAACAGTTTGTGTATTCAGAAGCACCAATTAGTATCTTGAATGTTTACCTTACATAATAAGCCATATACAGGGTGTTCGGGATAAATTTGACATATTTATAATTAATTATATTTTTCCGTAAGTTACATGTATTAACACACACTTCTCTTCATTTAAAAGTTTGGACCCTTCTTCATTCATATACAAGATGTCAGAAAGGATGGATAGCTGGAACCCACCTGAATCATGGAAGAGAATAACTTGTATCATGATGATTCGTGCCCGCCATCAAAATAAGGATATTACGACTGCTGCCCAATGCTCCCTGAATACAGTAAAAACAATCAGGCATGAACTAGAGACTTGCAATGGTGACTACGAGGATGTAGCAAGAAGAAAGATCCCTAGCAGACGATCTGATTGCGTTCGTACAGCAGAATTCCTCGCAAATCTGCAGGAACAGGTGTTGAAGAACCCTGGCATTGGAATTCGGGCTTTGTTCGTGGAGTTGCTAACTGTAGTCAAGCCCTGGATAACAAGGGTAGCCAATGGTAGGCCGTATGTATGGCAGCAGGATTCGGCCCCTTGCCACACCTCTGGGAAAAGTCAAAAATGGTTGTCTGAAAATTTCTACGACTTCACCAGTCCAAATGTTTGGCCTCCAAACTCCCCAGACCTTAACCCCATGGATTATTTTGTATGGGGCGCAGTTGAAAAAGACACCAATCGCACTTCCAGTAATACAAAAGCCCAGTTAATGGATAAAATTAAAACAGTTTTTGCGGCCCTTCCCAGGGAGACTGTAGCATCAGCTTGTTCGAGGTTCCGAAGCAGAATTGAAGCTGTGATCGATGCTAATGGTGGTTATTTTGAGTAAATCTTGTTGATAGTATTGTAATTAACTCTGCCTGTAATGTTTTTTTGTCAATTCATTAAATTTAATAGATACAAAGAAGATTTTCTTTTTCCTTACGAAACTGTCAAATTTATCCCGAACACCCTGTATGCTGCTATAACATCTTATTCATGGGGCTGTAGTAGAGAGATGGTGTTAAGAGGTAAAAGATGATCTTGATGTCTGGGGAGAGCTCAGCAACTGTCAGAGGATGGCTTGATCTGTTGTCAAGAATGATAAAAATTTTGAAGTCTAAAATTTATTCTTGGTAAATATCAGCTAAAAGTTTAGTAAAGATCTGCTCAAGTCACCCAATCTCTCTTGCTAGATCTAAAGTGAATAGCTAGGCTAGACTCCACAATATCTTTTAAAACCTGCAGGATGGTAGCACAACCAACTATAACTGGTTTTAACTTCAAGTCTCCAATGGCCATTACAGACACAATCTTTCCTTTACTTCTTCCTTAGAACCTTCTGTGGGAAAATAAACATAAAGTCTCACTATCCAATTCCCTATTTTCATGTTTACCTGCATCACTCTACTTGATATTTCCTGCCATTCAAGATCATCCTCATCATGTTTAGTGTTGAATACTGTAGCTCCTCCTTCCTTTCCTTGTTCATTATTGCCTGAATACAACATCTTGTAGTTATTTAGCAAAATCTCACCTGGTTTTTCATTTGTCTCTCTTCTTTGTTTTGATATCATCAATTATGTCGATGTAGCATTCTCTAATTCTTTTGCAGTTCTACTTTTCCACTGATATTTTTTATGTTGATGTTATCTATCTTGAAGCCTGCTTATGATGATAAGTTTGATTTTTTCCCTCCCATTGGCTGACTTTCACTATTCATCCTAGTTCCCCTGCTGAACACAACTGAAGCCTTGTTTAACTGTATATGCCTTGGATGGCATGACATTTCATCTTTTTGTAACATCACTTTTTTTTTGGTTTAAGCCAATGCAGAATACAATAGTCAATTAATTTCCAACCTGCTAGCCTACCTTCGTTTGTTCAGTATCCAAATAGATGGATAGATACTAATCAGGTGCACCAAAAGAAGATTTACATCAAATTAGATGCCTTGGTCAGTTTTCTGTATTCTTTAAAAGGCTATGTGAAGGTGTTCTTTCAGTTATCTTTGACTCTTAATCACATAATCTAATTCATACGTATTGAAATTATTTTAAAACAATATTACAACTGACAGGTTAAGCAAACTACTCAGAGAACTAAAAAAGCAGAATAAATAAAATTCAATTTTGTTATTAATTAGAAAGAAACATATCAACTCAACACAGAACAGTTTCAGATAAATCTGTATTTATTTACCAATGATCTCCTTATCTTCATGAAATGGCAATACAGCTAATGATGCCTTTTCTATTAACCAACATACAGCCATCTTCATCAATAATCCTCCGATGCCCTTAAAGAGCTGTTTCTCATTCAGGATTGGTACAATATTCCTGATTCCATGAAGAACAGAATCATCTAAAAATCAGAGAGTGATATTAGTTAACTATAATTTCTGAAACTTTCATTCATCATGTTTACAAAGAGATGAATAAACTATTTCAAGCCACTATTTTGTCACTAAATTCTATTTAATTTGAAACTTTGCAAAACCAAAAATTATCAACTTTTTTTTCTTTTTTAAACCTACTATTTTTAATTTATAGGTTGCAAAACCTATAATACCAGCAATGCTATGTATGGAAAATCTAATACTATTTATCCCATGGCTCTTGGAAAAATGGTATGATAAAAGCGGTTCTTTGGAAAGCACAGAATATGTAAAGAGTCCAAGAAGCTGCTTGAGTTTTAATATATTTAGAGGAAAGCAGAAGAACGTTAGTAGTCAGTTTTGTGGAGAAGTACCCATGAAAAAATTCAGAAATGGAGTATTTACAAGAAAGTGACTAGAAGGAATATTTGTGTCTGTGTGTGTGTGTGTGTGTGTGAGAGAGAGAGAGGGGGGAATCACCTATTAAGTAGTCTGCACTCTTCTGGATAGCATCAAGCATTCACAGGGAGGTTTTTGGTGCACCACTCCCAAATGTGAGAATGGTAAACTAAAGATGGCTAATTTGGAAGTGGAATTTGGATGAGAGGAAAGATTAGCAAAACAAGTGTTCTCTGCTTGGAAGGAAAAAGACCCAGAGGAAGACCAAGATATAGGTGGATTGATATGGTACAAAGTGCCTTAGAAGACAGAAATATAAGATCTGATAATGTTGGAGTCTTGACAGGTAACAGATTGATTTGGAGGAAAATTGTAGACAGAAAGTTAGTAATGAAGTAAATTTTTCATTTAGTACTATTATATCCTGTACACCCTTTGAGGATACATGTCAGGAATTTGATGATGATGATAATTTGGAATTTATATATAGTGGCAGGAGTTGCACAGGGAGGATGAAATATCTTAGATGGAAGAGGATATTATTTTTTTCAGGCTGAGAGTATGGATATTTTGTGTTTTTGTACTTTGTATTTTGTACCAGAAAAACTACAGAAGTAAGCCAGCCTAAGTCAGATTCTGACTGGAAAACTGAATATTATCCAAAAAGTAAGAGAAGTGAGTTGACATTCATTTTACAATAGGACAGGATTGTGTTTTGGAGGTGTTGAATTTCAATAGATTATCATTAATGATGGAGCAAGTTATCATTAGCAAAAACTATGGATAGGATCTGTGATTAATGATAGTAGGCTGTCAATGTATAGGAGTAAGAGAGCATGAATGCACAGATCCTTGTGGTAACTGAGAACTGTTCAAGAAATCTAAAAAAGGGAAAGCCATCCACTATAACATATAACTAAAGGAAGATAACAATCTATTCTAATTTCCAAGAGCTGAGAGTAGACTATAAGACTAAGTTAGCTAGCTAACTTAAGGAGACCTCAATATCAGGCCTGACAAAGTCCTGGAAATGTCAAGGACTCTCCCACAGCTTATGTATGTCCAGAGATGGGATAAGATCAACTAAGAAATCCACTGTGAAGAATTGCAGAATCCATATTGATGATCATTAAACAAATTGATGGACCTCAAGGTGGTGAAGATGATGGTTGCTGATGACCATTTAAATGTTTTCAAGAAATGTGAGCACAACAAAAGAGTAGGTAGATAGCAAACTTTAATCAATCCTCTTTTCTTAGGGATGAGCTGGATACAGGCTTGCTTACATATGAGATATATGATGAATGGTAATTTGGAAGTGAAGACTTTGAGCATAATTGAGAGATGGGGGAGGATCATCTGGATCAGAGAATTATGAGTAATCAGACTAATGACAATTGTCATCTATTTTCTAGCAAAAAAAAAAAATCAGAGAACATGTGGTAGAAGTGGAGGAATTTTTTGAGGCTTTAGAAAAAGCAACTGACACAATGAAAAAGGAAAAGTTGGTCCTTGTTGGGGATCTAAATAGTAGAGTAGGAAATGATTGTGAGACATACAAAAATATTTTGGGAAAATTTGGAGAAAAGAGCAAAGCTAATAATAATAGCAAATATCTGTTTCACATGGAGAGAAGAGGCTAGGAATAAGAAAAGTCTCATTGACTATGTTATTGTTGATAGTGATGTTTTCTCCCTGGTGCAGGACACCAGAGTGTACAGAGGATTTGAAATTGGAAGTGATCACTATTTAGTCTTGAGCAGGATAAAATTGAATTTCATATTGAAAAGAATAACATGTAAGAAAGTTTTAAAGCGAATAAAAGTTGAGCAGCTCTCAGATGTGAACTGTAGACTAAAATACAGAAATATTATTGAAAAGAAAATGAAAGAGTTTGAGAACAGGAATCAAACCTTGGAGATTCAGTGGCAAACTCTGAAGGAAACATTGATTGATTCTGCCAGAGAGGCATGTGGTGAGGTTGTGTGCAAAGATAAAAAAATCAGAACTCCCTGGTGGACACAGGAAGTTAAAGAGGCAGTGAAGGAAAAGAAAAAAGCATATCAAAAGTTCCTGGCAAATAAGTCAGCTTTTACTCTTACAGAATACAGAGACAAATGTAAGAAAGCTAAACAGTGTGTAAAACTAGCTAAACAAAAGTCATGGGAGGACTTTGGCAAGAATATAGAAAATAAATATCAAGAAGGTGGCAAAATATTCTGGAGGTTGTTGAAGAAGCTTAGGAATGGAGGAAAGAGTGCTGTAAAAGGAATTAGAGATGATAAAGGTGAAATGAAAACAGGAGAAAAAGATATCCTTGAAGTATGGAGTAATTACTTTGAAAAACTGCTAAATGAAACAAGCAGTGATGACAGCACAGTGATAAAAAACACTGACCAGGCATGCAGTCAGGAATACATATCCATACTTGAAGTAGAAAAAGCCATCAAAGGCTTGAAATGTGGAAAGGCAGCAGGAGTAGATGATATTCGACCAGAAATGCTGAAGTATGGCGGTATAAGAGTCTTACAGTGGCTGCACTACATAGTTCAGAAAGCCTGGACAGAGGGACGAATTCCCGATGATTGGAGTAGAGCTCTCATAGTACCCATATATAAAAAGGGAAATAAAACTGAATGTGAGAATTACAGAGGTATTTCCCTACTGAGTGTTCCTGGCAAGATCTATGCAAGTATACTTGAGAAACGGTTGAGAAGAATTGTGGAAGAAAAGCTTGGTGAAGAACAAGCTGGATTCAGGCCAAATAGAGGCTGTCAGGATCAGATCTTCACTTTACGACAAATAGTCGAGAAAGCATGGGAATATAACAAAGATCTGTATTTAAGTTTTGTCGATTTGGAAAAGGCATATGACAAGGTGCCAAGAGAGAAGCTATTCAATACGCTGCAGTTATATGGTGTCAATGGGGCATTATATCAAGCAATACTTAGTCTTTATTTAAGTTGTGAGTCAGCAGTTAGAATTGAAGGAAGTACAGGAAGATGGTTTAATGTTAAATCTGGTGTGAGACAAGGATGTACATTATCCCCTCTGTTATTCATTATCTATATGGATCACATTATGAAGGAATGTGGTATTAAACCTGATATCAAAATTGGAGATGTTAATGTCAGCTCTTTGCTTTATGCGGATGATGTTATACTTCTAAATAAATCCGCTACAAGTCTGCAAGATTCTCTGACTAAATTGAATAGCTGTTGTAATAGATATGGTATGAAGGTCAGCAATAAAAAGACAAAGACAATGAAAATAGGCAGAATCATTGAAAATGTCAACTGTGTTGTGAACGGAGAACCTGTGGAACAAGTAAAACATTTCAGCTACTTAGGCACAATTTTTACTGAAGATGGTAAACTAAATATAGAAATAGACAACAGAATCAGCAAAGCTGGTATGGTGGGAAGTCAACTGAATAAATTCATATGGAATAAGAAAGAAATTAGTCGGAACACTAAATTAGCTGTATACAAGACTGTGTTCAAACCAATTTTAACTTATGGATCTGAGAGCTGGGTCAGAAGTAAAACACTTGACCAAAGACTAGAGACCGCAGATATGAGAGTCCTGAGAAAGATTAGAGGCGTGAACAGATGGCATCAATGGCAATATCATATTAAAAATGAGGATATTAGGAAAGAACTTGACATTGTCAGCATCCAGGAATGCGTTAGCAGAGCTAATCTCAGATGATATGGTCACTTAAATAGAATGGGAGAGGAAAGATTAGCAAAACAAGTGTTCTCTGCCAGGTTGGCAGGAAAACGACCCAGAGGAAGACCAAGATATAGGTGGATTGATACGGTACAAAGTGCCTTAGACGATAGAAATATAAGATCTGATAATGTTGGAGTCTTGACAAGTAACAGACTGATTTGGAGGAAAACTGTAGATAGGAAGTTAGTAATGATGTAATTTTTTCGTGTAGTACTGTCATATCCTGTACACCCCTTGAGGGTACATGGCAGGAATTTGATGATGATGATGATGATGATGAGATACCAAAAAAAAAAAAAAAAACTCTTTCATGCCACTTTAAGTCTCCAGCAACCAGCGTGACAATGATCACACAAACCAAACAATTTAATTAATTTACCACCTAGAGAAAAACATCCAAAAACACCTATTTCCACAGTGTGAATCAAACTTAAAATCTGTTAGTTGGAGAACACAGTTGATATTTACTGATTTACTTGCACAATGATGATAAATGAATTATGATGTGGTAACCCAGCCATGGAAAATGCTATTATCCCTAGACAATACCTCACTTACCATTGCTAATTAATTCACAATAATTTCAATCTTATAATACAGGGGTGGCCAGAGTTTTTGCAGCAAGAGCCTTAAATTACCTACCAGAAATTGTTAAGAGCCACATCCCAAAGATTTATGCCAGTCATATACGTACACATATAAATACAATATCATTTATAAGGAATAAGGAAAAAAAAGTTTTTGAAACATTACATTTATTATTACATATTTTTTTACATGTATTTACATTTTTTTATTTACTCTTTACTAGTAGAAGGTTTATGGATTTCTAAGTTAGCAACTAATTTTTGATAATTTGGTTTGTAATTAGTAATTGAACTTCTTATTAATTATTTCAAATGTTGGTTTGTTAATTGAGAACGATACTTGGATTTTACAAATTTTCATCGTTGAGTGCAGTGATTCAACATTATACGTCGATCCAAAAATTGATAATAAATGATATGCTGCATTTTTTAAATGGCTGTACTTTATAGTAGGTACACATTTCCAAAATTCATTGATTGAATTTACGGATTTATGTAATATTTTAAGACCTTCGTCTTCTTGCATTTCTATTAACTCCATTTCTCCTGATGCCATTCCAGGAAGTAAGCTTTTTAAAAGTAGAAAACCGTTGTTAATTACATCAATTTCAAATGGATTTAATAGAAATGTGATAGATGGTTTTAATTCTTGTAAGTCTATAAATCGTTCTTCAAAAATCATCCAACAGGTTGTGTAATTTTGCTCGATAGTTACTGATGGTTGTAGGAAGAATATCACATCCTGAAGTCGCTTTTTTCAAACGTGGAAAGTGATTGAATGTCTTTTCACTTATATTTTTTTGAAAAAGTTGTAATTTTTTTTTAAAACTAAAAATGCTCTGACTCAATTCTGAGATATTCTTGTCCTTGCCTTGCAGCGACACATTGAAATTTTGTAAATGTTCCATTACATCGGTAAAAAACATTTAAATCCTGGATACATTTGTTTTTTAATTGCAGATATGATTGCATTTTTATATCTAGGAATTAGAGAATAGGTTCCAATAAAGCTACAAATTTGTTCAATACATCGTACGTAGATAACCATCTCACTATGCAGTACAATGATAAATCATTTATTTGTTCATTCAAATCAAGTTCATCAATAAAATTTCGAAACTGACAGTAGTTTTTTGCATTGGTCTGAATGAAATTTATGATTTTTATGAGTGGTGTAAACACATGTTCAAAATTAAAGTGTTTTGCAACAAGATGTTCTCGATGCAAAATACAATGAATTGGGAATGCTTTCATCTTTTTTTAAAAGTCCAATTAATCATACATTCTTACCCACCATTGCTGATGCTCCATCAATAGCCACACTTACTAATCTACTTTTTGGAACATTTTTAAGGACAACATCAAAAGTTTAATTAATATCAATGCCACAAGTACCATCTTTTAATGCAATTAAATTTAAATCTAATAATTCTTCTCACGTCACTCTGTCCTCAAGAACGAAATGAATAAAAATTGCTAATTGTGGTTGGTTTGTAATGTCAGTTGATTAGTCAAGCGGCAAACTAAATGGTACACAATCTTTTATATTGTTTTCTAATTCTGATAATAAATCCACATTTATTTCTGAAATTCGACGTTCAATTGTATGTTGTTGTGAGATAGGAATGTCGGTAATTAACTTAAAAAGTTTTGAATTATTAGGGTGCAGTGACTCAATTGTATCAAGAATGTTTTGCTTAATAAATTCCCATTGGTATTAGGCCGTTTTGCATGTGCATTGTTCCATGATATTTTAAAACTAGCCTCTATTACAGTTTTAGATTCTTCAGTAAATTTTGTCATGAAGTTAATTTGGTTATTAACTGAAGTTTTCAACGATTTAAGCTTTTTAATTCATATTTCGGATTTTTCCGGATATTGAGACAAAAACTCGCGATGGAATTTTTCATAATGACATTTTAAATTCCCTACTTTGAAATTGCTCACTGTTGAACTACAGATGAGGCAAAAAGCTTTACCATTTTTTTCAATAAAAGCATAGTCTTCTTCCCATTCTTCCTTAAAATTTCTATGTTCGTCAATATACTTCCGCTTCTGTTTATTTTCAAGAGTCATGCTGCAAAATATTCTATAATAAAATTTTAAAAATAAAATATTAATATTTAAATCATTTGGAATTTAAATTATTACCTTTTTATTAATATAAGAAGTACGAAATTCAGTAATGTATCTTTTTAAATTTTCTGACAAGGTAATATAAATATAACTACATTGCCGAACAGCATATGAACAGCAAATTTCATCAAGCCACTCAAAAACACTGACCAATCGAGCAGCAAAATACAGCTTATTAGGGATGGCAACCAAACATCGATGATTTTTAGAGAAAAATCGTCCTTTTTTTTGGCTTTGCCTCGAGTTTTTTTAAATTATTATCATCATTCAGAAAAACTTTATTAGGTGATTGCCCCATGTCTGCTAGAAAATTAAGAAAAATTATAAATATTTTTTATTTGTTAGTTGAGCCGCAATAAAACTTAAGAGCCACATGCAGCTCGTGAGCCGCAGTTTGGCCACCGTGGTTATAATATAAAATTTTATAAAATAATCAAATCATTTTAATAATTTTGAATTCAAGTATAGTAGTTTGGTAGATTTCTAGAAAGAAAGGGGGGGAGGGAGACAGAGATAATGCCTGAAACCCTCCTGATATTTAAATTCTAGCTTCATTAGTTGATTAATGATGCCTCCAGATATCTGTTTTGTGGATTCTTAAATGCTAGAAAATGCACAGATAGTGAGCAAATGACCTTCCTTCTGTATGCACGCATTATAAATTGAGTTTTCATCTGCCCTGAGAGGCCAATCATTACTTTCATTTATTTTCTAGTATACTTCTACAAAGAGCAGTTATGGGCCACATTGTTCTCAAAGGTCTGCTTTCATGAGTTTATTCTGCTTACTCTTAATTTATTCTTGTAACCATTCAGCTAAAAGCTAGCTCTGTACCAAATTCCTTCCCCCCCTATCTCTCCATCTCCACATTTCCAACCCCCGCCTTCCTTCCAGTCATACATCAGCAGTAGTACAAACGTATATCGCCATATGCCAGATGCTGAATAAGACAACCAGGAACATCCTGCAAAGGTATGTCCAAAATTATTCCTCCTATATATTCTTCATGTATCTGTCTTTAAAATATTAGTAATGCCATAAAAAAATTGAATAAAAAGAAAATGACATTATAAAAAGGGATATTCCTAAACAAAAATAGGCAAAAATGGCCATAAAAGTAAATACTTATTTAGAGCAGTAACATGGAAATTTTTCCAGAAATAAAACCTATAATGACTACAATTCTGCGAACTCATTAACATAGCATATATTTCCCTCTGGTTCTTTGAGTTTATATATCCAATTATTCCATTCTTTCTTATTTGTGAAACAAATTATAAATTGTCTATCAAAAGAAATGTGGATTTCCATTTTGGAATCATTACCAGATACTTCCAAAATGAATATTTCTTTATAACTGTGTCCATCTGTTTCTAATCTGCATTACCCACATTTTTTTTTCTTGAATGATTCATATCAATAATTATTTGTAATTGCTTTATCATTTAAAATAAACTTACCAAGGAAATCCTGAATCTTTTTTCCTTCTTTGATCCCAAGAAGAGATAAAGAATAAATTATCTCAGCTACTGCAATAATTGAACCATGCCTAGTATATAAATCTATTCCTGTAGTTAAAGGAAGAAGCCGTGGAAGGACGGTCTTGGTCATGTAATCTGGATCAGTAGGTGTAAGGTTATGCAGAGATTTAGCAGCCAATTCTCGAATTACTACATCCCAGTGATTTACTTTCATTTCAACCAAATGATTTATCAATGGAAGAGTATATTCTGGAAACGTGGCAATGTACACACTGTAAAAAATATATATTTAAAAACAATATAATAATTATAGTAGCAAGGCTTACACGTTGGTAATACATAACTGGTAATTAGCTTACGGAATCAACAATGCATATAAAGGATATTAATTAAAGGCAACTTTAATGAATAACTTCAATATTTCGGCAACGTCATGTTGCCATCTTCAGGAACATAAAAATATGGTAAGTGCATGCAGGCACTAACAAAAGCAAACTAGGAAGAAGGCAAGAAACTAATATTGTTCCTAAAGTCCTAATGTGCCCTCTGGCAGGCTAATTTGGTTGTCTTGGCCGTTGGACTGGAGTTCTCATAATGTAAGTCTCCCAAATTTGGGGTAGTTTCATGCACCCAAATTTGTTGAAGTTTGGAACGTAGGTCTAGGGGAAGTGGTTGGTCTTTGGTAGAGCGGATAAGGGATGCCAACTTTTTTATGTGGTCTATAACAAGAAGTCAGGTCATATTTTTTGAGGATATTGGTTATTTTCTCAGAGGTGCCCTGGATGTAGGGGGATGGTGATAGATTTGGTGTAATCTTTATTGTGGAGGGGGGGGGGGGGTTACAGGTTTTAGTATTTTTTGGGGGTTATAGCCATTGGCCAAGAAAGTGTTGAGGATGTGGTTTAGTTCAGTGGTTATGGCATCATCTGAGTAGATTAATTTTGCCCTGTTATATAGTGTTTTTATAACCCCGTATTGTTGTGGGGGGGGGGATTGCTGGTGAATGTATCTGCCTGTATGAGTGGGTTTTCTGTAAACAAAGAAAACCAAAGATCCATCAAACTGGTGAGTGATTAAAGTGTCTCGAAAGGGGAGGGTGTTGTTTTCCTCTTTTTCTAAGGTAAACTGGACTCTGGAGTGTTGGTTGTTTAAGTGTGTTAGGAAGGAGTGGAGTGTATCTGAGCCATGTGGCCAAATAGCGAACACATCATTCACGTATCGAAGCGAAATAGTAGGTTTTTGTGGGGCGGAGTTTAAGGCTTTCTCTTCAAAGGTCTCCATAAAGAAATTGCCCAAGGGTGGGGAAAATGGTGAACCCATGGATGTCCTCTCTATCTGTTTGTAGAATTTTCCTTGCTAAACGAAATAGTCTGAGTTCATTGTGAACTGAAATAGGTATGAGATATCGAGAGGAAACTTGGCTCGGATGAGCTCTAGGGTTTCTTTGAGTGGGGCATTAGTGAATAGGGAGGAGACGTCAAAACTGACCATTATGTCAGCGTGTTGGAGTGAGAGGTTTTCTATACTGGCTTTAAAGTGGGCTGAGTTTTTTATGTGATGCCAGTATAGTGTGTGGGCGTTTTGGAAATGTCTGGCTAATTTATATGTGGGGGAATCAATGCCATCCACTATGGGACATAATGGCACATTTTGTTATGTATTTTTGGGAGTCCATATAATCGGGGGGGGTCTAGAGTTATAAAGTTTTAGTTTGTTAGTGACTTCCACAGGCCAAGAAGTGACTTTCTTAAGGAGTCTGTGGAGAGTTCTAATCTGAGAGCTGGTAGAATTGTATTCAATAGGGAGGTAGGTAGTACGGTCTAGTACTAAAGCATTAAGCTTACCTTTGTAGTCCTTTTGATTGAGCACCACAGTGGTGTTTCCCTTATCCGCTTTGGTGATTACTATTTTTTTGTTTTTCTTAATTTCTAGTAGAGCTGCATATTCGTCTTTGGATAAGTTGGATTTTGGAGGTTTTCAAAATCCAACTTATCCAATAAAGAAATTTTCAATTTCTATATCCAGTCTGACATTGTTGGCAATATGGTTAGGAAGGTTGCAAATCCCACGTTCTATTTGGATCGTGATTTCCTCGGCAGGTATTCTTTTAGGAGCTAGGGCAAAATTGTGGCCATGTGAAGGAGTGGTGAGTGCTTCAGGCTTTAAAACTACGGACGAGAGGTTGACTACAGTGTTGAGTGGTGGCTGTGGTAAGGAAGTAGAATTCTTTATCAGGTTTTCGTATTTTTTCAAGTGCCGACTACGTATTTTTTCGAATTCTTTTCTGGCCGAAGCGCATGAGACATCATAAAGAATTGTCCAAAGATCATGGGTGAGCGTATCTGAAAGCTCTTCCTCTAGCGCCCGTAAGGTTTTGTTTTTGTCAGCAAGGAGAACACGTGTCGCGGTAATTTGTTCTCTTAATAGGGCAAAGCTAGTGCGATTATAAATACGGAGAGCTTTCTGTGAAGTAAAAGGTGCTTAAATTTAACACAATTAGGGATTACCTTGTTATCCTGGAAGCATTTTAGGAAGGTCAGACGATATAGTTGTCTCAATATCTTCAACCTCATTTTGCCGTAATGATGGGCCTTTCGTGCGATGGAATCTCCGTGAATGATCGTAATTCTGTAGCAAGGCTTATACATTGGTCATAAATAACTGGTAATTAGCTTACGGAATCAACAACGCATATAAAGGATATTAATTAAAGGCAACTTTAATGAATAACTTCAATATTTCAACAATGTCACGTTGCCATCTTCAGGAACATAAAAATATGGTATGTGCATGCAGGCACTAACAAAAGCAAACGAGGAAGAAGGCAAGAAACTAATATTGTTTCTAAAGTCCTAATGGTGTGCCCTCTGGCGGGCTAATTTGGTTGTCTTGGCCGTTGGGCTGAAGTTCTCATAATGTAAGTCTCCCAAATTTGGGGAAGTTTCATGCACCCAAATTTGTTGAGGTTTGGAACGTTTTTTAGAGCTCTAGACCCCCCCCCCCCCCCCTGATTATATGGACTCCCAAAAATACATAAACAAAATGTGCCATTACGTCCCATAGTGGATGGCATTGATTCCCCCACATATAAATTAGCCAAACATTTAGCCAAAACGCTCACACACTATACTGGCAACACACCATCACACATAAAAAACTCAGCCCACTTTAAAGCCAGTATAGGAAATCTCTCACTCAAACACACTGACATAATGGTCAGTTTTGACGTCTCCTCCCTATTCACTAATGTCCCACTCAAAGAAACCCTAGAGCTCATCCAAGCCAAGTTTCCTCCTGATATCTCAGCCCTATTTCAGTTCACAATGAACTCAGGCTATTTCGTTTGGCAAGGAAAATTCTACAAACAGATAGAGGGGACATCCATGGGTTCACCACTTTTCCCACCCTTGGCCAATTTCTTTATGGAGACCTTTGAAGAGAAAGCCTTAAACTCCGCCCCACAAAAACCTACTATTTCGCTTCGATACGTGGATGATGTGTTCGCTATTTGGCCACATGGATCAGATACACTCCACTCCTTCCTAACACACTTAAACAACCAACACCCCAGAGTCCAATTCACCTTAGAAAAAGAGGAAAACAACACCCTTCCCTTCCTAGACACTTTAATCACTCACCAGCTTGATGGATCTTTGGAACCAGTAATCCCCTCCCCCCCCCACAACAATACGGGGTTATAAAAACACTACATAACAGGGCAAAATTAATCTGCTCAGATGATGATGCCCTAACCACTGAACTAAACCACATCCTCAACACTTTCTTAGCCAATTGCTATAACCCCCCAAAAATACTAAAACCTGTAACCCCCCCCCCCCTCCACAATAAAGATTACACCAAATCTATCACCATCCCCTACATCCAGGGCACCTCTGAGAAAATAACCAATATCCTCAAAAAATATGACCTGACTTCTTGTTATAGACCATATAAAAAGTTGGTATCCCTTATCCGCTCTACCAAAGACCAACCACTTCCCCTAGACTTACGTTCCAAACTTCAACAAATTTGGGTGCATGAAACTACCCCAAATTTGGGAGACTTACATTATGAGAACTTCAGTCCAATGGCCAAGACAACCAAATTAGCCTGCCAGAGGGCACCATTAGGACTTTAGGAACAATATTAGTTTCTTGCCTTCTTCCTCATTTGCTTTTGTTAGTGCCTGCATGCACATACCATATTTTTAAGTACCTGAAGATGGCAACATGACGTTGCCGAAATATTGAAGTTATTCATTAAAGTTGCCTTTAATTAATATCCTTTATATGCATTGTTGATTCCATAAGCTAATTACCAGTTAAATATAATAATTAATATATATATAAACACCCACACAATTATATTATACACTGCTCAAAACAATCAGAAGATATTTTAGTTTGTATCGGATAATTATAAATTTCTGCAAATAATTATATCAACAACTATTGAGCACTTTATACATGAATAAATATTTCTTACTTATGGATAGGGTGTAATTGATGAAATACTGTTTAAATAATCGATATTTATTACAAATTTAACAAATTATACATTTTAGCATGAAATAATTTTAACAAGAATAGCCAAAAACGCTTTTGTTAATTTTTAATAGGGTATATGGTCTCCATTAACATCCAAAACAGTGGTACATCTTGATTGCATGGACCAGATAAGATGATCAATCACTTCTCGTGGGATACTTCCCTACTCTTCTGTGAGCGTAATTTTGAGCTCTTGAAGCAATCATGGTGTCACTAGTCAAGCAGAAACATGCCTACCTAAAGCATCCCAGGCATGTTTGAATGGATTACAATCCGGTGAACCGGCAGGCCAGTACATTCATTCAATACTGTTTTCCTCAAACCACTCTTGTACCAAATTTGCACAGTGTGGACGAGCACTGTCACCCATAAAAATGAATTCTTGGCCAATTGCAGCAGTATATGGACAAACTATAGGTTCCAAAATCTCATCGCGATACCTTTTGGCTGTTAAGGAACCATTTCTGATAAAAGAGAGATCAGTATGGAAACCTATACTTATTCCAGCCCATACCATCAAGCTCCCACCTTGATGTTGAAGATGCCAAGCAATTTTAAACCTGGTTTTACTCCATTTCCCAAGTGAGCAAACAGACAAAATGTCAAGTTTGCGCCTGCAATTGATGCAAGACTAGCTGATCCCACAGGTAGTGCAAGATCGAGGCAACTCGTGGTAAAAGTGGAGCAAGCTCTGATCACTAATCTTAATATTTACCCTTAATGACAAAACACATCTCCAAGAAGGGGATGTATGATGTTTTGTATTAAAGGCAAGGGGCCACTACCCAGACCGGTTTCGACCTTTATTGAGGTCTCATCAGTGGGAGCCAGGCTAGAAATACCAAGATTTAGTAATGCAGAGCTTATAAATATTTTACCAAAACAAGTTACCACAAGGTGTTTTAACCTTATTAAATAAAAATCTCAGGAGGAGATATAAATGTAGAAAGTATTTTTAACTTGGGTATAATTATGTTGAAGATACCAAGCAATTTTAAAACTGGTTTTACTCCATTTCCCAAGTGAGCAAACAGACAAAATGTCAAGTTTGCGCCTGCAATTGATGCAAGACTAGCTGATCCCACAGGTAGTGCAAGATCGAGGCAACTCGTGGTAAAGGTGGAGCAAGCTCTGATCACTAATCTTAATATTTACCCTTAATGCCAAAACACATCTCCAAGATATCTCCTCCTGAGATTTTTATTTAATAAGGTTAAAACACCTTATGGTAACTTGTTTTGGTAAAATACTTATAAGCTCTGCATTACTAAATCTTGGTATTTCTAGCCTGGCTCCCACTGATGAGACCTCAATAAAGGTCGAAACCGGTCTGGGTAGTGGCCCCTTGCCTTTAATACAAAACATCATACATCCCCTTCTTGGAGATGTGTTTTGGCATTAAGGGTAAATATTAAGATTAGTGATCAGAGCTTGCTCCACCTTTACCACGAGTTGCCTCGATCTTGCACTACCTGTGGGATCAGCTAGTCTTGCATCAATTGCAGGCGCAAACTTGACATTTTGTCTGTTTGCTCACTTGGGAAATGGAGTAAAACCAGGTTTAAAATTGCTTGGTATCTTCAACATAATTATACCCAAGTTAAAAATACTTTCTACACTCCACCTTGATGTTGGAGTCTTTCAATAACAAACTGTGGATTATTTCTTATTCCACTTTCATGCCATATCAAGATACATCAGTTATCTGGTTGCAGACTCAACCTGGACTCGCCACTAAAAAGTACACATGAACCCAATCCTCATTTATCCAATTGTGATGTTTCTGGGCCCAAATTCTTTGGGCTCTTTTGTGATTTGCAGCAAGTGGAATTCAAACCATGGTCTTTGAGCATATAAATCTATGACATGAAGACGATTTTGCACATTTCCCGTTTCCAGAAAGTGATTAAAAAGTTGTGAAATTATGCTTTGAGATACACGGCATGCTTGAGCAACAACTTGCTGCATTTGTCCAGCTTTTAATTGACTAACAGCTCTCCAAGCCATGGATTCCAGGATTTGTTGCTCTGCCATTTTTAACAAAATAATGGGTGAACAGCGACACAAGTTTACAATTGAAGTGATGATTATGCACTGTTGAAGTGAGTGCAACAAGCCACGCTTTTATATCCCCACATGCTAATACAGCTAAGACACATTTCAACAAGTCTTAACATGATTTTGTAAGCAGTTGTGTGTTCTACACTGTTGTATATTAAGAATATTCGAAAATAAATATGTTACATTTATAAATTATTTTTATAACTTTATAATTTACAAGAAAACCAAAATATTCTCCTAATTGCTATGAGCAGTATATTTTACTGATCCAAATTTATATATTAAGATAGGAATAGTATCTGATTAGAAATTACTTTGAGCTTTTCACGGTCAGGATCCAAACAGGTTTGTTACTGATGGAGAAGTACAAAGTATTATAGGATTTTATGCTGGTTTAAATGATGAATAACTTATAAAGATGACTATTACTACAGAACCAACTCAAAGGGCCACAAAAAAGATTGTTATAGAATAGAAATATGGGGCTTTTGTTGGAACTTCTCTGAAGTTTGCTATAATGAGCAAGTCTGTTAACTGATGTGTGCTATAGTGAAAGCTCTGGTTGGATGAACAAATAGTAGGCCCACTTTCTTAGCAGCAGGCTGTGGAGTTAATTCTACTATAGGCAGGCCCGGTTGGTGGCGTGTGCGATGTGTGCAATATATATACACAGGCTCCGCAGAAGAAAAGGTGCCTAAAAGATGTCAAAAAATATGTTATATTGTTTATAAATATAGCATATGGTATATGTCATATATGTACCATTCTGTACCAACAAATGGTACAGAATGGTACATATAATTATGAATGCACGTTGTCTTTCGTTCGGGCCCGTTCAGATCTTCCCGGAAATGAACAAATAAATTCTGAAATTGTATCCTGGACCCGATTATCATCATCATACGTATCAAGGATTTATGCCTAGTATGGCCTGTTCCGGCCTTAGAAGTCATCGTTGAATAGTTTAAGAGAACGTCCCGATTTTCTTTTTACTAATGGCTTGTTTTGGTAATCTTTCTGTTTTCATTCTTTGAACGTGTTCCATCCATCTATGTTTATATTTTTTAATTTTTTCAATTACTGGTTCTTGGTTTAATTCTTTCATAATATCTTCGTTTCTTTTGTGATCAAATAGGGTATACTTTGCAGTTTTTCTCATAAACTTCATTTCTGCTGTTGTTAATCTTTGTTTGTCTTTTTGTTTTATTGTCCAGATTTCGCTTCCATACATTAAGACCGGTAGGGCTAATGTATTGTATACTTTTAGCCTGGTTTGTTTTTGAACTAGGTTTGGTTTAAATATAGAGTTAATTACTCCTGTTATTTTTAAATATTTTGCAATTTTTATGTTTATATCTTTTTCATTTTCATAAGTGATCATACATCCTAGGTAGTTAAAATGAATTCACCTGTTCTAAGATCTTGTTATCTAATACTATTTTAGTTCTTGCGGGATCTTGTCCTTTAAAGGCCATAGTTTTTGATTTTTCCGTTGATATTATCATACCATAATCTTTGGATATCTCATTTAGATTTAAAATAGCTTTCTGTAAGTTATCTTCAGAATTTGTAATTATTATTTGGTCGTCTGAAAAGAGGAGAGTGTTTAAGTTAACTGTAGGTGAAAGTTTAATTCCTTGATGTAAGTTTTTACTCCATTTTATTATTATTTCATTTAAGTAGATATTAAAAAGAGTTGCTGAGAGGGGACATCCCTGTCGGACCCCTTGGTTTATGATAGCTCGTGATTTAATCTTATTTGTATTTGATTATTTTCATATATACTTGTGACAGCTTTTAGGATATTATTTGGTATTTGTCTTTCTTTTAATATGTTAAATAATATGTTTCTTTTAACTTTGTCAAATGCTTTTTCAAAGTCAATAAATGCAATATGTGTTTCTAAATTATATTCTCTTCTTTTCTCTATTATTAATTTTAGGCAGAAGGCTGGGTCTATACATGATCGTCCTTTTCTAAATCCATTTTGTACCTCTAGAATAAAGTTTTCGGAATATTTCATTAGTTTGTTATTTAAGATTCTGCTGTATATTTTGTAACATGCATTTAGTATACTGATACCTCTATAGTTTTTAGGGTCATCTCTATTACCTTTCTTAAAGATAGGAATCACAATTGCTTTTTTCCATTCTATTGGGGGGGGATACCAGTTGGGTAAATTTTATTTAAAAACAATAGGAGTCTTTTGAATCTTGTTCCTGTGTATTTATATAGTTCTGAACCTAGCTTATCTTCTCCAGGTGATTTTCTGTTTCTTGTTTCTTTCAGGCTGATTTCTAATTCTTCTTCAGTTATTTCCTTTTCATTTTCATTAATTGTTTGCCAGTTGTCTTTTTTAAAATATTTTTCTGTCCACAGTTCTGTGTAGTAATTTAGAAATTCTTCTAATTTCAATTCAGTGTTTAATTTTATGTTTTCTTTGGTATCTGCATTTAGGTGTTTCAAAATCTTATATACATTGGGTCTTATTTTATATAAATCATGTTCTAAATTAGAAACAAATTTATTCCATGATTCTCTATGTCTTTTTCTGACTTCTCTTTTAGCTATGGCTCTTATTCTTTTATATTCTATTTCATCTTCTAATCTTTTACTGCTTAACCATTTGTGATAGGCTTCTTTTTTCTTTTTGATTATTTCTTTGATTGTATCATCCGAGATCTTCAGTTTTTTTCTTTTATTGAATTTTTTGATCTTTCCTAAGCTTTCATTTGCTGCTGCATTTAGTATCGTTTTTATATTAAGCCATTCTATTTCTATTTCTTCATTTTGTTTTATTTTATCTAGATACTGGTTAATTCTTTGTTCATATAGCCATTGTACATTTGTGTCATTCAATAGTCTAGTTTTATAAATAAATGTTTCAATTTTTCTTTCTGTTCTTGTTACTTGTAGCCATTTAGGTGGTAATCTTAATTTTATTTTAACAAGGAAGTGGTCACTGCTTATTTCATATCCTCTGTGAACTCTAACATCTAGTGAAAATTTTGATGTCTTTTCATTTAATATGAAGTAATCTAATATCGATTTCCATCCATCCTCTTGCTGCCCAAGTATATTTATGTATGTCTTCATGTTTACAGAAGGAATTCATTATTTTTAGGTTATTATAAACTACAAAGTCAATCAATTTTTTACCATTTCTGTTTAGAGTGTGTTCTCCATGTATTCCTATATTATTATTAATTTTCGTGTTTCCAATTCTTGCATTTAAGTCTCCTGCTAAAATTATGTAATCATTTTTATTTATTTTATTATATATGTTTTGTAGCTGATTATAAAACTCAACATTACCTTGTTCTCTTCCTTCTTCTGGGGCATATAAACCAATTATTGTTAAATAGCCTCTATCTATTTTTATTCTAGCTTCTATTATTCTTTCATTCCATAATTTATAATGTTTTAACTGTTTTGAAAGGGAGTTATGAATCCAAATCATGACCTCTTTGGTCTCTGTCGACTCCACTGTATATCACATTAAAATTTTCAGTTCTCGTAGTTCCTTTTAATTTCTTTTTTGTTTCAGTGATTACTGCTATTTTAAAATTTCTTTCATTTAATAACTGGTCTAATTCTATTTCTTTATATGCTATTCCTCTTACATTCCAGTTTGCTATGTGTATTATATTTTGTCATTTCCATTTTCGTTTTCCCTTTTCCATTCCATGGTCGTTTCCCATAGATTCAATCCGATTATCTTTTTCTGTCAGCTTACAAGTATGGTTATGTTCTCCATGTCAGGGGACTAGCCTGACAATGGAATAGTTCAGTGGTAGGGCTGCTACCTTAAGGCTTCTGAACTAGCATTCTTCCGAATTTAAACCCATAGGAGAAATAGGGTAGATTATAGAAGAAATATAGTAAGGTTTATAGAGAGGACATAGTTGTAAGGCCAGAAATGAAAAGACCCCATGGCCCTCGAGTACTCTAATAGCACAAGGGTCATAAAGTAAGAAGAGTTGGCTGATAAGGCCTTATAGGAAAGATTAAAGTAAGTGGGTCTTCCTCAAAGTAGAAGAAGGAGAGGATAGATCCAGCTAGGGGTCCATGGGAGTGCCGCTTCCCTTACAATCAAGATGATTGCCCCTTATGGCCCTGTTGGTCCACGAGTCCTTATTCAGTATATTCGGACCACCCCACCATATATATATATATATATATATATACAGGGTGTTCGGGATAAATTTGACATATTTATAATTAATTATATTTTTCCGTAAGTTACATGTATTAACACACACTTCTCTTCATTTAAAAGTTTGGACCCTTCTTCATTCATATACAAGATGTCAGAAAGGATGGATAGCTGGAACCCACCTGAATCATGGAAGAGAATAACTTGTATCATGATGATTCGTGCCCGCCATCAAAATAAGGATATTACGACTGCTGCCCAATGCTCCCTGAATACAGTAAAAACAATCAGGCATGAACTAGAGACTTGCAATGGTGACTACGAGGATGTAGCAAGAAGAAAGATCCCTAGCAGACGATCTGATTGCGTTCGTACAGCAGAATTCCTCGCAAATCTGCAGGAACAGGTGTTGAAGAACCCTGGCATTGGAATTCGGGCTTTGTTCGTGGAGTTGCTAACTGTAGTCAAGCCCTGGATAACAAGGGTAGCCAATGGTAGGCCGTATGTATGGCAGCAGGATTCGGCCCCTTGCCACACCTCTGGGAAAAGTCAAAAATGGTTGTCTGAAAATTTCTACGACTTCACCAGTCCAAATGTTTGGCCTCCAAACTCCCCAGACCTTAACCCCATGGATTATTTTGTATGGGGCGCAGTTGAAAAAGACACCAATCGCACTTCCAGTAATACAAAAGCCCAGTTAATGGATAAAATTAAAACAGTTTTTGCGGCCCTTCCCAGGGAGACTGTAGCATCAGCTTGTTCGAGGTTCCGAAGCAGAATTGAAGCTGTGATCGATGCTAATGGTGGTTATTTTGAGTAAATCTTGTTGATAGTATTGTAATTAACTCTGCCTGTAATTTTTTTTGTCAATTCATTAAATTTAATAGATACAAAGAAGATTTTCTTTTTCCTTACGAAACTGTCAAATTTATCCCGAACACCCTGTATATATATATATACACATATACACACACACGCACGTGCATGTACACACACACACACACATGGTGGGCTCCCTTATCCGCCACCCAGGGGATGCACTCTCTAGGGGTTACAGGGTCCCCTGAGAGATATCACTGTAATTTTTTATTAATATTTAGGAAAATATACTTAAAATAGTTCTTTATTTTTTGATGTATCATAAATCAATTTATGATTAATTGCTGAGTTCCGTGTAAAAAAATTTGTATAAGGATGGGTGTGAGTGTGGCAGGACTAATCCATAGTAACATTATACTGTAAAGCGGTTTTCATTTGTTTTTCATTTCCTGTTCATTTTATTCACAATTTATTCAAAAAAAACTTTTTTGGAAAGGTGCCGAACATTAATCGCACACACAAGAAAAATACTAGGCACTGGCGCTGACTATAGATACCAATGCTTATGAATGCCTACAGGTAGAAGACTTTTAATCACCTAATGTGATACAATGATCTCGCTTACTGGAAGTCTCAGGTGACTTAAAAATTACTACCTGGTTCTAGGGGGGGGGGTCAGCAACTTTTTTTTGACAAAAGAGCCATTTTGGTGAAAATGATGTTCAACTGAATATTTCAAGAGATGCAGTAATAGAAATAAAACAGAGTCATATTTTTGATTTAATCAGATTATATATGTTTACAGTGAATTAATTATTTTTTTAAAATAAAAAACCGAAATAAACTATTCCCCATTCTTTTCATTAAAAAAAAATGCCAAAGAGCCACATGGCACATAGGGTTGCTGCCCTGATCTGACCTAGTTTACCCATGGTACTAAGTATATGATAGATTTACAACCATACATGAATGGGATTCACACAAAACACAGGGGGAAGTGAAGGTACAAAGATCCTGTATAAATAACTATAAGGATATAATTAATGAAAAATAATTATAAAAAAAATAATGATTTCATTATTGAAGACAATATCTTCAGAGTGGTCTAGCATGCAAAAGATCCGAAACAGGCAGTAATTCACCATTCCAGTCTTGCATGGCATAAAACAAGTAATACATTAAAAAACAAAAATGAATAAATATTTTGAAAAGAATGAAAGTTAAACAACTTTTAAATGTGAACTGTATACTTAAATGTACAAATCAGATAGCTGTATTCAATGGCACTGGCAAAAACCAGAAGGCTTGAATGATGTTTGAGAAGGATGCAAGTTTCTGCATGTTCAAAATCACATTTTTTTTTTTTTTTTTTTTGCAATTGTAGTAAGTTTCAGTGTGGGTTGAATGTAAAGCTGGAATTATGGTTCCATGTCACTTTTGATATGCTGGATTTTTTTTTTTTTTTTTTTTTTTTTTTTTTACTGCTTTCATACATCTTGGAAAATCTAGAATTGTATAGTTAGATGGATTTTGAAAGCATTCTAATAATTAATTATTCTAGTATGTATTAAATATTAATTGTTATTTAATATAAAATATTAAATATCCAATTAAGTATTATTTATATATTAAATCAGAATAGAATGAATGCCTTTAAAGTCCAACCAACTATCATAAATCATATTTAAATCATAAAAAAGAAGATTCTAGATTCAGTTTTCTCTGACATGAAATGACAATTTAACGAATGCACTTATACCAGTCTTGTAAAGTGCAGTTTAGATAGCTGAGGTGGACAGCATTTCTCCATTTAGAAATAACTGGTCAGATTGAGAGGGCTGTGAGTGGTGATACATATAATTTAAGTTAGTATTAGGGCAATAAATGTTTGAATGTGTATATAGATACACTGCTGGGAAAAAAGTCAATGGGCAAGGTGCATCATGCCATGTAATGAGTCACAAGTTTGTAGTCAATATAAATTGGAGGGATATGATGTTCCAAGTCGGTGTAACTGTGTCTGGATGAAATGGGTGCGAGAAGAGAACTGAAGGAGTTTGAAAGGCACGTTGTGATAAGATGCCATTTCACAAACCTATCTGTTCGGCAAAGTTCAACAAATTCGGTGATCCCAGGTCAACAATCAATGATACCGAGATGGAGGTGCAGGGACTGAACAGCATAAACTGCCATTTGTCCACCAACAAATGAATGCGGAGTTCTGGACATCAAATGGAACACGAATCTGCAAAAAAACATTCAGAACCGAGGCTCATAACATGGGTTTCCAAGGTAGGACCACAATATGCAAGCGCTCCTACACTGTCCGAACCAACATGCAGCGTCATCTTCAGTGGTGCAAAGGGCATGTACATTGGAACACAGAAGCTTGGAAAGATGTGTTATGGAGTGATGAATCACACTACATCCTCTACCAAGCAGATGGATGGGTGTGAGTATGGCAGATGCCCAGTGAATGTCTCTTACCAGAGTGCATAACCCCAACTATGAATACTGTAGGTGATGGTGTTGTTGGATTCTGAATGAAGAGAAATTTAAATTATTAATACTCTCCTCAGAATCCAACATAAGCCACCATGGCAAAGGCTACATTTGTAAATATTATTTAATGTAAATCACTTGTTTATAATTTAATATTCATATAACTACCTTTAATTTTATCTAATATTTAATTATTTAATCAAGAACGTATGTATTAATAGTAGAAAAACTCTGTGATAAAATATTATTAAACTATTTTAATTATTACTATGTTAATATTATAAGAATTTGTATTTGATAAATTAACTGCACATTATTTGAAATGTAGATATTCTCTATTTATTCCTGTTTGTAAAGTTTAACATTATGTAATAGCTCAATTTTATTTATGTTTTGTTTTGTTGTCATGGAAACGTATGTAAGTGAGCGAGCACGTTTTGGAACACCACGTGAGGTTTATTGAAAAGAGTTTTAGAAAGAAATGACGTGAGCAATTTAGGGGTAAAAACGGATATATAAGTGACGAACGCTGGAATTATTAATGAGTTAAGAGGATGAGAGATTTATAAGAGAAGGATTGGCATTAGGTTGGAATCGGGCATTCGGCAATCACAGTGCGATAATAGCGAGTCGGCAAGTCACTTGAGCAACTAAATAAAGTCTACAAGTTGAGAAGCAGTTAGCTAATAAGTTTCTGAATAACAAATAAAGCAACGGAAGATAGCTGAGTGACTACTGAATGACTAGCGATATTTTAGTTGAGATTTATTTTCAGGGCTGACCTTTCAAGGACACACTGAAACGTGAAGCATAGTAAGAAGTAACTAGAGAATAAATAGAGGCAACAGGGTTGTGTTTAATGATAGCGGTGTTTAGAATTATAGTGCCTAAAGAATTATTTGAATGCCGGAGGAATGAACATCTGTACATATAAAACCCCAAGTTAAAGAATTATTGTGTATTGCCCTAATTCAAGAGTAATCAGTAGTGCTTCATACAAGAACATCTGATTATATGTATTGTGCCCGTAAATTAATTCAGTTAATGCTAGAAGATTTATTTTAATGAGTGCTGTTTATTGTTAAAAGTGTTTACAGTTATAAAAAGTGTATGTTGATGAAGGAAGAAGATTAACAGTAAGATTATTCAAACTTTAATATTTCTGTTCAGAGAAGTGTGTGAGTTTCATCTAAGAATTCCCTGATGTTAACAGTAACTATCGCGGAGAATTAAAAGAAGCGTAAAATTAAAAGTGTCTGTTTATGAAGAGGTATTACTGCAATTTTTATTGTATTTGGAACTTAAGGAACTATGAAAAGACAGTGATATAGAGATAACAGATTTATCTTGTCAGAGTTTGATTGTACTTATCGGAGAAGCTGAAGTGATTGTGATATCTTAATTACTGATTTGAAGTTAAGTGTAAAATTTATGATTTTAAAATTAAATGTTTGTTTTTGTTAATGAAAGGTTGTATTTTGCCTGAATCTCTTTTACTGCACCATTCATAAAATATTCGAACCAAAGCGGGAAAATTAAGTAAGTTAAATATACTCGGCTAGTATATATATAATAACATCACATAAAAGAGGATAGTTGTGAGTTGGTTTTTCTTCAATTCTTGAACTAATTCAGATATAGAGTGGCGCAGTCTATAAATATAAATTTTCTCTATATTGAATTAGAAATCAACTAGCAACTTATAATTTTGTTTAAGAACATCATAGTGACTAACATGTCGGATCCAATGTATAAATTAAGAAGTGGGATCCAACAAAATTATAAGTTGCTAGTTGATTTCTAATTCAATATAGAGAAAATTTATATTTATATACATCACAGTCTTTTCATAGTTCCTTAAGTTCCAAATACAATAAAAATTGCAGTAATACCTCTTCATAAACAGACACTTTTAATTTTACGCTTCTTTTAATTCTCCGCGATAGTTACTGTTAACATCAGGGAATTCTTAGATGAAACTCACACACTTCTCTGAACAGAAATATTAAAGTTTGAATAATCTTACCGTTAATCTTCTTCCTTCATCAACATACACTTTTTATAACTGTAAACACTTTTAACAATAAACAGCACTCATTAAAATAAATCTTCTAGCATTAACTGAATTAATTTACGGGCACAATACATATAATCAGATGTTCTTGTATGAAGCACTACTGATTACTCTTGAATTAGGGCAATACACAATAATTCTTTAACTTGGGGTTTTATATGTACAGATGTTCATTCCTCCGGCATTCAAATAATTCTTTAGGCACTATAATTCTAAACACCGCTATCATTAAACACAACCCTGTTGCCTCTATTTATTCTCTAGTTACTTCTTACTATGCTTCACGTTTCAGTGTGTCCTTGAAAGGTCAGCCCTGAAAATAAATCTCAACTAAAATATCGCTAGTCATTCAGTAGTCACTCAGCTATCTTCCGTTGCTTTATTTGTTATTCAGAAACTTATTAGCTAACTGCTTCTCAACTTGTAGACTTTATTTAGTTGCTCAAGTGACTTGCCGACTCGCTATTATCGCACTGTGATTGCCGAATGCCCGATTCCAACCTAATGCCAATCCTTCTCTTATAAATCTCTCATCCTCTTAACTCATTAATAATTCCAGCGTTCGTCACTTATATATCCGTTTTTACCCCTAAATTGCTCACGTCATTTCTTTCTAAAACTCTTTTCAATAAACCTCACGTGGTGTTCCAAAACGTGCTCGCTCACTTACATACGTTTCCATGACAACAAAATAAAACATAAATAAAATTGAGCTATTACATAACGTTAAACTTTACAAACAGGAATAAATAGAGAATATTTATATTTCAAATAATGTGCAGTTAATTTATCAAATACAAATTCTTATAATATTAACATAGTAATAATTAAAATAGTTTAATAATATTTTATCACAGAGTTTTTCTACTATTAATACATACGTTCTTGATTAAATAATTAAATATTAGATAAAATTAAAGGTAATTATATGAATATTAAATTATAAACAAGTGATTTACATTAAATAATATTTAAAAATGTAGCCTTTGCCATGGTGGCTTATGTTGGATTCTGAGGAGAGTATTAATAATTTAAATTTCTCTTCATTCAGAATCCAACAGTGTGATAGTATTGTCCTTTGTTTCCTGGTGTGGCCTCAGACCTCTCTGGTGCCACGAACATTGAACTCTGAGAGGAATCTGAACATTCTGGACAATGCAATGCTTCCTACTTTGTGATAATTCTAGGGAACTGACCACTGTCTCTTTCAGTAAGACAATGCACCCTGTTATAAGGCTGCTGATGTAACTACATGATTTGCGACATGACCATCGCCACACTTAACTGGCCTCCACAGAGTGCTGATCTCAAATCCTACTAAATATTAGATGTGTCAAAGAAGCATTCTTGCACTATTTTGTTCTAACATGCATGCTCCGGATGCTCACGGGGAATGTGAGCGAGCAATTAGTGTTGTTCGTTTGTTCAGCTATTGAGGTTGAGTCACTGCTGCTCACTAAATTATTAGATATGCATTGGATGCAACCCTCAAATAAATGTTTTTTTTTTAATGCAGCCCTCAGATTATCTAAGGTTGGACAACCCTGTCTTACATTATAATATTATTACATATATTAATCACTGGCTTGACTGGTTGAGTGAATAGCACCTCTGTAGCAGAGGTGCGTGCTATCTGCTACTTACATCCTTAAGTAGTAAATGATTTTCATTGCTAAGTGTGGAAACATCATCCTAATTATTGGAAACTTAACACGTTCGCTGCCACGCTCCTCGGGCATAGCTTGTTCCCACACGCCAAGCGCTTTCACGTCTTCAAGGTCACTACGAGTAATCTCATAGCCGGCTTATCAGACAGAATTTTGTTTCATATGCCAACTATGGGTAATTTCATATCACCCCCCACCCATATATTACATGTGCTGATGAATGTGTTTATTGCGTCTAGTCTCTAAAAACCTTCAGTTTCGCCATGACCAGTAAAAGAAAACTTATTGATAAAGAATTAGAAGTTTATTCTAATATGAGCGATGATGAATTTAATGAATTCATGATCGCAAATGGAAGGATAAGAGGGAAGTACTTTCCATTTCAAATATGCACAAATTTTAAATGGTTGAAGCAAAAAATCGGAATGGTAAAATTCAATTCAAAACAAATATCATCAGGGACTATAATTTGGGTATGTCAGGCATCGATCTTTCTGATCAAATGCTTTCTTACTATTCCCCCTTATGAAAGACGATTAGATGGCCAAAGAAATTGGCAATACGCATTCTTGATATATACATTCAAAATGCGCATAAATTTTATAATATAATTACTGGAAACACGACTGCGTTAAAATTTAGAGATCAATTTATCGCAGTTTTTGTTGGAATGGATAAGCTTACAGCATCACAGATTATCAGCAGGATTCGGGATCTTCATTATTTGGAAATTTTACGATCTACAGAAAAAAATATTCACCAACAAAACCATGCTGAGTATGTATAAGAAACAAACAACGACGCAAAACACTTTATTATTGTCCTGTTTGCCAGGAAAAACCACCATTGTGCGTGGAAAATTGTTTTAAAGTGTATCATCCGTAATTTGAATAAATTGGTTTTTATTTTATTGATTTCATTTTATTATTTTTATTGATTTTTATAAGTTTTAAATGGATTTACAAATTACGTGTTATACTACGGATTAGCTCGCGCTTGGCATAGGAGGTTGGTAATCGATATACGAGTATATTCGTATGTTGGCTTCTGAGGCACATACATAATATACTATATTTTAGTTGAAATTATTTCCCTTCTATCAAGCCCCCCAGATGTGCTCTCCGCTTTATTCAGAATCCAAGGGTCCAAATTAAGGTAATCATACTAAGGGTTAACTCGTGTTTGGCATAGGAGGTCAGTAAATCGACATGCGAGTATACTCGTAGTTGGCAGCGAAAGTGTTAATTGCACAAAAATAAAAGAACTATAGTTAATCTCGAATATGGTTTCTAGACTATCTAACTATTAGTCCACAATAGCAATAAATATGAGCAGTAGGTTTACAACTTTTCATGAGTGGAATTTTCATTCAAAAAATAAGAAGTACAGCCTCCTAAAATTTTGAGAGAAGCAAAATCTTATTTATCATTTGCAAAGGCCTTACTAGATTCTTGAAAGAATAATAATGGGGAATATTTCTGCACAAAATTATAATTGTTATATACGTTAATCACTGGCTTGACTGGTTGAATGGATAGCACCTCTGCAGCATAGATGTTTATGTATGTCCTCCTTAAGTCATCATCACCATTAAATTCCTGACATGTACCCTCAACGGGTGTACAGGATATTATGATAGTACTACATGAAAAATTTACATCATTATTAACTTCCTATCTACAATTTTCCAACAAATCAATCTGTTATTTGTCAAGACCCAACATTATCAGACCTTATATTTCTGTCTTCTAAGGCACTATTTACTGTATCAATCCACCTATATCTTGGTCTTCCTCTGGGTCTTTTTTCCTGCAAACCTGGCAAACAACAATTGTTTTGTTAATCTTTCCTCCCATTCTGTTTAAGTGACGATACCACCTGAGATTAGCTCTGCTAACACATTCCTATAATGATACTGCCATTGATGCCATCTGTTCACATCCTTAATCTTTCTCAGGACTCTCATATCTGTAGTCTCTAGTCTTCAGTCAAGTGTTTTATTTCTAACCTAGCTCTCAGATGAATAAGTGAAAACTGATTTGAAGACTGTCTTATATACAGCTAATTTAGTGTTTTGACTAATTTCTCACTTATTCCATATAAATTTATTCAGTTGACTTATTACCACAGTGGCTTGGTTGATTCTGTTCTCCATTTCCATATTTAATTTACCATCTTCACTAAAAATTGTGTTTAAGTAGCTGATATGTTTTACTTGTTCTATAGGTTCTCCATTCACGATACAGTTGATATTTTCAATGTTTCTGCCTATTTTATTGTCTTTGTCTTGTTATTGCTGATTTTCATACCAAATTTATTACAACAGTTATTCAATTTAGTCAGAGAATCTTGCAGACTTGCACTAGATTTATTTAAAAGTATAACATCATCTGCATAAAGTACAGAGCTGAGATTAACATCTCCAATTTTCATATCAGATTTAATACTGCTTTCCTTCATAATATGATCCATATAGATAATGAATTACATAGGGGGATAATATACATCCTTGTCTGACACCAGATTTAACATCAAATCATCTTCTTGTACTTCTTTAATCCTAACTGTTGCCTTACAACTCAAATATAGACTAGTATTGCTTGATGTAGTGTCCTATTAACACCATATAAGTGTAGCGTTTTGAATAGTTTTTCTCTTGGCACCTTGTCATATGCCTTTCCCAGATCTACAAAACTTAAATATAGATCTTTGTTATATTCCCATGATTTCTCAACTATTTGTCTTAAAGTGAAAATCTGATCCTGACATGGCTTCTCTATTTGGCCTGAATTCAGCTTTTCTTCACCAAGCTTCCCTTCCATAATTCTTCCCAATCTTTTCTCACATACAATTGCATAAATCTTACCAGAACACTCAGTAGGGAAATACCTCTGTAATTCTCACATTCAGTTTTATTTCCCTTTTTATATAAGGGTACTATTAGAGATCTCTTCTAATCATTTGGAATTCATCCCTCTGTCCAGGCCTTCTGAACTATGCAGTGTGTCACGACAAGACTTTTATACCTCCATACAGGAGCATTTCTGGTCGAATATCATCTACTCCTGTTGCCTTTCCACATTTCAGGCTTTTGATGGCTTTTTCTACTTCAAGTATGGATATGTATTCCTGATTGCATGCCTGCTGAGTGTTTTTTACCACTGTGCTATCAGTGCTTGTTTCATTTAGCAATTTTTTGAAGTAATTACTCCATACTTCAAGGATATCTTTTTCTCTTGTTTTCATGTCACCTTTATCATCTCTAATTCCTTTTACAGCACTCTTTCCACCATTTCTGAGGTTTTTCGACAGGCTCCAGGATATTTTGCCACCTTCCTGATACTTATTTTTTAAGTCTTCCCATGACTTTTGTTTATATAGTTTCACACAGTGTTTAGCTTTCTTACATTTGTCTCTGTATTCTCTAAGAGCACAAGCTGACTTATTCGCCAGGAACATTCGATAACTCCCTGTGTCCACCATGGAGTTCTGATGAATCAATCAATGTTTTCTTCAGAGCTTGTCACTGAATCTAAAAGCTTTGGTTCCTGTTTTCGAACTCTTTCACTTTTTCTTGAATAACATTTGTGTATTTTAGTCTATAGTTCACATCTGAGCACTGCTCAACTTTTATTCACTTTAAAGCTTTCTTACTTACATGTCCATCTTTTCAATTTTATCCTGCTCAAGACTAAATGGTGATCACTTCCAATTTCAAATCCTCTGTACACTCTAGTGTCCTGCACCAGTGGGAAAATATCACTATCAAGAATAGCATACTCAATGAGACTTTTCTTATTTCTAACCTCTTTTCTCCATGTGAATTTATGCACATTTTTATGTTGGAACACTGTATTAGTTATAACCAGTTCATGTCCTGAGTAGAAATCCAACAGGTATTTGCCATTATTATTAGCTTTTCTCTTTTCTTCAAATACTCCCAAAATATTTCTGTATGTCTGACAATTATTTCCTACTCTGCTACTTAGATCCCCTAACAAGGACCAACTTTTCCTTTTTCATTGTGTCAGTTGCTTTCTCTAAAGCTTCAAAAAACCCCTCCACTTCTACCTTAGTAGAATCTTCTGTGGGACCATAGGCACAAATAAGTCTCATTGTCAAGTTCTCCCCATTCTGATATTTGCCTGCATCACTCTACTTGATACTACTTGCCATTAAGAAGATTAGTCTCATATTTAGTGTTGAATACTATGGCTACTTCTTCTTTTCCCTGATTGTTATTGCTGAATATAACATTTTGTACTTACTGCTTGGAAAGATTTCAAGTAAAATGACCACAAGTAAAATGATGGTACAACATGACAGAATTTCATGTCATTAAGTAGTAAATGATTTTCATTGCTAAATGTGAAAACATCATCCTAATTATTGAAAACTTACTAAAAAAAAAGAAAAGAACTATAGCTGGTTTCAAATATGGTTTCTAGACTATCTAACTCTAAGTCCAGCCATAGCAGTATTATGAGCTGTAGGTTTACAATTCTTCATGGGTGGAATTTTCATTCAAAAAATAAACAGATAAATAAAAAGTACAGCCTCCTAAAATTTTGAGAAAAGCAAAATCATATTTATTGTTTGCAAAGGCTATACTACATTCTTTAAAGAGTCTTTTATAATGGAATGTATTCCTGTACAAAATTCTTGGTTTCCCTATTGGATTTTGGTACTTGGAGCTTGCATAATGGTCAGATAGTTGGTTGCCTTATCCGACCTTAGGGTACAGATATAATCATTATATCCTTCAGCTAATCTATTTATTTGTTTAAAACAGCACAGATTTTGTTCAATAAGTTGAATAAAATATAGAAAGAATAAAAATGTAGAATAATTAATTCAGCCAATAAAAACAAAATAGACCACGTAAGACACACAGAAATAATAAAAGCAATCTACAACAGCAAAAGAAGATGGGCAGGACATCTTGCCAGAATGAGAGACAACAGATGGACAGTCAGAGTTACAAACTGGTATCTGAGAGATACCATAAGAAAACTTGGAAGACCAGCTTTAAGGTGGGAAGAGCCAACGATTAAGAAAGTCGGAAGAAAATGGAGAAGAAAGGCCCAAGACAGGAATAGCTGGACTCTTTACAACCTGCAGTCATGGAGAAATCCTGACTGAAATCACAGGTCCATCAAGGTAATTAATTCAGCCAAAAAATTGCCCAACAATAATATGAGCAGCTCAGAAGATATAACTCTAAATCAAATTGAACTTGATAAGAAATTAAATTCTTGTTTAAACTGTTTTCCAAATGTAATCAAACAAAGTTTGTGTATGAAGCATCTTCATGACTAGGCTGCTTGTATATGGAGAATATTACAAGTAGCTTAGTGATGAAGATACTTCATGTGCAAACTTTGTTTGCTTACACTTGGAAAAAAAATTAAACCAGAATATAATTATATAATTTCTTGTCAAGTGATAAACAAGTGAAAAATAAAAACAAAATAACTTTTAACTCTAAATTAAAATTACATGATATTTAAAAATTGTCTAACCTAATATTGAGAAATGCATTTTGTCTGTTTCCAACTGCAAAATAGTCTGCTGTTGTGACAATATCAATGCCATGAGGGAAAGTTCCTTGTCTTCCTACATTTTCTTGAAATGCAGCAGAGGCTGCTCGACGACAAGGTACCTCCCTAAATAATAATAATAAAAAGAAGAATAATAAATCAGTTTATCAGAGTTGAGGTTATATTAATATATCAGTGTAGTATTTACACACATTCAACTATTTGAGAAATAGTTGAACTAAACATATATAAAAAAAATCACTCTTAAACATATTAAGCGTTGATATTTCTGAGTGAAATTATTAATTATTCATCAATTCCACTTTTATTGTGATTCATTTCTTCAGATACCATGTACTTATCCAGTATTAAAGAAAATAGAATTCATACTGAATCTTGATTTCTCTGATTGTATACCCACCTGCATAAATTTTGTAACAGAATCACAAAACAATATTTATCTATTATTATTTCAACTGGCTATTATTAAATTCATATTAATCCATTGCTGTTTTTCAATCTATTGTTAAGCTGGTTTGGCTACACACATAACTGCTGAAATTGTGTTGAAGTTTTTTCTGAGTAACAAATTTTATAATAGGAAATTTGACAATTACACTTATTTGTGCATACAGTCCCATGGAAGGTTTTAGCAAAGAAGATGCAGAATTTTTCGAGTCATCAGATAGAAAAGCTAATAAAAAAAATAAAGAAAGATTTACACCTAACTCATTGGTCAAGCAAACTGTGTTTGCTCTTTCTAACAGACAGTTTAGATCATATTCTGACACAGATATGAGTTTTTTTTTAGGTGGAAGATGATTCTCACGGCTGATGTGAAACCACCACTCTGCTTGACAGAGACTCAAAGAATTGTCATGTTTTGTTTAATTAGAGTGGAACTTCTGGATTATTCGACACTCTGTCCTCGCTTATGATACCAAAATATGCTCTAGGTTATTAACAAACAGGATGTGATTTACATAAAAAAAAAGCAAAATAGGAAAAAAAAAAATCCTAGATGTAGAAATTTTCGTCAACTCCATCTTCAAGAGACTATATATGCTGCCCTCATTGGCCAAGTGGTTAGTGTATCTGCTCTACAGTCAAAAAGGCTGCTGTGGGTTCAAATCCCACCATGGGAATGAATGTTTGTGATTGTCTGTGAAAATAGGAGTGGTGATGGTGGGCAGTAGATGGCATTGGTGTAGATGATGCAGTTTGCTGTAGTTAGTGGATTGAGTGGTGGAGATGGAGTTGTAGAGTAGGTGTCCTCCCTCGATGAATCTTTGAACTTCTAGGAGGTGTCATGTAATAATAATAATATATACTGTGTATTATCAGCCATATAAGGACTATTCACAACAAAAGAATTGCTTATGAACTTTTGTCCAATGTTGCATAGTTTCAAGATGAAAGTCTTGAAACTATGCACATTGGACAAAAGTGCATACATTCATAACTAATGAATATATACTGAACAAGATATATGTTTGCTTATAATACTTATATATGTACTGGACAAACACAGACAAAAACCAGTTTGTGTACAACCAGTATTTGCATATGCTTGCAATTTGAGTCTAAGAAATGAACGTTATACTTTCAACAAAATTATTAATATGCAAATGGAGCATAGATCCATGAAAGGCAACAAAAGAGTAATGCAAAAGAACATTTTATCAGTTTTGGAGTAATCAATCAGTGGCTTAAAGAGATTGATATATTGAAACAAAGCTGTCAAAGTGGGAGCATAAACAGCTCCAAAATGGAGCTTGTATTGCAGATTATCAGTATTAATCTTTAATTACTTTGTATATCATGCCATGAGCAGCAAATTCCACCACCTCCATGCATAAAAGATGAAAGAATTGACATTAAAGGATTAGCAGCAAAGATGAGCACTTTGCCAGTGATTTCTTCATCTGCACTGTTTATAAGAGCTAGTTCTATTAATGATCACACATACACATGTGGACAGATGAATATCCACATTCTATAACAGAAATATATCAAGAGTATCTTTCCAGTAATGTATAGTGTCACATGCTTAGCACCCATTTACTGTAACCATGTCTTTCCTATACAGTTCATAGGACAACTTTATCAAATGATTTATCTCTACACATCAACACGAGAATGTGGTTTATGTGCAACAGTGCACTTATGCATTTTAATGACAAGTCACATAGGTCCTGTTTCATGAAGAGGAATCTCAAAGATTTTCACCAATCAGTAATACATTGCTGTGTCCTACGTACAGAGCTGGACAGACAATAACAGCTGCTGTATTTAAATACAAACTTAAGACCAAAAGGAATACAAAACCCAAAAACCCATAAAAATGTTACTATATTCTATGTGTAGTTTTTCCGAGCTTTATGGGGGAATTACACAAGATACAACAAAAATTCATTTTTATTCTCTTCTTCTTCCTTTTTTTTTTGGGTGGGGGTTTCACTAATTTTGATACACATCCTCAATAATATGAGGGGAAAAGATTAATGGAAAAGTCATACATGTAAAATTGATCTATATAATCATGGATAAAATGAGTCAGAACATTTGCTCTATTTTTAATTTGGAATAAGCAATAAAAATTTCAGTATGCAAAATCTTATATATTACTGCAATATATCTAAAAACTTACCTTAGTAATTATTGGAAAAAAGCTTAAAAGGCTTCCTTTTGACAAAGTAAATTAATAAAAATAGGGGATATTATAAATTCATCCTTATTTCATAGCTGATGATTTTTCATCCAACTTGCCTAGGTTTGCGCTAAAAGACATGAGCTCTGAAGGAACCCATATTCCTACCTTAGTTTCTCAAATATAAAGAAAATTTTTACAATTTACAAAGAATTCATTTGTCATAGCCATGTGACAGTCCTTTCTATTGGAACTGTTTTTTTTTTTTTTTTTTTTTTTTGTCAATCAAATGACATCAAGTATTTTTCCAAACAGAAATGGAACAGGAGTCTATTTCATGTTTTCTATTTTTTAAAAAAATAAATAACAGTGGGAACAGATGCCTGTGTACTGCTTCTCATAAATAATCACACTACACACACACACACATGTAAGTAATCAACTACATATATACTAACCAAAGGGCTAAAGACAATCATTTTTAATTATGAGTTTGTGTTTTAGATACATTGTGGCATTATCTCCGATTTTTATTTCAAATTTTTAATTTTTTTTTTTTTAAAAGGCATTTGGGACAAGCAGAGAAAATGAAATCAGAAATAAGATATTTTTCTGCGTGTTTTAAGTACTTATAATTTATTTTCATTCTTCAGCTATAAATATCAGCTTTTATCTTGGTGGCAAGACAGAGCACAATGTTTTGTAAAACATGGCATCTTATGTTTTGTCCAGGGCTACTGAACAAATGTCCACTCCTCATCTTCTCATGGTGCACTCCATAATCTGCCTCAGCGAATGAATGAAGATGAATTGGCAATTTGGGATAAAGCCAACCAAACAAAATTTTCAGCACTGGCTCAAACTACAAAAATAGATATGATGATACAACATGATGATGAAATATCCTAGTTG